>NW_020664598.1:14543474-14596643 GCF_002925995.2 Terrapene triunguis
GGAGCAGGGGGGGTTGGATGGGTTGGAGTTTCTGTGGGGGGCAGTCGGAGGGAGTGGATGGTGGCAGGGTGGGGCTATCTTCCCTCCCTGTGGAGTGTCCTATTTTTTGAACGTTAAAATATAGTATCCCTACTCACAGCGCAGCTTTCCATTCACAGCAGGCTGCAGCATGAGGTTTCAGCTACCTCACTCCTTCCCCCTCTTTCCTGTTGGTAGTGGCCAAGGGAATGCTGGGAAATGTAGTTCTTTCCCTGCTCCAGGGCTGGCTCTATAGGCAGGGAGCTAACCAAGGAACTACAGCTCCCAGGGCCCCCTGTTAGTTCTCAGCTCCCATGCTGAATCCCTGCCGCCCCTGCAAATGGGCTGCCCCAAGCATGTGCTTGCTTTGTTGGTGCCTAGAGCCGCCCCTGCTCTTTAGCCACCTAAATACCTTTATAACTCTGGCTTTTACTCTGCAAGGAATCTCACTGATTTCAGTGGGACTACTTGTGGAGTGAATCACTGCTTATGAATCGTTAGGGGTATCAGAATGTGGCCCACTGACACAAGACGTTTCATTGTAACCAAAACAACTCATCAGCAATGTAAAACTGATGCATTGTGGGATATTTTCGGTAAACCAGAGAAAGTGATGAAGGAATCCACAGAGGGAGTGGTCATTTTAAAAAGTTATGTTAACAAATGTATTTCTTGGCTGGATTCCCACCTCAGATCCCAAATCTGCATAGTGAAGAGTTTCTCCACACAAATCTGTGCTTAGCTTAGTTGGTTTTTTAGTTCACCTTTCAATGGCAGGTCTAACAAAATACACTCTTCTCCATCAGAACACTGAGTGAGGATCAGTTCTCTCTGTTAGGAAATATATTGCAGCTAATTACTAATGTTGCATGTCAGTGCTTCATTTGATTTATATTGTATTCACACACGCACACAAAGGCTGCAAAACAGAGATGATTTTTCTGCTGGAAAGCAAAATATCTTATATACTGTTTTAATAAGTCAGTTCATGGCAGGATACGTTTTACCTCATTAATCCATCTGGGCCCTCCTGTTATATGTTTCATGAGTGCTAAATAAGACAGCCTTGATGCAAACAAGGGCTTATATAATTTTTCTGTGATCATATATTCTCAGGTGATTCTGCTCGGAATACAGGTGTATTAAAATACAGCCTGTTCTTAAATTCTTTTCGTTGCACTTTCAGCCCTTGTGAAAATTACTAACGTGCCTTTAGTTTAATCTTATTTCTCATTACAGAGTCTCAAAACTGCCTGAAATATTCATGTGATGGGAAAGGAAGAAAATGAAGAGCCAATTGGTGGGTGTCTTTTCCAGAAGCTGAAGAAAAAATCACATAAGCTGAGGAAAATGTCAATGCCTGAAACTTTTACTTTTTTTTTTAAATTGACATGTTTTTTTAAATTAGATGTTTTATTTAAAATGTGTTTTTCTGTCCAAATCTTAATGAAAAGTAGGGACCTAAAAGCCAGATCATTGCCCCTGAGAAGGCTACAGCAGAGTTTTTCAACCTGTGGTCCACAGACTACATCTAAGGGGTCTGCAAAAGGTTGTCGTTACCATAGAACAGTGGTTTTCAACCTGTGGTCTGCGCACCCCTGGGGATCCTCAGACTACGTCTAAGATTTCCAACAAGGTGCGCACCTCCATTTGAAATTTTTTAGGGGTCTGCAAATGAAAAAAGGTTGGAAACCACTGGGCTACATCATTCCAGGGATGGAAAGCAACCTTTAAGAGAGACCTGCTGAGAATTCCCATGCTATAAGGGAATCATGACATATGCCTCCACACACCATAAGGGGCATTTATGGAGCATGTTTATGGCTCTCTATTGATTCCTCAGCTGCCACAACACTGAGTGCCATTACAGGGGTCTTCAATCTGCTCTAACTTAAGACATGGGCCAAACTGCCCCTCAGCAGCCCTGAGGATCAGGAGAGCACAAAAGTGGCATAAAACCAGCTTTACTCTCATCTCCTGGGCCCTGCACCTGAGCACCTCTTGTCTGGACTTAAGAATCATGTCCCTGAACTGCAGCTACAGTTAGAAAAGTGACTATAAATGGCCTCATGGAGATCCTGAGAGGCAAACTGGCCTGGGCTCAAGTGTCCCTATTTCCTTCCTATAGCATTAAGTGCTTCTGTTGCTTGTTTTGCTCCTGCAGTTTAATCATCTACTAGTTTCAAACTGGCTGATACACATGTCGGGGAGTTGGATGCAGACCGGAGAAAGACACCACTGGACCAAAGATAGTGGTGTAGAAGCTATGTTAGGAGAACCCACCATCACAGCAGGAGAGAGGGAATGGTAGATAATGCAGAGGATCAAGTGTGTTCATTGCCAGGGAGATAATGAAGAGGTAGGAAGGAGGAAATCAGGGAGGAGGAATTGAGGAAAACCAAGGAAGTGATGAAGGGCAGGGCTAAGAGGAGAGGGATGGGAATAGAGTGAGAGACAAAGGGATAGAAGAAGGGGAAAACATGAGAGGGGAATGAAAGGAACAGTGGGGGGATGAGAAGGGCAGAAGGAGGACAAAAGGAAGTTGAAAAGAAAAATAACAATGAGACAGAGAAAGAGGGAAGAAAAGGATTTGTGGTTTGATGAATAAAGCTTCAGAGAATATTAAAATTTCCCTCTTAGTGGAACCCCAAGATCATTTATGTCTAAATGGGACAATAACTGCAAAGAGAAATCACTACATGTAAATGAGTAAAAGAGAGAAAGGATCAGAGAGAACATGGGCCAGATTCACTGCTACATTGGCTGTTTGTTTTTACCAGGGCCGCCCAGAGGATTCAGGGAGCCTGGGGCAAAGCAATTTCAGGGGCCCATTCCATAAAAAAGAAGTTGCAATACTATAGTAACATGTATTTGGAAATGTAAAAAATAACTAGTGAAATACATTCAAAAATTAATTTGTAATAATTTGAAAATACACTAAATACATTATTTAAAAACATTAAATGCTTTAATGGTATGTATACATTTGCAATTACATAATGGGCTGTTGCTGGGTGATGGTGATGATTGGTGCCAATGGGCTGTCGCTGCCTGGGGGTGGTGCTGCTGTTGCCCAGGGCTGGGTGGGGAGCTGGGCTCTGGGTTGGGGGGTGCCCAGCTCACAGGGGCTGGACTCAGGGCTGTGGGGAGATGGGGTCAGGGGGGTGTCCGACTCAGAGGGGCTGGGCTCGGAGCTGGGGGTCAGGGCTGTGGGGGGATGGGGTCGGGGGTGCCCGGCTCAGAGGGGCTGGGCTCGGAGCTGGGGGTCAGGGCTGTGAGGGGAATGGGGTCAGGGGGGTGCCTGGCTCAGAGTGACTGGGCTTAGAGCTGGGGTCAGGGCTGTGGGGAGGATGGGGTCGGGGGTGTCCGGCTCAGACGGGGCTGGGCTCGGAGCTGGGGGTCAGGGCTGTGGGGGATGGGGTCGGGGGGGTGCCCGGCCCTGGCCCCTTACTATGCCGTTTACCCCCTCTCCCGGAGCCTCAGGGCGCCGCGTCCAGGAGCAGCCCCAGACAGAGCTGCAGCGGCCTGGCTCCAGCGGGGCCTGAGCTCCCGCCAGTCGGCCGCAGCTCACAGCCCCGCCCCCTTAGCAGCTGAGACGCCGGGGGATGGGGGAAGACGAGGCGGGGGGAGCCTCCGACATACTCGTGGGGGGCCCTGCGGGGCCCGGGGCCTATTGCCCCACTTGCCCCCCCCCCCCCTCCAGGCGGCCCTGGTTTTTACCATTCCATTCATGCAACATAACCATAAACTAGACGATTAAACTATGTTTACAGTTTATGGCTGCTTTCTATTGCCAGAGCAACACAAAGTATTCAGTGTGTGCTAGGAAATATGGGTCTATATATCACACACACACACACACACACACACATACACACACACAAACCCTACATCAAAAGAACATTATTAAGATTACAAAGTCAAGCATATTCAAGTTAGGAAGAGGCAGAATTAAGGCCTCCTTGTGAGTGTGCATTGTGACAGTGTAATTTTTAGTCTCTGGATTTGTCTCTTGAGGACAGTTCTGTGTCACTACCTAATATTTTAGAGGAAATTGCTCCATAATGCATTGAGTTAATTAATTGTGCACAGTGGATTTTCTGGCCTTCCCTCACCCTCTGTTTCTAATCTTAGGGAATGCCTGGATCTCATCTCTATTCCTGTCTCCCATTTGTCCTCCCACCCCCTTTGTGCAGAGTCAGTAGGAGAAAAATGACAGTCTATCGAGTATGTTATAAATACCTTGAAATGAGTGGAGTAAACAACATGGTAATAACATTTCATAAAGCTGGCCAGCCAGCCAGCCTCCCAAGTGAGACACTTTTTATTATGTTCCGCTCCAAGTGTCATTTCCCTAATGCTGCCCATACATCTTGTGCTGGGTGAGAAATCAAATCTGTATTCACCCTTGCTTTCTCTGGCAGTGGAGAGGCACGGCAGTGGCCGGCTCATGGCATATAAAGTGCGTCATAAAACTGCAAGGGTTCCCTCGTAATTTATTCTCCTGGCTTTTGTTTTGTTGTTGTGAGGGAGGAGGGGGACAGCAGATGACTGCAAATGTGCATTCTTTGACTGCCTTGCCTGATCTGTTTCCTTCAGGCGCTGTGTTGTTTGTTTGCTTTGGCAATTGCACATGCCAGAGAAATAGGAGTAAGCTTCCGGTGGGGCTTGAAGGGCATGCCCTATCCTACACACATGGAGTGGAGTCTTCAATCAGGGAGTGGATGATGCCTCATTATGGGTGACTGAGGAGAGCAAATAAACAAGAACAAAATAAAATTACAAATCTACTCCTCTGGTGGTTATTTGTTTGGGACAGTGAAGATAATATTCTGAAAGCAATTGCTTAAGCACCCACCCGGGATTGAATGAACTGGGTGAGAGAGACAGAGACAAAGGGTCAGGGGCATACTGGGTTACTTTAGGTGATCTGGGTTCAGTCCCCGTTTCAATCACCAGTGAAGTGAGCTTGATCTTTTCATGCCAGTGCCATTAAGAACACGCAACTAGATTTGCAGTACTGAATAAAACTAATCTCTGCCCATCTCTCCATTAAGGAGAGACCAATAAGTAGGAGCGGAGGAGGCAGAGTGGAGGTGATCTGGGGCGGGGAGCAGTTCCCCTGTGTGCCCCCCCCTCTGTTACTGCGGGTGGCCCTCCCCGCGCCCCCCTGCCCCAGCTCACCTCCACTCCACCTCCTCGCCTGAGCGGGCTTTTAGGTGCCCCCAACCACTAGGCGCCCTAGGCGTCCGCCTAGTTTGCCTAAATGCTTGCACCGGCCCTGCTTGCACTTTTTACTCAATGTGGTCCAGTAATGGAAAAGAATGTGAATAATTATTTGAAGGAAGAAAAATAGCAACATTGGCCAGGAATATTACTCACAACAAATTATTCCAAGCTGCGCTGCTCCCAAGCCCTGCAACTGAATGGTCCTGACACTTTGAGACTCAAGATTCTTCTCTCCACATACTTCAAATCAATACATCTCCTTCTCTTCTTCAGCCTACATTAAGGTTTATTTAGCTGATCCTGTTCCCACTGAGAGATTGAAAAGATTGGTAATGTTTACCTTAGAGATGAGCCAGTTAAGAGGAGACTGGATAAAGATATACAAAATAATGAATGAGAGATCAGGCGGGTGAAGTAATATCTTTTATTGGACCAACAATGTTTCCTCACCTACCTTGCATCTCTAATATCCTGGGACTGACACAGCTACAACTACACTGCATAAAATAATGAATGTCATACACAAGGTAGATAGGGGACTTCTGTTCAACCCCTTTCAGAATACAAGAACCAGGAGACATTTGAAACAGAACATCAGCAAAGTTAGAACCAGTAAAAGGAAATTCTTTTTCACATAGTGCACAATTCACCTACAGATCTCCTTGCCACACAGTATCACTGCGGGCAAGAGCTTAGCAGGTTTAAAAATGGATTGGACATTGATATGGCTAACAAGAATATCTAGAGTTATTTTAGTACAAATTAAGCCAAAAAAATAAAATAAAATGGAGTTTGGATACAAATATAAACTCTTCCACTCAAGGGCTTCAGGTTTTAGGCCAACCTCTAACTATTCAGGATTAAGAAGAAACTTTCCACACAAAAAGATTATCCCATAACTGCTTTCTGCAGGGCTGCTGGACACTGTGAAAGACAAGGTAATGGACTACATGGACCATTGGGTTTTTCCAGTGTGTCCTCTGTTTCCATGTTCTACCATTGGTTGTCTAGTGAAGAGTGTTTTGGGATCTAGGCAGGGGTGAAAGTAGAAATAGGGACTTACCGGTACGGGCTGGGTTGGGGCAGGCTCTGGCCCCCAGAAGGGGCGGGGCCTCGGGCGGAAGGGGTGGGGATGGGTGGGGTCAGAGCCAGCCCCGGCCCACGCTGTACCGGTAAGTGCCCTCCCCCTCCCCCACTGGGATAGCAGTGGCAGCCGGGGGCTCTGGCAGCAGTTTAAAGGGTCCAGGGCTTGTCCACTGCTACGGCCCCGGCCCTTTAAACTGCTGCCGGAGCCCCCGGCTGCCGCTGCTACCCCAGGGCTCCAGCAGCAGGGCTCCGGCGGCTATTTAAAGGTCCGGGGCCCTAGAGGAAGCAGGAGCCCCAGGCCCTTTAAATAGCCCCCGGCGCCCCACCACTACTCCAGGGCTCTGGGGGCTATTTAAAGGGCCCAGGACTCCCCTGCTTCTACTGCCCCGACTCTTTAAATAGCCCCCGGAGCCCTGGGGTAGTGGCAGCTGGGCTCCGGCAGCTATTTAAAGGGCCCAGGGCAGTAGAGGCAGGGGGAGCACCGGCCCTTTAAATAACCCCCAGAGCCCCGCTGCCGCTACCCCAGGGCTCCAGCAGCAGGGCTATAGCGGCAATTTAAAGGGCCTGGGGCTCCAGCCGCTGCTGGGAGCCTCAGGCCCTTTAAATTGCCACCTGGGGAAGCCGAGCCACCCCGGTACAGCACACCGGCTCTTGCCAGTACAATGTACCGGGGCGGTACCGGCTTACTTTCACCTCTGGATCTAGGACAGACCACACATAGTTCTTCAGCCCTGATTAGAACATTGGCTTTCCCATATTTGCGTGTCACCAGAAAATCAGACATTCCTCCTCTTCCGCACCTCAGTGTGCTCTGGGAATCTCACAGGGACTCTCTGTAAGAGCAGAGGGGTTTTATTTCTGGACTTTGACTAAAATGTACTTACAATGGCATAACTGAAGTTATTGATAGTAGTAAGCAAATGTACCCATTCTACACTTTGCAGCAATGTTTAGGAATTTGTAGCAATGTTTAGTAATTACACAATCCATTCATTAACTGAGTAATGCATTTAATTACTTTGCACGTGGTATTTAGGAGTGTCCCTTGTTATTTTGTTTTGTGACTTAAGGGCATTAAGAAATCTCCAAGAATATGTACTTAGGTAATTCCTAGTAAATACAGATAAATTACAGGTACCTATTTTACTCTGTACCAGTAGATAATGCCATTGTTGCTGCTGTAATAGCAGGGGATTCCAAAGGTCAGGACTAACATATGTTGGCAGAGTGCCAGGACTGAGGGTGTGGCTGTTCAGGAAGGACTGAAACACACTTTTAAATCTGTGTGGGGCCCTAGAATTGAAATATCAGAGGAAGTTGCTGGTCAAAACTGAGATACATTAACAGGGCTGTGTGAAGGGAAGTTTCTATGCATATCATATCTGTGCATATCATATCTGTGCTATGCTCCAGACCTTCCTCTGGTTATAAAGCAGCATAGCTCCATTGAAGTCAATAGAGTTACGCCAACTTGCACCCGCCGAGTGTCTGGCACTATGTCTGGTTTTAACCAGAACTATCAGTCTCTCACTCACAAGCACAACAATTCACATATGTTTGTAAAAGGCAGTGATAGATTATGGGGGTGACTGGCAGGCTCAGAGGACTGGATGAAGGGCCATAGAGGCTTTTACATCAAGGACATTACCCATTTCAGGTTGATAGTGACTGAAAATTGTTGCCATCTGATGGCTATTTAGTAGCCTGTGCAAAATGAATTGCTAGGCTCAGTCCATTTCCTAATACCCAGGCTTTCACACTCTTCCCCTCCTTCCTAACCCTCCCCACACAGTATCACAATCAGCACTAATCACCATCACTGCTGACAGCCTTACTAGAAATGTCAAAGACCAAATGGTCCTGAAGATTAACTATCCTCCCTGCATGTCAGGGCTGAGGCACTGAGGTAAGGACTCCCCTCTTTTCAGAGCTGTGAGTATCGCACCTTTTGCCAGCACAATCCTTCCGTATCTTTTTTTAAAGACATTTGAAATGATAACGGAGAAAATCCCCTCTGTTCTTAGCAATCCCTCAGCTGATTTCTTCACTTAAAAGCCTCTCATAATCTCCAGAGACAATTGCCCACAGGTTCTGTCATGAGAGGGAATGAAGACAGAGCCCCAGCTCTCCAGGAGAGCTTTGAGACACCTTTAACTGTAACATAACTGATGTTTTTATGGAGTTCCAGATCATTTACTGGTATTAAACACTGCAGTGGCTTAATCCTTCCTCACACAATGTGCAAAAAACAAATAACAGCTCGATAGACTTCATCCCTCATGAAGGGCAGACAGTACAGGCCAGCCAGCATGAAAATACCTTAATTATACTTCACCGGAGAGATATCACAGGCAATGAAAAAAGGCATGCATTTCTTCTTTCGTCACTTTCCTTGGGGGGAATTTATTTGAGGCATACAAATGATTGATAAAAATGGCTTTTGGGTCTAAAGAGGGAGTTTCTGGAGGCTGAAAAAAGAGAAGCTCTGGAACAAATAGAAGGATCCACCTTCAGTGGATACCAGCAAGCACTCATGGGAGCAACTCCTCCATTTCCTTACAGGAAAGCCTGCCCAATGAACATTGGGCACTGCACTGAAATGTCCTATCACTGGACACTAGACATATTTGATCAGCTCTGCTTGACTTTGGGAAGGACAACCTTCCTTGATAGACACCACAGAGGTGTTTGCCCTCACTGGGCACAAGATATTTCAGAAGAGCTACCTCACTGGAGCATACAAGAAGCATTCCTTTGATAGTTGTTCAAACGTTCTACCTAGCCACTGAGGGCCAGATTTTTAAAGGTATTTAAGGGCCTAAGATGCAGATAGGCACCTAATGGGATTTTCAAGAGCACTTGGTGCCAAACTCCCATTGACATTTGTGCTAATTACAAAATTCATTCTTTGCTCAGGTGAAGCTCAGCTGAAATAGCAGGGGAATAGGCAGGTCAAAAATTAACTGCATTTTTGGAGCTTAATCCAAAGCCCATTGAAGACAACGGGAGACTTTCCATTGACTTCAATGGCTTTGGATCAGGCCTTTGCAAGCTGCATAACATCTGGTATAGTAGGGAGTGTTGCAAATTACATTTACAGTACATTGGGTCTATTCATCCTTCTCTTCATCTTATACATCATCCAATATTTTTATGTTGTGCAGAACAACATTTGATAAGAGTCTCAAAATTACCCATCTCTAATGCTCAAGTGATCTGTAAATACATTTTTGTGTGAGTACCTGTTAAAGGTAACTAATCTGCTTGCAGTGTGCCATGGTAAATGATAGCACCAAAGAAACCTATCAATGTTGCCATAATAAACTAGGGAAAACACTAAAAATAATTTTGCTTTCTCTTTCTTGGCAATTCATGTAACACATTGCAGATCACTCGAACGGATAAAATGGGCTGCATAAAAGAAATATGTAGCAGGAATGTTTTACTTATGTTAGTCGGCTTCTGGCACAGGAACAGAGAATGCTGGAAAAGGCCAAAATAGCCTGTCTCATCAGCTATCCTGTCTCCAACACTGGTCAGTGCTGGATATTTCAGAGTAAGAATTAAAAGTGGGGTTTCCAAAAGCTCCCAGCATTGGCTTACTTCTGCTCCCGCTGAAGTCAATGGTAAAACTCTCATTGACTTTTCAGTGGAGGCAGAGTTAGGCCAGTGCTGAGTACTTTTGAAATTCCCATCCTTGGTCCCTAGAACTCCAATAATGCACCTAGTTGTGAAATAATATATCATGTGGGGAAACTTTTTCCTGACTCTCCTTGTTGATCGGCTAATGCCCAAAAGCACAAGGACTGATACCCCTTGCAATTTATATAAGCATAACCCTTTTCCAAATCTTACTAAGCTATTAGTCTCGGTAATATTTTACTACAGTGAAGGCGAACCATTTAATTAAATGTTACATAAAACTGTATTTCTTCTCATCTGTTTTATATCCATTGCCTACTAATGTGTCTTATATTATGAGACCGGATAAACAGAAGTGTCCAGTTGGCCTTCTCCATGCAATTTATTAGTTTTCTTACCTCTTTCTTTTCAAACTAAACTGTCCTACTCTTTTCAGTCACTCCTCACACTTATGCACTCCTTCAGTACCTCTGGACCTTTTCTACTTCTTCTCTGTCATTTTTTTCCAGATTTGATGGTGAGGTGGAGGCATTAATATTTTCCATTGTATTCACTTTTCCCTCCTTCACATCTTGCCTATTTTTGACGAACATTAGAGTAGTGAATAGAAGCTCTCAACAACAATTTTCTTTCCCCTGAAAGGTCTGGTTCAAAGCCTATCAGTATGTAGGGGTAGTCTAAATTGTTCCTTCCTTCTGAATTGTTTTCCCCACTATCTTGCCTAATTAGGTCCTTCTGGAGTTCCTCAAATCCTTCCTTGCCTTTCCTGACTAACCTAAATAACTGCCATCAGCAAATTTTGCCAACTCACTATTCACCCCCTTTTCCAGGCAGTTAATAAATATAATGAACCACCAGGCTCCCAGTACTGGTCCCTTGGGCACCCCCATTTATTAACCTGTTCTGATGCTGAGATTTAGTAAATTATCAGTACTACTTGCTTCCTGTCTCTACAGGCATTTCTCATTGTGTGCTACTGCAACAGTTCAACTCAGCTGAGGCATTCAGGATAATAGTCTCCAGATTTAAATTGGGGGATTGTGGTAACTTGGCAGTCTCAGAGACATCCTCAGTTGTAGAACTGACTACCCTTGTGTTCACAAGATCCTGACTTATTTGATCTTTAGAGCATTCTACAAAGCCTTTCTCATGTAAACTGTTGGGGAAATTATATTTTTGTCCCAGGAGAAATTTTGAAATTTCAATATTTGTTTTCAATCTGAAATTAATAAAAATGTGAAATATCAAAAATTTTCACAGAACAAAAAGTTGCAAAAGATATTCTGTTCAGTAATATTGAAACACAAAATGTTCTTTCAAAATACTGATGCTTGACATTTCAAAATAGTGATTTTTTTCACAAGTGGAAATGGTGAAATGTCAATTTGAAACAAAAATTTCATTTACAATTTTCCCTTTGAAAAATCAGAAAAAAAGTCAAAAGTCAAATTTTCTCATGGGAAATTTCTATTCTGATGAAACTGCACAATTTGCCAGGAAAATGTTTTGATCAAAAATTTTAACTAGGTATTTTATCAAGTTTTCCCCAGCTAAAGGGAAATGACTTGAGAAGGAGAGTTTTGGTGCCAGTTTCTCAGTTGGTATAAGTGCACTGAAGTTAATTAAGGGAATTAAAGAAGTCAACTAGATGAAAGAGCTCAAGGACTTAAATGTAAAGGAGGCTTAAGATTTCCTTCCGAATCAACTATACAAAAACTACCTGCCATTTACATTCCGAGCAAAGATGAAAAACTTGTAAGGAAAGGCTCCAGACCCAGCTGGATGAATAACCACCTCAAAAAGCAGAGATCCTGTAGGTAATGTGAAAAGAGGTTGCTCAGCAAAAGAAAGCTATATCTTGGAGGTTAGAAAATATAGGAATAAGGTGAGAATTACTAAATATCAAGATGAATTAACCCTTGTCAAGAAAACTGAAATAAATAATAAGCAGTTTTTTAGTTATATAAATAAAAAGAGAATAAGGAAGGATGAGGCTGCAGTGTGATGGCAAAGAGATTAAAGATAATCTAGGTATGGCCTCAAAAGTCAATTAATACTTGGCCTCCATTTTCAATAAGGATGATAATATGGAACATGGGCATGAAGACAGGATGGCTGATGAAAATGAGTATGTAGAAATGGAAATTACCACATCTGAGGTGGAAGAAATGCTTAAAGAGCTTAATGTGCTCAAATCTGGGAAACCGGATAATTCCCATCTCAGCATACTGAAAGAACTGGCACATGAGATTGTTTGTCCAGTAGCAAGGATTTTTAATAAATCAATTTACTCTGGAGTAGTACTGTATGATTGGAGAATAGCTAATGTCATACCTATATCTAAGAAAGGGAAAACAAAGTCATCCAGGTAATTACAGGGACCTGTTAGTCTGACTTCAGTAGTATACAAGGCTTTAGAACAAACTGTGGAGGAAAGAATAATTAAATGGATGGAGGTAAATGGTAAAGATGATGAAATGCAACATGGGCTTAGCAAAGTTAGATCATGCCAGACTAACCTGATTTCCTTCTTTGAGAAAAGAACTGATTTTTTAGTTAAGGGAAGTGCAGTAGATCTAATATATTTGGACTTCAGTAAAGCATTTGACTTAGTACAATATGGGAAATTATTAGTTAAATTAGAGAAGATGGGGATTAATACAAGAATTGTAAGGAACTGGCTAAAGGGGAGAAGGCAACGGGTTGTGCTGAAAGATGAACTATCAGACCTGAAAGAGGTTACTTGTGGAGTTCCTCATGGATTCAATATTTCTATTAATGAGTTTGGCACAAAAAGCAGGAGCGTGCTAATGAAATTTGTTGATGATACAAAGTTGGGAGGCATTGTCAATGCAGAGGAGGATCGGAATATTAAACAGGAAAATCCAGATGGCCCTGAAGATGGGAGTGACAAGAATGAAATGAAATTCAATAGTACTCAGTGCAAGGTCATGCCCTTAAGGTCAAGTATTAACAATTTCTGCTACAAGCTGGGTGCTTGGAAGTTGAAAGAAACAGAGGAGAGAGACCTGGGTGTGGAGGTTGATCACAGGATGATTATGAGCCATCAATGTGATGCGGCTGTGAAAAAGGCACATGTGATCCTAGGTTGTATCAGGATGAGGCATTTCTAGTAGAGACAGAGAAGTATTAATTCCATTGTACAAGACACTGGTGAGACCTCCACTGGAATACTGTGAACAGATCTGGTCATCCATGTTCAAGAAAGAATAATTCAAATTGGAACAGGTATCGAGACGAGCTACTAGGATGATCAGGGGAATGGAGTCAAGTATCAGGGGGTAGCCATGTTAGTCTGTATCTACAAAAACAACAAGGAGTCTGGTGGCACCTTAAAGACTAACAGATTTATTTGGGCATAAGCTTTTGTGGGTAAAAACCTCACTTCTTCAGAGGCATAGAGTGAAAGTTACAAATGCAGGCATTATATACTGACACATGGAGGGTCTATGTTATGGAACAAGACCGGCAGAGCTTGGCTTGTTTATCCCAGTAAAAACAAAGGCTGAGAGGGGATGTGATTGCTCTCCATGAATATATCAGAGGGATAAACACCAGGTAGGGTGTAGAGCTATTTAAACTAAAGGACAATGTTGGCACAAGAACAAATGGGCATAAAGTGGCTATGAATAAATTCAGGCTGGAAATTAAAGGAAAGTTTCTAATCATCAGAGGAGTGAGGTTTTTGTACATTAGGAGTTGTGGATGCAAATAACAAGTTTTACAAGTGTGATTGTGTAACATGGGGGCAGGAGTCAGCAGCCCTGGCCTCACTTCCAGTTTCTGTCATATGGTATGTTCCTAAAAGCTCATGCTTCAGAGCTTCAGCAAGCCACCTGCAGAGGTCAGGAAGGGTTCCTCCGTCCCCCAAGTATATTCTGGATTTACTTGGTTGTTTTGTCTCCTTCCTCAGTCCTGGCCACTACTGGAGATGAGACACTGGATGGGGTGGGCCAGGGTTCTGAGGTAGCACCAAGCATTCTCTATCAGGTGCTTGGCTGGCTGGTTCTTGTTCACATGCTCAGGGTCTAACTGATCACCATATGTGGGGTTGGGAAGGAATTTCCCCCCAGGACAGATTGGCAGTGATCTGGGGGTTTTCTGCTTTCTTCTGAAGCATGTGACTATGGGTCACTTGCTAGGATTACATCTCACTTAATCAGTTCCCTGCCATTGCAGGGGCCTTGGGAATTAGTGCACGTCAGTCCCCGCTATTCTCTCTTTGTGGCACATCATAATCTAGTCTCCTGTGAGCTGTAATACTTTGGTCACATTTTGGTTGCTAGGTTTAGTGTGTGAGTGCTGGTGGCCTGTGATATACAGGAGGTCAGATTAGTTGATCTGGTGTTCCCTTCTGACCTTAAACTCTATGATTTATGATGCCAGCTGAGGATCACATTCTCTACTGTAATGGGGATGGAGAGCATTTTGGGGCATTGTCCATTTTGAAATGTGCATTGTGTCTTTCTAAAGTAATTGCACATCCACTGAGAGACTCACATGGGTGAATTTAACATTATAAATGGAAATAAAAATAATACAGTGCAAGTGTTTTCCTCTCAGCCTATGGTTACCAAGTTTCTTTAACAGCTTCTACTTACTGAATTTATTAAAACACATTTGAAAATATAAATTAATTATATCCATTGCCTTTCCCCCACTTTATTATCCATTTTGTTAATGTAATACCCTAGGAAAAAATGTGGAAAAAGAGGTTTTAAAGGTGACAAAAGAAAAATACTAGGAACAGAAGCAAACATAAAAAAACAATTACTCAAATACGTGTTATGAATCTTTTTTCAATCAAAATCGCCTTGGTTTTGAGTCCAAAAACATCTGTGAAATTGGAGCAATTTTTACAACATGCTGACAATTTTTCATATGGCAATTATATTTCCTGTTAGGATGAGAGAATCTGAGGACAAGTTTCCCATTGCCTTTCAAATTTCAAAGGGGCTTCATCTGAACCTCTAAGATTTGTATCTATACGTTGGCATCCTGTGTAAAGTGGATAGGTAGAAGTCCAGTTTAGAAACCATGGTGATAGGAGCACAGGCAGGCAGACAGACATGGGTGGGCAACATTGTGATTCAAAAGTCTTCTGCCTCAGAACATATCTGAACAAAATGTAAATCATGGGTGCAATGTGCCACACTGTATCTTACATAAAATGGAAACTGACAAATGTGATATTTTAAATATATTGTCAAATATAACTCCATAACTGCTTAGAAATTACAGGCTTTGTCCTTAACTGGTATAAATCAGTGTATTACACCAGCTGGTGATCTGGCCTTGAATGCATATTTAATAAAAGTGTTCATTTTTGGACCTCTGCATATTAATGTCTGTATATATTCTGTCCGGGTAATGTTGGCCTTCCACAAGACAAGTATTTTATTTATTAAGAAAAAAATTCTTTTCAGACAGGCTCTTCTCTCTTAATCTGTCCTGAATAACTCTCTCAGGTGTTCCAAGCTGCGAAGGGATTTCACTCCTATCCTGGAAATGGCACATTGCTGCGGATTGCTAACACTGTGGCAAATTAACAGCTCCATCTGAAGCACTGGGTTGGTTGAACGCCACTGTTCTGCAGCTGAGACACATGAAAAGGGGGAATGGGATTTTTCGCTTGGCAATGATGAAACATGAAGATGTCAGGCCTGGGAAATCCAGATTGAAAGCGATAGAAGTATTTGGCCAGAGAGCAGAATAAGCTATAATCAGAGGATTTTTAGCTGCAGGCTTTAGTCAGTGTACTTTTAGATGTTTTCAAACCACACAGAGAAATAACTGCAAGGAGACATTTCATTTTCTAAATTAGTACTGGCCTTTCAATCACCAGTTAGGGCCTCACAGGTCATCCAGCAGTGTATTAGATGTATTTGTCTGCCTTGCCTCTATTCACCTTTATTGTTTGTGTAATTTGAGAGACTCATTGCAACTGCACTTTTGTGGTTCAGTATTAGTTGTTTCTTTTGCTACATGTGTGGAATAATACTTATGCTTTGTACTTATGTAATTGCTTTTATCCAAAGATCTTAATATCCTTTACGGACATGAGTTCTACAAGCCATGCAGTAATCCTCTGAGCCAGTTAGGTTTAAGCATACACATTTTACAGATGAAGAAATTGGTCAGGTTAAATGATTTGGTCAAGGTTAGACAGAAAGTCAATAGCAGACCCAGGAGTGGACCACAGGAATTGTGATGAGAGCTGAGTGAACCATCCACTGCATAACCCCAAACCACACAGCATTCCCCCAGCTTCATGTTTCATTACAAATGCAAAGCTTGTGCCTGATTCACCAGCTGTCACATCCTTTCCAAACAAACTTAGAACCAATTTCAAACAAACCACAGCTCGTTTGTACAAAACTAGGTGAAACTTAGGGGTTTCACCTTGATGTTTTGGGTCATTCAAAGACACTCAAAGTTAACGTGAGCCCATATCAAACAGAAACCAAAGAGAAGGTTGGCATGAACTCCTACCAACCAAACCCATCTAGTTCCACACACCTCTAGGTCTGACACCGAGACCTTTAGTGTAAGTAAGAGATAAATTCCCGCACTGTTCTAAGCTGGAAAAATATCTTTTTTTTTCAGCAGATGGTCTTCAAAGACTAGGATGCCCCAGTTATTCAATAGGACAATTTCACCCTGCCATAATTCCCCTTTGCACCCAAAGACCCCTCTTGCAGCTGGGCACAAAAATGCCAGGGTGACCACTTCAGTTCCCCATCTCAGGTTCCATCACAGGTTCTCCCGGGTACAATATTACCTTTACCTGGAGCCAGTTTGTTATCCCGCAAAGTGCAAATAATCTCGAAAGCCACAAAACAGCCCATTTATCCTACACAGTGCACATAGCCCCTAAAAGTCCAAAAACATAGTTCAACCACATACCAGCATCAGTGTTTGCTGCCACAGTATTTCCTACAGTCCCCAAGTGTTCTTTTATCAAAGCAACCCCCCAGTCCTTCCAGCTGAGTCCTTCCAAGGCTTCTTCCTGGCTTTCCAGCTCAGGAAGGTCTCAGACTATCCCTTCTGCTGGTCTCCTGCCCTCAGCCTTCCCAGGGAATGCCCCCCACTGCGACCTCCTTTTCAATTACAGCTGTCTTCCTCCAATTTTATTAGTCTCAGATACAGCCCCACTCTCTTAATCAGGCCAATCTGGGATGTACTTGAACTGGCACAGGGGAGCTGGGCCCACTTCACTTAAAAGGGGCCAGCTACTGAATAAAATATCCCCTTCCATCCAAATGCAGAACCAAATCCCTTACTGTTTTTACTCAGTTATCATTCAGGTAAACTCCTGTGGGCTTAATGGGTGTTTGCCTGAGTAAGAACTTTCTAATTTGGCCTTCTGTCTGAATACACAACTGTTTCATTCCCAGACCACTGCCTCCCCCATTTGTTCCTTCTCCCCCTCCTCATTGTACAGCTGCATGTCAAATTTCAAAAAGGGAAAAGGAAAGCCAACAACACTGCAACCTTTTCCTTCATTTAAACTGAATTACATGCCCTGCAGGGATAACGTCAGTTTTGGAGACAAGCCTCTTCGATTCTGCTGTATGTGTGCACGTGCTTCCCTGGCCCCCAGGAGTGGATGCTGGTATTCATCATCTCTCCCTGCACGTTCTCTTTGCTCCAGTTTAAAACTTCAACTACTCTCCAACGTATGTGAAAGCCTCGGGCTCATTTGCCCTTTGAGTCACTGAAAAAGTCCTGATTATACAGAACCAGCTGTTATGTGCCAACAGCAAAAATTAGAGGAGGGAGGTGGATTTTCAACAAAGACTCCCTAAACCTATACGGACTTCTAATTGAATTCCTAAAATCCCACCTGGGAGGCCTAGTCAATGCACCTCATCACTCTCCAACCAACCCTCACATCCATCTCATGTGCTGTTCCTTTAAAAACTGTTAATTTTCAGAGCACCTATTCTAATCTCTGACCCTATTAACACAGTTTTTCTTGAGCAGTTATTTGGATTAAACAGAGAACACACTGACTCAGTTTGATTAGTACCTTCTGCAATTTAGCTGCTGAGTTACCAGCCATATAGAAAGCAGGGATATAAAGATGATGGGAACAATGGGTTTGAAACAAGGGCCCCCTGCTTCAACTTGGCTGTTATTTAGGGGGGCAATGCACATTATCTTTCCTTGATAATGAAACCCACACACCTTCTGGGTGTGGTGTTCTGTCCCATCTACTGGCACCAAGACCTCTTAAAGAGAGAGAGAAAATGAGTCTGCTCTACAGCCTAAGCTAACAGCCAGTTGGCTTTTAGCTCATGCACTAAGCTCCAAAGGGCCCAGGTTTGATCCTGCCCGCCGGCGACCGGGGTCTGTTGGCATTACACCGACACAGTTCAATATCTGTACCATGTTCTTGAAAAGAAGAAGCGGAAATGAGTGTTCAGGGTTGCTGTGGGCAATGGGTTCTAACGGGGTCAGCACAATATTGCAAGCAGTGCCGCCTGTCAAATGGAGTTAACTGGGATTTGCCATGGCTCTGCAATGCTGTACATACGTGTGTGAGATAATATACATGGTGTATACATCACTTTGGTACCACAAGGATCGATACCTTAGGAAAACCTAAGATAGATATGTGCATGTGTGTGTATTCAACCTTCACCATGCAGCTGTGACCACTATAATACATGCACACAGAGACTACAGTAGATACACATATAGGGCCTGATTCACCAGCGCACTACTCCAGTTTTATGTAAGTCTAGTTACACTGAAATCAGTGACGTTTTACCAGTGTAACGTTGAAATAAAGTACAGGAGAGTCAGGTCCACATACTGTATACTTTCCATGCCCTAGTCTCACTCTCTCTTTATAATACACACACACACACGCACACTGTATATATTGCTATATTTTAGCAGCAAAATATATTGAAACTAGAGTTGTGAGAATATTGCAAAGACCAAATATTTGTGAACATTCATTTGAATAGATTTACTTCAGTGGAATTCATAACCTTTCCCCCCAGCCCCACCACCCTCATTTGGAGGTTTTGTTCATAAGTGTGGTTGCAGAAAGAGAAAATATCTCATATATTGTACTAGAGCTACTAATAAAACAAGACTTTACCACTAGACTGAAATAGATAAGAGCTCAACATTGTCATATGTAATACATTTCTCAGGCATGAATCTCTTCAGAAAATGTATGAAATTAGACATGGGTGATAGATTAATTAACTTATGGAATCCACCATCACTCTGTAAATGAGTTGCCATGATGGGTGCTAGCATATCACTGTCAGACAGTTAGACTACTGAAATCTCTCCATATACTGTATTTGTCTCTATTGCAATTAGCACATGCTGACAGATCTTTTAACTGTGTTCATATACTTTAGATATACTTACAGTTTGTATTGTTCTCATACAAGCTGTTTAGACACTTCTTGTATGTAGGAAAACACAAGAGGAATGAATACATCCTTAGAGGGCTGGTATAGGTCACAAGATGACCCTCGGGGTCAGCGGACTTTAGAGATACAGGGACAAATCCTGGGCTGCAATCAAAGAGAACTCAGGACAGCTCAGGAGACGGGTGCAAAAGAATTTTTAAGCTTTTATGTTTCCTTATCTGGGAGCCATCCAAAGGCTGGTCTGGTGTCTGTGTGCTGTTCTAATTGGTGCCAGCTGCCAACTCCCCCAAGGGATCAGGGCCGGGTCCAGGCACCAGCTGAGCAAGCTGGTGCTTGGGGTGGCAGATTGTTGGAGGCGGCATTCTGCCCGATCCTAGGGCGGCATGGCCGCTTTTTTTTTTTTTGGTTCTTGTTCCGCTCTGGCCGCCCTGTAGGGGGTGGCGGCGTGGAGAACCAGAGCACCCTGCAGGGCAGTCCTCTTCCTTCCCTCCTCGCCGACCGGAGTGGAGCCCTCGCGGCAGACGGCGGCACAGCGGGAGGGGCCGCGTGGCAGCGCCCCTGCTGTAGCCGTGGCCGCCCCCTTCTCTCTCTCTCCCGCCCGCCCCCTCCCCCCCCTCCCCCCCGGCCGGTCCCCCTGCACCCCCGCCCCGGCCGCGCCGCAGGTTTTTTGGTTTTTTTTTGCTTTGCCATTCTGGCCGCCCCGTTTTTGTTGTTGTTGTTGTTGCTTGGGACGGCCAAAAAGCCAGAGCCGGCCCTGCAAGGGATCCACAGCCTTGATCTCTAGGGCACAGGAATACCTGACCACATACTTTTTTCATGGTCACACCATCTGCCTCAATAGCTGGGAAAAGGGTGACACTGGAGCTTCTGAAGGTTCATCAGTACCTGCGGATTCTTATACAAAGAGGGAATCCTTGGCCTGGATCCACCAGCTTTGCACTACAGGAGCACCAGAGAGCAGCCCCAATATACTCGAGGATCAGGGACACAAGGCTATAATATTGTAAGTTACTTACATGTAAATACAAACACCTAACATATATGCGTGCAAACACCTGGTGTGTGTAACTGGCAATGTAAAATTAGATTGGTAACTGGTAAGTACATACATGTGTATACCTGTTTTGCAAATGCACATTGAGTTTTTGCATGCAAATATATGTACATGCTCAACTTTAGAAATTTGGCCAGGCAAAGTGTCATTCAATTAACCCTTTTATAAAAGTTACAGGTCCTTGAAAACTATACACAAACCCAAGGCAACATACAGAGTTAATTAAAGCATCCCATTTCTGAAGATACACCTGCAGGATTTCCTAACAAAAAGAGATCAATTTATATTCTGTTCCAATTCATGTATCATCAGTAAAATTGCCAGATAACTTGATTACGGAATCTTTCATTTTTGGTGATGTTGTCTGAAGGAAAAAGAAAACACAGTATGTTTCCAGGGATGAGGTTTACTCCTGGAGGCATTCTGTGCCAAAAAATAAAAATTCTGCGCACAGTATTTTATAATTCTGCAAAATGTATTTGCCATAATAACACTACATAATCATGCCAGTTTCAATTATTTTGGTAATTTATTTCAAAATACCTGTCAGCAAGTATGTCTGTAACAATACAGACACACACAAAAATTCCCCCAGGAGTAGAGAGTTAAAGAAACCCCTATGATAACCCAGTTCCTGTTTCTTTGCCCCTTTACCCCCCAGAGTCCAGCCAGAGGGCCAGACACCCAAACCCCCTCCCTCCCAGAGTCCAGTCATGGGGCCCCTCTGGCCCAGACACCCGCACCCCCTCCCCCTAGAACCCAGACACAGGGCCTCCTCTTGCCCAGACACCCCCTCCCCTCCCCAGCCCAGTGATCCAGAGGGAGAAACATCTTGATGCTGAGTCCTGGGCTTGTGTGGAGTTTCCTGCGCACCTCTGTCTCCTTCCCTCAGGGCGCGCAGGAAACTGCAAATGCTGGGAACCCTCCAACTCCCTCCCCTTTCCCCCAGAAGTGTCTTCTATATGCGAGCTGGACTCTGCCAGGTCCAGCAGCCCCTAGTGGTGACTAGCAGCATTGCAGCCCATTTTTCTGGTGGAAAGGAAATTCTGCATGCACATTAATTTCTGTAACATTCTGCATTGTGCAGTGGCACAGAATTCCCCCAGGAGTAGAGGTTGAGCTTGCAATGCTGACAGTTAGAACAATCTTGTTCTGACTTGTGAATTGATGAGGTGGGGGTGGTTCTGGATTTAACTAGCAATGGGTGAACATTGAAATGTTTAGCTGAGTTTAGGTAAGCAACCAAAATTCAGATTCCTGATTGAAGCTTAAGCAAACTTATCTGGACCTCTTTGCTCTAGAAACCCCACTGGAAATCCCATAAGAACAAACGTCTTGTTTTTTATTGAAATAAGAAAATTTGACATTTCATCACTGTTGAAAAAATTGACTAGTTCCATAGTTGATCAAGAGTGTGAGAAGTTTTTGCAAACATTTTATTTAAAATATTTCCCATTTTTTGGTGAAATTAGGAATTTTGATGGCAGTTTTCACTGAACTTTTGACTATGACTGTGTCTACACTATCGCGGTAAGTCGACCTAAGCTACACAACTCCAGCTACATGAATAATATAGCTGGAGTCGACGTAGCTTAGGTCAACTTACCGTGGGGTCCACACTGCGCTCGGTCGACAGGAGACACTCTCCCATCAACTTACCTTATTCTTCTCATTTGGGGTAGAATACCAGGGTCGACTGGAGAGCGATCTGTGGTCTATTTAGCGGGTCTTCACTAGACCCGCTAAATCAACCCTGTTGCATCAATCCCCAGAGTGTCAATCGGGGGGTACTGTAGAAATAGGCTGTCTCTCCTTCTGATATTTCCAGTACTACTTGCTTTCAGCATGGTCTGAGATACAGTCTGGTGAGAATAGTTTTTTCTTGTGCTATTTTGGTATTTCTATACATGGGTGCACATAGAAAGGTTAAATATACATATATAAATATGAACTAGATAGTCTAATAATAGAAAATAGGTTTAGGTTCAGGTAAATTTTCAGGCAATTTCTCATTTTATCTAAATTGGATTGTCTATTAATTAATTACCAGCCTGAAACTGATCCAAAATATAACTTTTCCCCCAATAGGAACAACTTCTGCTGGATTCCTTCTCCAGTATCTATTTGAAATTGTTCGTTGTGGAAATGAGAGTTGCTGCAGCTCATTAGCATTCCCCTGCATATACAAACCCAATGTCCTCGAAGTTTCAATTACTTTCAAGTAACTCAGTTCGTAGCCACACAATGATTTTAATGGAGAGAGTTTAACCTTGGGCTCAAAGGTATGTGAAACTTGGAGAGCAAACGTCTGTTGAAAATAAAGCAGGGTAAGGCAAAAGGAGGGGAAATGACCCCACCTAGAAACCACAGATTGTCTTGGCAATGCCATTAACTTTTCACTATCTAATGGGAAGCAACAAGGTGAGGACATGCGGGGGAGTGTGGAAGGCAATATTAAACACACCATAAACCTGGAGAGTCTGGAGCTGACATTGTGTGGAAATATAAACACTCATTCTGTCTGCCTGAATCCATCACAATGATTCTCTAACCATCCCTGTTTGGGGACCTCGTGCCTCTCTGCTTTTCTGATCAGAGACCCAAAGGGAATAGGAAATGGAAAGGGAGCATTTCAAGATTCCAAGGGCAACATCCTCAGCTGGTGGATGTAGCTCCATTGTGACTTCACAGCTACACTCTATTTTTAGTGTGCTAGCTCAATCAGATCTAGTGCGGGTATGTCTCCTCAAGCTGGGAATCACACCCCCAGCTCAAAGTGTAGACATACCCATAGTGTGATTGAAGGCTAGATTTTCTTCTGCACCAGCGCTGGGAGTGCATCAGGGAGCTGGTTACAACTTCCTGATTCACAGGACCAACCTCAACCAAGATGTGACTTAGAGCACAAACTATTCTTTTCAGTGGAAAATGCCAGCTCCTCACCAAAAGCCCCAAACCTGAACATCTTTCAATTTTCAGGAGTTTTTGACTTTTTAAAAATATCTTCAGTTGTCAAAACTGACCAAAAAAATCTCACTTTCAGGTTTTCTGGTAAAATATCAAAAATCTTCAAGGAAAGCAGACACTTTCCATAAACATTTTCATTTAGTCAAAAAAACAATTTTCTGGAGAAAAAAAGGTTTTGATGGAAAATGTTTGACAACCCCTTGTTGGAAGCCATATAGCAGAGGTTTCTCACACTGTGGTCTGTGGACCACTGATGGTCCATGAAGAGCATGCCAGTAATGCATTGATAGCTACCTCCCCATATGGTACTATCTTTTCTCCTAGTTTCCTGCTGCTAAGTATCATTAGGCTACCTTTAAATGAATTCAATTTTTTTCTAATACTACTAGAGTTAACAATTTTGGTTGGATGTATTCCTGGAGGTTTCATCATATGACATAATCTTTAATTAAAGATTGGCCAAACCGGACAGTCTCTACATAAAAGAATAAATGGACACAAATCGGACATCAGGAATGGTAATATGCAAAAGCCAGTAGGAGAACACTTCAATCTTCCTGGACATTCTATAACAGATTTAAAAGTAGCCATACTTGAACAAAAAAACTTCAGAAACAGACTTCAAAGAGAAAACTGCAGAACTAAAATTCATTTGGAAATTTAACACCATTAATTTGGGCTTGAATAGCGACTGGGGGTGGCTGGCTCACTACAAAAGCAGCTTTGCCTCTCCTGGAATTGACGCCTCCTCATCAATTATTGGAAGTGGACTACATCCACCCTGATCAAATTGGCCCTGTCAACGCTGGTTCTCCACTTGTGAGGTAACTCCCTTCTCTTCATGTGTCAGTATATAATGCCTGTATCTGTAATTTTCACTCCATGCATCTGATGAAGTTGGTTTTTTACCCATGAAAGCTTATGCCCAAATAAATCTGTTAGTTTTTAAGGTGCCACTGGACTCCATGTTGTATTAATTAAAGATTAATCCTTAATTCCTGGAGTCTCCAGGACAATCCTGGAGGGTTGGCAACCCTAAATAATATTATCTTACATAATCACGATTGCTGTAATTGCCCTGGGGCTATTATGTGATCGTGAATATGAGGGAAGATAGTCTGGGTAGCCATGGATAGAAAAAGTGGCAATCCACAAAACAATACCTCTCTTCCACACTATGAAAAAGTATGAGAACCGCTGCCATATTGTATTAACCCACTCGAACCAGGCATTGTGATTTCTGAGCAAAACAATAGCAACCAGCAGGGTGTGGCCTGTGAGATCACAAAAATGCAAAGCATGTTATCTTGTGATGGCTGAGGAGATTATTACTACCATATTTCTTATAAACAAAAGGAGGGGTCAGGCCACCAAACTCCTTCCCGTTTCTTAGTGCCAAAGCAGCAGCGAATTCACTACTCCACAACAACAGCGGAAGCCAAACTCTTCCTACTTTCTGTAGCAATGTTGCTAGGTAGGATAATCTTCCAGCCAAATGCAGCCTACAGTTGTGTAAGGGTTTGTGTTCTTTGAAGGGGCTGCAGTGCAGGGAGCAGCAGGACAGCCTGCCCCAACAACTGGTGTTGTCCAGGCCTAGAGGAGAGCTGTTTGTGGTAGAAGACTTGGCCCAGAAGACAGGTGGCCTACTTAAGAGGAATACTGTTTCAGAGACTTCAGAGCAGAGATTTAGCCTGCTGTTTTGAAGATGAGAGATGGGCGTAAGTAGAGGGCAGGGCCAGTCATGGAACAGAGCAAGTCAGCAGCCTAGCAGGAGTGTTCAAGTCTGACAGTGTTTGTGAGACAAAATGGCTGATGTGGGGAGAGGGGAAAATTGATGTACATGCATCAAGATGCTGTTTGACTGAACCCCACTGTCAGTTACAGCTGCAGGGGAGTCGGTCAGGTGCATTGCCGTGCAAGGACAGGTGTGTGGTTCAGGAAAGACCTCAGGACCTGCACTCCCCAGAAGGCTTCAGGAACATTATGAATGTGATGCCACTTGGCCTCCAGGCATAGAGCTACTCACTAGTACACACTACACCCCCACACATACAATAGTTATCCTTTGAAACATACTGTTATACCTTTGGGCCTGATGCCCAAATGGTACTGCACCTTGCAACAATGGAAACCCTCCTATTGACTTCAATGGGCTTTGAATCATGCCTTTTTCAGGGAAGTTATGCGGTGAACAAGTCACTGGTGCTCTGAAGTGGGATAAAGGAAGAAGGAAACATTCAGCATGATGTGGCTTGCATTGCCTAGGCCATGGGGTAGGCAACCTATGGCACGCGTGCCGAAGGCAGCACACGAGCTGATTTTCAGTGGCACTCACACTGCCCGGGTCCTGGGCACCAGTCCGGGGGGCTCTGCATTTTAATTTAATTTTACATGAAGCGTCTTAAACACTTTAAAAACCTTATTTACTTTACATACAACAATAGTTTAGTTATATATTATAGACTTATAGAAAGAGACCTTCTAAAAACGTTAAAATGTATTACTGGCATGTGAAACCTTACATTTGAGTGAATAAATGAAGACTCGGCACCCCACTTCTGAAAGGTTACTGACCCCTGTACCTAGGCCTGTTGTCTATGGGGGAGCAGCTCCCAACTGGTTAAACAATAAAAACACTGTGGGCAGGAGAGAAGGAGAGAATGGGCAGAAGAGAGTCTTCAACAAAAATAGCAGCAAGTGAACAGCAAAAGCTAAATGCTATCATTCCTCTGCCAGTGATACGTAGGGGCATAGTGGGCCAGGCCTGAGTTTAAATGGAGGAATCTGAGGGCACCTTTATCTTTTAGTATGAACAGAAAATAAATAAAGCAAAACAACTGTTGCTTGATGGGCACTGGTTCCCATTTCAGGAAGGGAAAGAAAAATGCCAGTGAAAATGTGCTGGTTTCAAATTTGGGATGCCACAACATCCCTCTAACCCTTTTTGTAATGATTCTTCAGTTGCAAAATGCAAAATGAAAGCCCAATGGATTCATCACGAAAGGCTGCCTGCCAGCATAACCTACAGATTCCCTGTCGTGTCTTCTGCCATCTGTTAAGAGGTCTTGCTGCTTGGCTCTTTGAGGGCTCAGCATTTCCATCAGCAGAACCAAGTGGCTTTCATTCAGAATGCTCAAGAAGTTCAAACTCAATCATGAAGGGCTATTGTCATTTCCCCAGGCAGTACTGGTCCTTGGAAAGATTGTCTAGTGTATTCTCGTCTCCCAGAAAGGATTTCATAGATCACAGAAAGAGAGAGAGAGAGAAATAATGCACTGACATATCTGGCCAGCATTGTCATTCACATCTGTAAGGAACAAACCAACCTCAACAGTCCTCCAGACAAAGAGGGGTAGGTGATAGATTCCTCCTGTGAAGAAGGTGTCACTTTCTCCAATGGTCCCCTTGTGGGTGTGCTCTGTAGCTGAGTGGTCTGTCAAACATCTGTATAAGCTATCTACCTTATTCACTGGATATGCGTGCTGAGTTCTCATCCCTTGGTAAGAAGCAGAGAGGTTGCGAGAAGTAACAGAGTGGCAGAGTCCAGCAGCAAAGAGGGCAATGTGATGGCAGCTCATATTAATTAGGTGAGGTGGAATGGAGGGTGCAGCTGTGCTGTGGGTTACTGTGATTTGTATGGAACTTGTTCATTGCATATGCCACAATGAGAGGCATGGGTCAAGGACAAATTTCAACAGCCCGGGTGAATAGATCTACTGTAGCAAGCATAGACATTTACCTCTGTCCCCAGCTCCTTGAAAATATAACAATGCTTGAAAAATAACAATGCTGAAATCAGAGCAGGAGATTGGGAGCCAGAAGTCTCTTCGGTGTATATTCCATCAGAAGATTAAAATTTTAAATAGTGGAAAGTGTGATGATAAATTTAGCATGAAAGGAATTGAGGTGTGTGATCACAGCATAGCATCTCTTGTGAAAAGTATTCCTTCGAAAGGACACTTGTTCAATTACTTTATTTGCAAAAGGCTTTGAGGTATCCAGTTGAAAGGTTCCAGATAAGTTAAAAGTATTATTGTCGTATTATGATACTGACCACCAGGGATGCTAAGTGTTGAGCTACGCTGTGAGGGCCATAGCATTTCTTAGGACCAAATGGGTGAGATTCACAAAGAAACGTTGGCACCTAGAAAATCTCTGGGATTCACAAAGCCTAAACTAGGCACCTAGGCTCTCCATACAATGAAGGGGAGAGATAAGCACCTCGGAATGGGATTCACAAAGGCCAGCATGCTAGGTGGCTCCTCAGAATTGGAGATGCCAAGGAGAAGGGTGTGTGCTAAGCCTCTCTCTTCTTGGTGAGTTGAGTGCTTAAGACCAGACTGCACGGAGGTACCTATTGCCTCTTAGGATTCTCAACAGAAAACCCTCTTTGGATGTTAGGTCCTCCTCCTCCTTCCTCGCATCTCTCAGTCACCTTCGGAGCCCAATCCAGTAGGTGAGCTCTGAGCATGCTTACCAAATTGGGTCCTGCAGGCGAGTTAGGCAAAGGAATGCCTATCTTCCTAGGTTCATGCATCACACTGAGGCTTAGGCGTCCAGATGTCTACAGCCAAGCAACAGCGAGCATCACGGAGGCAGAAACATAGGTGCCTAGGGAAATTTTACTGCAAAAAAATTAGGTGCCAAGTGAGTTTATTTGCCTACAGGGTTCTGCGGCAGCTGAGTGGGCATTTTGTGAATCCCAATGAGGCCTATTTCTGGGATTTAGGTGCCTAAAGTGGCAGCTAAGTGCCTAAATCCTTTTGTGAAACTAGCCTAATGATGTCACTGTATACGGCTAACCAGATTACTAGATTATGTCACATCACTCTCTGAAGTATAATGTTGCTATGAATGGAGAAGATGACAGGACTCCTTGGAGTGATAAAGTTCAACATGGTGCCAAACACCGGTTGAGGGGCAGGTCATGAAGTCAAAAAAATGATACCTCCAATACTTCAAGACATCAGAGTGGTTCAGAAGTTCTAGGCAGCCATTTCAAATGAAACCTTCACTCCAACCCCCATCACCTACAGCAAGTCTGGAACTTGATTTTAAGACAGTAGTTTGCTCTCGCACTCAGATCTGGCTCACCACGGTTTTGATGGTAGGAGACACAATAAGGAATTCATTGGATCTGTGTCATTGGGCAGCATGTCCTAGTTTTCTGAGCTTATCCTGTTTAATGAATATAATTTCATTAATTATTTTTCTGTGTATCTGACAGACACAGTCGCTCCTCTAATGTATCAGGAAGCATTGCAAACCCCATAAATGAGATTCTTGGGAATGTTGGTGACAGATGAAGGGTGCAGGCACATGAGGAAGCGGGAAGGGGGCAAAGATGACCCAGAGCATTGCTATACCTCAGGCACAGACCATTTCCAAGACATTTCCCTTTTGGGATCGAGAGGGGTTGTTTTATTGTTTTGTTTTAAAACAAAATTTGGGGGTTTCCAGGAAAATGCTGATCAATTTTGGGGGGAAATGATTTTTTGAAACCCATGTGCAATTTTTTCAAAAATACTTTAAAAGATTTCTTCGTAATTTGGAAACACTTCTAGAAGAAAAATCCACATGTATTTGGTGTATGAAACCATGACCAAGCCATTCCCTTTCTATTATAACTAATGTCTTAAATGAGATTCGCTGTCTATACTCCTGGGTTGGTATTTGTAACATGAAGATTAATGTCTTGATATTGTTAAGCACCATTATACTTAATGTATGTAACACAGAGGCTTTGAAGAAAAACTGCCCTGCTAAATTCTCATTAGCTTTAAGAGGCCTGTTTGCCCCAAATTGGCAAAACAATTCCTAAGGGCCATGTCTTAAAAACTCTCACAATGATCACCCAGGAGAATTATTAAAATAAAGAAAGAATCCAAGGACTAGTTGATCCACCAGTAGAGAAAAAGAAGTGTCTGACAGTCAAAGATCTTGGTGTAGATTCTCTACTGAAGCAGAACTCTGCTTAATGGACCATATGCCAGTAGAGGACTGGCACAACATAGCATAACTTTGCCTCACTCACTCTTGCCCCAACTTGTCCCCAATATCAGGGGTGGTGGTAGAGGCCCATGCTCTGGCCCAGTCACAGATGTGCCAGCTGAGAGTTGCCCTATGACAGGGGAATTCTCTGCTGGTGATTTACAGATGGATGATTCTCCTTTATGCCATCTGCATGATACAAGGGGCTGTAACCAGGTTTCAGAATATGGCCCTTGTATGAAATGAGCCTATTTTAGGGTGAAATTCACCTCTGTGCAGAAGAGGCCTTTACACTTCTTCCATGACAGAGTAGTATCTGTGTAAAAACGGAGACCACATTGCTAAAGAAACAGTTGTATCAGGACAGATTGCATTTTAACAAAATGACAATTCAAATATCGCTTTGCCCCTTTGTGTATTTCCAAAAATCTTCAAAGAAAATGTGGCTGCAGCTAACCCAAGCTCTGGGCACAGTGAGACATTGCCTCCCCAGTGAATTACAAAACACATCCACGTGGTTTGAGAGAAGGCAGCTTTCAGGCATGCTCCAAGAGTCAATATGCATTTTACTGTATCGTAATGGAGCTTAATGTTCCAGGTCACAGACCCTTTTCACAGGAAAAGTTGTGTGATTAAAGACCTAATTAAGTTTATTTTCCCTGTATTTACTCTGTATACCCTAACCTGATATTAGAAGTCTAATTTGTTTAAGGAAACCAAAGATGATTGCCCTAGCTAATTTATATTTGGCAAAGGTACTGTAGGATTCTTTCAGAAGAGAACATTACTTTTTTCTTCAGCCGAAGGCAAGTAAATGTGATGTGAGTGACAACCTGGTTGCTGGTTGTGAGTTAAGAATGAGGCTGGGTTTTTGACTCAGATGAAGTGTCACCTACAGGTACAATATGGACTTAAAGGGCAAAATGACATGGAAGTAACCAGCAATGTCACACCCTCCACGCGCCTCAGGCAAGCTCAGCTGCAAGACTATATAAAATGGAAAGAAAAAAAAAGGCCATTGAAAAAATGCAAATGAAGAATCTAAACTGACCTTTGCTGGGGAAATAAATTATTTTTTTTAAATGGTTAGGTCTCTGTGTGACTGACTATGGGTAAATGATAAGATCAGGTCTGCTAATGTCTGCTACCCTCCTCTTTTCCCAGTCCAGCAATAAATGCAAGAAAAGTCAGGTATCTTCCACGTGGATCTTTTCCTAGTCTCTCTCACCTGATTTGAGTCCAAATTCTCTGCTAGCAGAACTCCATTGAGAAATTCCCATTACAACCGGGAAAATCAATGGATCTGGCCCTTCATCATCAGTTGCGTAGGCATGTAACTGCAGTTTTTCTGAGGCACGTAGTCAATAGTAACCTGTGAAAGTGCAGCACCATTGGGATACTCTGTAGTAATGCTACCATTTTTAATGGAATTTATAAAAGCCCCTGTGCGTCAGCTTGTTGGAGGAGAATAAACACAGTACTTGCTTATATTTGAATGCTAAACTAGGAACAAGTAGGGAGAAAAATCGGAAGACCCCTTTTAAATGCCACTAAAATACACTGGACTAGTAGAGCTGTTTGGAAGGATAAAAGGAGAAATGGTAAATATTTTACTAAGAATTAGGGCCAACTCCTCTTAACTGTGGGGATTTGGCATGTCTGTGACAGAAAGAGGTAATTTTGAAAGTTACAGTACAAGGGAAAAGGCTTATGGTAATTTAAGATGGAATGCTATTAATATTTTCTGCTGTACCACTAAATCCTATTAAATAATATAGGAATGTATCATTTAGCTGTATGGCTTTTTGCAATATTAAAATTCAGTAGAGATGTGGGTTGATTGGTTGTTTTTTATAGACAATTAAAAGAGCATCTTTTCTTTCATGTACCCCACCTGCTGTTCCAGTGTCCTATATCTGGGAAGAAGGAGGTTGAAGCAACAAAGTATGTGTTGGGTTTTTTTTCCTGTTACTGCAAATGCAGATCTCAGGTCTGTCTTTAGGGTTCTGGAACTGAAGTTGGAGGTCTGTAACAAAGATTCTGTGAAAGTTCTGGAAGTTGGGGTGCAAATGTACACCTTTCAATGACACTAAATGGTACTGCACCGTGCAACATTGCAACCCTCCTCAGTGACACAGACCTATTGCAAGTTGCAGATTAGGTAAGGCACCGAAAGTAGGATTTGGGTTTCATTTTTCCATGAGCATCAGGGATATGAGATGCTTTTGAAAATTTAACTATGTGACTTAGGAGGTTACATCCCATTTTCAAAAGTGCTTTATGCACTTAGGAACCTAAATCCCATGGACTTTCAATGAGACGTAGGCTCCTAAGTGCTGTTACCTTTGTAAATGGGGCTTAAGCTCCTAAATAATTTAGGTGCTTTAAAAAAATGTTACCTTAGTTTTGCTTTAGTGCAGAGAAAATGCAAGATTTGTGATGGTAATTATACCATAGTTTAGCAATTGTATGTGGTTATATTAGCTTTAAAAGGCTCGCTTTTTTTGTTCTCTCTCTTTCAGTTTTAAAGATTGTACGGTAGAAGCAATTTTCTTCACAGTCCTAGTCAATCTCTACATGCTGCCTGGCGACAAACTGGTAAGATAATATGGACTCAAGTGCCAGGGGGGAAAAAAACAGTGTGACCCAAAAAGCAGACTGGAAAGAGGACTGTTCCATAGCCAATTAGAATCATCAATTTTGTTTCCCTTTATTTGCATCCTGACCGCATTGGCTTAAAGTGATTAGGGTTTAGAACAGAGAGATATTGCAAGATTCTAAAACAGAATTCTAGAAATGAAGGATTCTAGAATTTTAGGATTTTGAAACTGGGGGATTCTAGGACAGCAAGATTCAGAAACTTGAAGAAATGGAGAATTGGAAGACACAAGACACAGACCAGGACCATATCTAGTTATGCTTTTATGTGGCCTCCATTAAACTAGTATCTGAGCACCTCACAACCATTAATTAATTTATCCTCATTGCAGCCTTGAGAAAGAGGGCACAAAAGACTTCTGCTGAGGACAGGGAACTGGGGAAACTCTTCAGAACTTGGGAATTTGACCAAGATGAGCTATGTTTTGTACTGATGTGGCTTCAGAGAATTAAGAGCTTATCCTTTAAGATTTGAGACTCAGAGACTGGTATTGCTGGAAATGCTTATCTGTCAACCAGAGAAGTTTATGAGACCTGCATAAGACCCAATATATCCCCAAGTGAAATATTTTAAAGGGAATTTTTTTTAACAAGTTCTGGGTTTATTTACAGCTGATGTGATCTATTAAACTGAGTACTATTGCATGAAGAGTCATTACCAAATTTGGCCAAGCAACTTTAACATACACTATATACATAGATAGTATTTTCAGTTCTATACCCATTAATAAAGTTCAAGTTTAAGGCTTGGCTTCAGTATCCTTTAGGAAGAATGGGTAATATTTTCAAACGCACCCGAGTTACTTAAGAGCCTAAATCCAAATGAAAGTCAGTGGGACGTGGGCTTTTCAGTCACGTAGTTATTTTTGAAAACTTGACTAATATGCTTGTGTTAATAATAAATACACATTTGCTACCAGACAGTTCAAAACCTAGGAAGGACAGGTTACAATTCCAAACCATACAGGTGAAGTCTGTCCTCTAATCCCCCTTCCCCTCGAGAATACTGCCCTTCCCCCAAACAGTGTCATGCAGTAAGGCCAATTTGTTTAAAAGGGGCCTCTGATTTGGGGTGCCTAATCTGAGACAAATTAGACGCCTTTTGTTGGTCACCGAAATGCTGAGGCATCCAAGATTAGAGGCTCCTTTTGAACATGTTGCAGTAAGTTTCCAGTGATCCTCTCTGAAACCATAAAGAAGTTTCTCATCTAGGTGGCAACTCAGTTTAAAGCCTCTTTCCCTGATAAATGTATATGTGATTAGGACTCCTAGGAAGGCTGTCCTTCAGCCTGTGTTCAAAGACAGGTTGTCTGGGTACTGATGGGGAGGACATTCAGCGTAACTAATGAATACACTTGTATCCTCTTGGGCAAAGAGATCTGAAGGGAGAGAGTGAATGAAAGCGTAGCCAGGGGTGGCAGGTTTGTATAATTTTTGGTGGTGCCCAGAATAGGTCCAAGTCCTGCCTCCCTCCCCGCACATGCCTTGTAAGCCAATACATCTTTTTTAAAATAATGTAAAAATATGAGGGCTCTGGGGTAGGGCTGGTGATGAGGGGTTTGGGAGGGGCTCAGGCAGAGGGTTGGGGTGCAGGGGTGAGGGCTGTGGCGTGGGGCCAGGGATGAGGGGATCACAATGCAGGAGGGGGCTCAGGGCTGGGGCAGAGGGCTAGAGTGCGAGGGCTCTGGCTGGTGATGAGCGGTTTGGGGTGTGGGAGAGGCTCAGGGCTAGGGCAGAGGGTTGGGGTGCGGGGGTGAGGGCTTCAGGGTAAGACCAGGGATGAGAGGATCAGGGTGTAGGAGGGGACTCAGGGCTGGGGCAGAGGGTTCGTGTACAGGAGTGTGAGGGCTCTGGGGGGGGGGTCGGGGATAAGGAGCTTGGGGTGCAGACAAGCTGCCCTGGGGCTGGGGCCAGAGAGGAGGACTTCCCCCAGCCCTCTCCCCGCCGGCAGCAGCGAGCTCTGGGGGAGGGGTCACCCTTTTCCCCCCGGCAGCACACTCACCCGGCACCACTGTCACTGCATGTGCGCCTAGGGCCCCTCTCAGGTCCAGGAAGCCCCCTTGCCTCCCCTGTGATGGGTGCCGGTGGTGGTGGTGGTGGGGGGAAGCTGCCATCACATGTGCGCCTCCTCCCCTGCTGCTGCCCCTCACTGTAGCCTTACTGGGGGTGAGGATGGGGCTGCCCCTTGCCCAGCGTGGGGCAGGAGCGGTGACTGCGGGCGGGAGGGCGGGCCTCCTGTGCTGATGAGGGTCCCGACGGAAAATGGAAGAGTCCCAGGCTCTAGGGCAGGGTTAGGGTCAGTCTTCCCTGGTACTAGTGAATGGGGAGCACTAGGACCCTGCGGAGGCAGTTGATGCCAGGAGCCAGCAGAGCTGAGCACAGCCCAGAGCTGCAGGTGGCAGCCTCCGGCTTGAGGCAGGGACGCTCCGGGGCCCGGGGGAGGTGCGTGGGGGCGGAAGGCAGGGCCGGGGGAGAGACCCGGCCCCAAACATTGGTGGAGCTGGGCCCCCAGGCCCTTAATATTGCTGCAGCTTGGGCACCACGGGCCCATATAACTCGCTGCCCCTGAGAGGAGCAGTATGATAATCCAGCTCAGGGCTGTCAGGGAAGCATAGGCGAGTAGGTAAGCAGCCCCAGAAGAGCTGGCCTCCTTGTGACAGGTGCAACAGATGAGCCCAGGACTTGAATGGGTATAGAGGCTGAATTACCCCATTGTGCTGAGTGGTGGGCCTTCAAATTCAGGTTTGAAGCATGTGGGTGGTGCAATCTGGGGAAGCTTTCACTGCTGCTAACCATGGCCTGGATGTTGTCTGCACAATGTCCATATTGTGGGGGCAAACACAGACCCTCATTCTCCCCATCTGTCAGCCTGATACTTTTTCACCAACACTCAATGACCTTTAAATTTTAAAAGGAAACATTTTTTTAAAAAAATCTGTTATCTTACACGTTAGAAGACAATCAATGCCTGTCTGCTATAGTCATCTTTCACAGAGATAAATGACATGTCCCAATCAGGCATCCTTCAGGGACTTGAACTCCTTTATCACAGTACTTATTATGGTGGACTAATGGTCCTGCTAGCTACCTAATGAATACAAATCCACTTACAGCACAATAGCATTCTCCTTGGAAAGCCTTCAAAAAAACAAGGCAGGTTCTAATAAAGGCTCTCTAGTTAGGGGTGTTACTGTATTCAGCAATCATACAACACTTTACATCTTCAGAGGACTGTAATATACTAATTGAACCACGTTCCAATGAGGTAGCTAATCCTATCCTGTCAACTCCTTTGCAAGAGTGTACAGGTCCACCTGCATGGAGCAGCTTGCAGGAGTGGGATCTTAGTGTTATTATCCCCTATTACAGATAGAGAAACTTTAAATTATCCACCGTTATTTCAAGTATATTCACTGGGAGCATCCACTCTATCCCTGTCATGAGTCTGAATCCTCAGCAATGGCATACGAGAGCTAAAACAATCTGGCAACATATGCAACATAGTAATAGGAAGAGAGAAAGAGAAGGATGAGACACAAGAAAAGAGGGAAAGAAAGGAAGGGAAAGGGAGATATTTTCCTGCCTTTTCAGAGACAGTAAGGCTTTTCCCTGGAGAACTCCTCGGTGATTGTAGATGGAGAATTACCCAGTATTTAAGGCTTTTGAAATTTCAGTCCACTTTCTGGTTACACAATAGCTGGAAGCAGTCTGGGATGAGTGCAGTTCTTTGTTCTTTTCATGTGCAGGAAGAAAGGCTTGGCTTGTTTGAATCTGTTGGAGAGGACCTCATGATTTTTCTTTGCCTTAATCTTTTGTTAATTAAAAAAAAGGAAAAAAATTGCTGTTGCAGCAGCCCAAGTAACTAACACAGGGCTGTCACCTGCCTCTGTTTTCACCAGATCACCATGGATTCTGTATCTTGAAGGACATGCACAAAAATCCAGGAGCTATGCAGATAGAGATAATACCATAAAAAGCTTGCTTACTGTGTGTAAGGATGATTCAGTGCATGATGTCTGTGAGCACTTCTCAGCCTTTTGACTAAGATCAAGTTGAGAAGCAAAGTTGGAAAAGTAACAGACACACTTCCCTGATGGATTGAATTTTCTAAGGGACAACCTATCCTAAATTCTCAATCACTGAGGGACAATCTACATTCATTCCTATATTTGCTTTCTACAACCAACTCTCTGAATAACTTTTCATGAGTGATGTACCCAAATATTTGGATGCTAATATCTAAACTGTATTGTTAAATTTATTCACCTAAATTTGGGTTATTTCAGATTATGTACTAAATGTATCTTATGATTTTTAAACCAAACTTTGTATTTGTGGATAATCTAAGCACTATACTCAGGTGTACAGACACTCTTTCCTCAAACTGTGTATTATATAATGTTAACATTAGCTTTAATAAAATTTCTAAATCAGTTTAATATCAGATATCTACTCTATCAGGAGACAGTATCCTGCCCTTGAAGGACCTACTAATAGATCTTTTTTCTATCTCTAACGGATATGAGCCCACATATGTCATGAGGACATATATTGTGACATGACACTGTTGAAACATATTAAACCATCGTCACACTGATGCACCATTATGGCATCATCGTGTTGTTGTACTTGGTCCTGAAAATAAAGGTTTTAAAGGTGACAACTGTAATCAGACCAAGAGCACTGGCTTATCACCGTCATAGCTTTGGTTCAGAGGTAGCTTGGGGTTGTTCACAATGAAATGAGGCCCTATTAGAACATATTGCAAAAGCACCACACAATTGGAAACATTTTGATATTTCTGCACATTTTGTGATGAGCTGAATTTTTATCTGATTGGATTCTGTGTAAGACATTGCCTAAACTAGACGGCTATATTGCTTTAACTATAAATTCCTGAACTGGAGTTCGGCCAAGATTCTTAGGTTAACATACCTAATTTTATGAAACATACCATAGGATGTATAACAAACAGAGGAGGCTCATTCCAAAATCCATGGGCTGTAAAAAATAAATGAATAAAAGATAGATTTTATTCATTTCATATTCATACCATGTGTCATATCCACACCTACTGTAATTAACTTTGCAAGTAACACACCATGAGACACTGTCAAATGATTTTCCATAATTAAGATATGTATTATTCAAGCATTTGATATGATGTCTGAAGAAATGCTACTCTCACAATTAATGCTTGGATATGAGCATTGTCTGTCACCTGGATTGAAAAAAGCCAGGGAACTGCAAATGAAGAATAATGTTTAACTGCAATGTACCAGATTTGGAGGGAGACATCTAGTAATGTGTCACCGGGAGCTGTGAAGGTTTGGTTTTATATAACATATTCATTAAGGGCCTGGAAAAACATATTCAGCATGTAAATGAAATTTACAAATTATATTCAAGTTAATGTTTAAAAATCAAATATACACAAGGGAATGTACTGTACATCTGGGGTCAGGCTTGAATGATGAGGGATTACGAGTATCGGTTACAAGGTTCACGAGATATATACGTATGGACATGGACACTGATTCAGGAAAGCACTTAAGTATGTATTTAAGTCTATCCCTATTCAGGAGAGCATATAAGCACATGCTTAACTTTAAGTATCTACTTAAATTCCCATTGAGCATGGGTGGGCTGTGGTGTATCACTTTTATAGATGTAGAAAGAGCCACTCTGCACAGTGCTTCCTCCACCCATAGTGCCCAGGAAGTATTATGGGGCTGCTTCTCTACTAGTGTGAGTTAGCACTGTTCCATTCTCTTCAAAGGAGCTACACCAGTTTATAACAGCCAAGAATCTGGTCCCATGTCTTTTAAAGGCATAATGTATTTTGGCATAATGTGGTCTTACTCTTAAAGTCATCTATCATTAGATACTACCTAAAAATAAAAACACAGACATGTATTAAACTTTTTCTATTGAAGTTTTTGAAACCAGGTCGCATTGAACTAAAAACCAAAGCTTGGAAATGTCCTTATTAGGATAAAATATAATGCATCATTGCATACACCATTTTCTTGGGTTTTACTGGGTTATACTTAACATTTTTACCATGACTACATGCTGACATATGAAAAATTAAGCAAATCAAAGAATAAAAAGAATTAATTGTATGGCCCTATAGAATCCCCCAAATGTTTGTAAAGTGCTATAAGCCATTACAAAGGGGTATCCTCAAAGAAAAGCAAAATCCTCTAGTAGTTTTCTCATTAAAGTTCAATACTTTAGTGGCAGAGCTTCTAAAATTATATTCAAATGGGCCTAAAATTCATATATATGCTTATTTTGCAAAGGTTACAGTTAACAGTAGAACTTCAAAGTAGTCATTAATAGCAGGGAAAAAACTGTGAGGTAACTTGGTGTATATATACAGAGAGAGAAAACACACACACACACTCTCTTTCTCTCTCCTTCTGCCCCCCCCCCCCAAAAAAAACAAGTTTTAGCTGTTTCCCTGCTATTAATGACTACTTTGAATTTCCACTGCTAACTGTAACCTTTGCAAATATATATATATATTGCAGGAAGGTCTAACTACACTGTGGATTTAAATCTGTCTGGCTTGTTAACATGGAAAACTCTACTATTTTAGAGCTCTCAAGAGAAAGCATGTTCACGATACGTAATATTTCTGTAATATTATAAACTATAGCAAATCTAAATATCACATGATTAAAATGCCGTTTGGGGTATTTGCATCTGAGGCAAGTTGCACATGATTTAGGAGTAATTAAGGATAAATAGAAGTACAACTGTAAAGCCAGTTGGCCCATTTACATTGCACTCTATTAAATCCATGACTTTCGAGGGGAGCAAATTTCTTGCCTGTGATCATCAGGAAAAAAGTTGTAAATCAGAACCCTATTCTCAGGAGTCCTGTCCATGGGTGAATATACTGAAAATCAAATATGCTGCTGAAATAAAATGTTCATGAGACCTTCTTTAATTAAGGAAGATGTTTTCCACTGTGAGAAAATGTTGTTTGGCTCAAGGGAAGTTATTATTTGTATACAAATGTAGCTGTTAGTATGTAAAAATCAAATTACATTATGTTGGAGGAAGCTGGTCCTTTACACATATCTCCTGGAGCAAGCATAAGTGATTAGAAACAAAAAAAGTCTACCAAGAGCTCTAGCCCACATATAAGGCACTCACAGTTAACGGGCTCATTAAGTTAGGGGGGTCATTAAGGTTATTGTGGGCTGGCCCTAGAAGTGTAGCATAAGCTGCTTGTTTATTTCTGGAAATCATTTTTTTCTGGAGATTTAAAGTCAACTGAATTAAGTTCTTTGGGGCTGGGACTGGGACTGCCTGTGTGTTTGTACAGCACCCAGCACGATGGAACTCTGATTGGCACCTTTGGGTGTCACTGCTGTGCACATAAATAGGAAGGAAATGGATCTGGCAGTCTACAGAATGTCTTTGTCTGTTAAAAAGTAACACAGAAACAACTTTGCTCCATCTGCTCTCACTAAGTGCTTTAGCAAATGCCATTCAAGGACTTAGCATGGGTTACAGGCTCCAGACCTCAGATCTTATCATGCCATTCTCTCTTTCAAGAGGAGAGATTGTTTGTAATGCTTGCTAATATTTTAACAAGGCGCTGTCTACACAGACACACTCTGCTCACCAAGGGTATGAGAAAGCTCCCATTAGCAACAAAACTCTCATTGGCTTTGGTGGGGGCAAGATGAAGCCTCAGCAGAGTAACCACTTCCAACCCCATCTATCAAGAGTACACTCCCACACATTCATCCTGCACACCAAGAGAGCAACCCCTCTCCATGGCTATATGCTAACAGAACACCTTCCCCACAGCAATAAAGACAGCAACTCTGCCTCTTACTAGCCTGCCAATCAAGTGCCTCCTCCCCTGCCACACCAATCAGTCACCTCCACAGAACAAAGCACCCAGTCAACAAATAGACCACCACCTGCAGGTGCTCACATGCCTCGCCCGACAGGGCATCTATCCCCATGCCAATCTGCAAACAGGGACAACCCATCAGACATACTCACACAGAGCTCCTTTCATACAAAGCCCAACAGGACAGCTTCACACATCTTGTCAGTCAATGAGCACACCTCTGTATAGTGCAGGAACTAGGCATATCTTTGGGAAAGCCTGGATCTCTTTCTTCTCCACTCATATCAAAATCTATCACTTTCTGGAACAAGGAGCCCTGGTGCTTCTTGTAGGGAAAATTCATTAGAAATGACAGCCTAAGAAAGAGGCATGAAAGCAGATGCATGCCCCTTTTCCCCAACTTGCTGCCATTCCCTCACTTCACAGTGCTCCAGGCTGCAGAGCAATGTTCTGGGCACACAGAGGGCTAGTAAACTGGCATGCTCCATGGGCTTCTGAAGTTTTCCAGGAAGGCAGAGAGCAAGGGCAACACAATGAGGAGGGTGTAATCAGCTTTATCCCACCCTTGGAACTGTCAGGTGCAACATCACGATGGATTTCCCAGCCTGGGCTGTTAGCAGCTCAGCTGGATCATTAGCAACAACTGTCTATCCAGCGGCAATACATTAATACATCTCTGTCACTGAGTCACTCTGTCCAGCATGCTCTGCCATCATATTTCATCATAAAAGTTATATTGAGGATTATGGAGAGGCAACACTTTCAAGTTAAAACAGAACACCCACTGTGTTTTGAGAGCGGGGAGGTACAAGATTTGGCCAAGATGCTCTTCAGATGTTACCTTCCCACTCCTGCTGTTTAACTGGAGTGAGCTACTACTCTGAACAGGATTCCAGCTGTGGAGGTTTGAACCACAAGTGGGAGACACCATCACATCTTTTTGCTGGAAATATGTTAGTATTTATTATGATTATTTTCTTTTGGCATTAGCAATTGTTGCTGAAGTACATAGGACTGTTTGGACAATTTTTAGACACAAATCCCCAGTCCTCTGTGATTAGTGAAGATTTAGCCCAAAGGTGTTTTTTCTCCCCCTCCATTATGTATGCAGGGCAGAACTCAAAGTGAGCAGAGATAAGATGCAGGTAAGTTTCTTCTGGAAACAGAGCAGTTTAATACCAGTTTGTTGTCTAACTTAGAACAAGGTGGTAACCACAAAAGTGACCTATCTGGGATTCCATTCCAAGTTTGCTATCTTGCATTGATTTCTGTATCATATTTGCTCAGTGTGAAAGTCAAAAGATGATCTCGCTACCTGCTAGTCCTGCAAACCCAGCCTGGTGTCTAACCCTGAGTTATGTTCGTCCTAGATTTTATATCACCCCCAGTAATAAGAATGCAGCAATTAGGACTTTGCTAACAATTTTGCTTATGGTGGATATGTCAGAACAGAATGCAGCCCATTCTTGTAGATTGTAATAATTCTGCTTTGCTAATAATAGACGAACTTGGTTTGGTCAGTTAATGAAGCAGAAATCTCTCAAGGACACATGGATACTGTAGAGAAAGAAGTGCTGCTTTCTCACGGACACTTTATAGACTTCATCTACATTTTAAGTGCTTAACTTTGATATTTAGCTACATCCTGACATTGGGCAACAGTGTGGTTCCCCCCTAACCAAACAGGAGCACGACAGTCATTGTGGACAGTCCTTCAGGGGTGCAGCACATACTTGAGCACAACTGGGCAGATGTGCTGGCTGGTGCAGAGGGGGAAGTCGGTCACAACCCCTCCCTCTCCCTACCTGTCCCTCTTTGGAGTGACTTATGCCTAGAGCCCTTGTGGAAGGACACAGGAACTAGAATTGTGGTTGGTCTTTGTGCAGGGGCCAAAAGAAAAGGTAGGCTACTTCTCTCTATGTGCCTATACAAGGCAAGGGAGAGTAACAATCTAGCCAAGGAATGGGTTCCATATTCCCTTCTAAAGCTGTCCCATCATTTATTGTGTCAGTCTTTATTAACGTCCCTATCTGATAATATAATATTCAATTAAAAGCAGAATTTTCAACTTCACAACAGCTCTACTTCCTTTGAGAACCTATGAACACTCAGTGCTCAGGATATGGAGGACAGACACTAAAAACACCCCATTATTTATGTTTTTTCTAAAAACAAAAACAATAACCCGTCAGAAAAAGGATCTATGGATCAAGGAAGGCCAAATCCAGTGTTGACAACTCTGATGATTTTATCACAAGTCTTGTAATACTGGTTGTTGTTCTAAAAGCCCCCACTCCTGGAATCAGGTGATTCTGACAGTCTCAGCTTTCATTTTATTTTAGGACTGCAGAGGAAACTTTGAAAATGTGAAAACTAACGGCTCAAACAACAGGTGGCAAATAAGAACCACCCCGAGTTCATGTTTTTAAAAAAATCTCATGATTTTTAAACCAACCTTGTGTTTTTCAGGGGCCGGACTTATCATTTTTGAACGTTTGGAGTTGGCAGTACTGCATGCTTCTCCTCCATTTTAAATCCTCTCAGTCTCTGTTGTTAGCCACTGCTAATGTCACACTCTGTTGAAATGATCTACATCAGCATGCTGCCGGGGGAATCTCTAACAAGACAGAGCCGGGATAATCCCCACAACCAGGGCTGGGACTTGAGCACGTGGCTGATGTTTGTATTATGAAAATAAAAGACGAGAAAGAGGTGGTGAGTGAGTTCTCTCACCAATGGAAGTTGGTCCAATAAAAAAGATATTGCCTTACCCACCTTGTCTCTCTAGTATCCTGGGACCGACACGGCTAAAACTACACTCAATATAAAAGGAGTCATTGAGGACTAGATGTAGTCTTTGCTTGGTGCCCTGGGAAAGGGGTGGTAGTTGTATTACCGGAGGAGAAGCACTCAAAGTCACAAGTCCTTACCCCCTTACCGCAGGGGGATGTAACTTAATGAAGTCCTTCACTCTGCTAGCCTGCATGGGGAAAGGCGGAGCTAAGTCTCCCTCCACTCTTCTGTGCCCCCTGCCTGCCCACCTGCAAAGTGGTGTGACACGTTGACATTTTCACAATGCCCCCATTCCCATTCTGTAAAGGGGGGGGAGCACTAACATGAAGGAGCATAAGGGTGTCTAACTCACTGCGTTAAGCTGGGCCAAACACTGACCCTTTATATGGGCCACTTTCAGTGCAGTTTGTTAAACAGATTGCCCAAAACCAAAAGGATGAATTTACAGCCTTTATTAAATTGGCAGGTTGAAATGAGCAACTTGATTAGCTGGGTGCAGCATGTGCTGAACATCTCACAAGCTAACTGCACCAGCTGGGACGATTCAGCCTGTTAACAAATTTCCATATGCTGTAAAATTCCATAAACAATGAAAATAGCCTTTTGTTGGTTCAAAATGTATTTTAAAAAAAAATGTTTAAAAGCCCTCTGCAACCAGACATAGAGCAGCTGTAGTTAATCTACAGGTACAACGTACTGAATAATCAACTGTCTTGTTGGATTGTAATACAACGTTGAATGCAATCTAAAAATAAAACCTACAAATAAGAAAAGCAAGTTAAATGAGAGTTGAGATTTTTCAAGGCAGCCTGAGAGAGTAAGAATCCATTTTTGGAGGGGGGGACGACAAACAACCCCCTTCTCTCCTCCAAAGACAACCCTAGCATCCTGGCCAATGTTTTCCCTTTCAGTGAAACAGTTTGACTAGCTTGTGCTGTGTGAGCACTGTTCTTGAAAATGCCCCGTAACTGCGGCCTCAGCCCTCGCAGCCACTACACAACAGCATCTAACTCGTTGCATTGCAAAGCCCTTTTAAAACATCTGTAGTGTGGAATATCTGCTGGAAATGCCAGTTCCTGATTAGCATGAGTGGAATAAGCCTTTTGAATGTTTCGGTGACTTTTAGCCACTTTGGAATCCATAAATTTCCTTTGTCACGTAAGGTCCTCGGCAAGAAACATCACCCTGCGCACATTCTCACTCGCTCAGTCTGGTGTGTGCAACTGCTGAGCATTGCTTTGGAGAGGCCTCTTCTTACTCCTGTGTCAGCTCAGCAGTATGCTAATGGAGCACTCGAAAGTGAGTAATACACTGACTCCACTCTCTGTGATTATCAACCCACTCCTCTCCCGAGTCATTGCAAGCCGCCTTAAGGACACGGGGAAAAGAATAAAATAAACGGCCATTCAGCTATCGGCTCTTTACAAATTCACAGCACATAAAACATCCCAAGCAAAGTGGAGAGCAAGAGAGCTTGTAATTCTAAGTAATTGCAGGGCCACTCACAATCAATACAGTATAATACAGATGCATCGTTTGTCTTGGGAGTCATTTCCCCCCACCCCCACAAAGATTTCTCTCTCTCTCCCCCAAAAAAGAGAAGGTAGAAAAGCCTTTAAAAAAGTCAGAAGCCTGTGAAAAATCCATCACTTTAAATTGCTTGTCAGTGGCAGCCCAGCCATATTTAAATGACGGTTCGATGCAGCATGCACAAGGATGTCTTGTTTCATTTGATTCTTGCTCTTGTTTATTTCCCTTCCCATTTTCTCTTCCTCCCTCCCCATCCCCCAAAATAGAAATCCTTCTGTAAAGGAGAACAGAAACGTAAATGGACACACATCTTTTAAGCAATGAACTCACTTCTGCCATTGGCAATTCTTCAAGCCAATACTGTCTGATCCTGCTTCACCCTCCCTGGAGTGCCTAGGTGCTCACAGGCACAGCAAGCTGATGAGTCTGCAGACTGCAGCCCCATGACTTGCTGGACTAAGCAAGTGTTTTCATCCCCCACAGTTATTCTTACCTTCCAGCCATATGTAGTACAAAATGCCTTTGCTCACTTCGATGTGTTAGGCCCAGGTGAATAGCTCAGGAATCAGAATGAATCTAGGCTATATAAATACGTTTGTTTTCATGCACAAGATATGACCCTATTTGTAGACCAGGTTTGGTTTAATTCCCTGAAGGACACATCCATCTCATATTTCAATAGCACTGCAAAGGGCATTACCTTATTCTTGCTATCATCATTATCCTCATAGGAACATAAGAACTGCCATATCAGATCAGGCCACTGGCCTATTTAGGTTCTGTCTCTGATAATGGCCAGAGCCACATGATTCAGAAGAAGGTGTAAGAAACTCCACAGTGCACAGATCTTCTTCCGCTAATAATATGATTTTCTCCTTACACTAATATCATGTAGGTATCCTCAGGTTGTGGATGATTTGCTGCTTCTTGTCTGCAGAGGTGGGTTTTTGATTTCCCAGCTGGATGACACCCACCAACTTGGATGGAAATGACTTAATCAGAAGAGCTTCAGTGGGGGACAGAGAAAATGGCCAGGTAGCTGAGAAGGAGTCATTGGCTTCCGCTGGTTGTGAACAGCTCAACAGCATGGAGTCCTCCAGGTTGGTGTATCTCTATAATCTTGACCCACCTGGAGATCCATGGTGTTGAACCATGAACTTATGAAGACAGCGCTGCCTCCAAGAGGTGGGAAAGCTCCTCTTCACCCCCAGCACGTAGAATAGTCCATTACTTGCCACTTTCTTTGCCATTGGTTCCATTCCACACACAGTCCTTTGTCTCTTTTACTACTCCTTTTCTGCCATATGCTTTTGCCTACATCATTCCACAACTTAATGCATATGTATGGCTAGAAGCAGTACCTACTTGTCTGTTTTAGGCTTTTACTGCCCCCCATCCCCTTGGGCTTGTAATAATGGGGCTCCTAGTGGACTTCATGGGATCCCTGGTGCTTCTCCTTTTTTGTGTTATAAGCTGCTCTATATGATGTAGGGTGGGTTTTTTTGTTTGTTTGTTTTTTTGCAAGAAGGTGAGCATCTAAACTGAGCATTTAACAATAAATTTTAGGTCACATTTATCAAAATGTTTCATTCCAATTTTCACCTTTCTTTGTATAAGTTAAATAAAATGTTGAAACAAAGTCCTTTTGAATTGAAACTAGAAACTGTTTCAAAAAATGCTGAAACAACTTTGATGATTGTGTGTGGGGGGGGAGAAATCAAACATTTTGTATTGTAAGACTCAGCTAAAGCAACTTTCTCTCACAGGTAGTTTGGGTTGCAACATATTGACTTCCAGTGAGAAAAAGTTTTGTCAGAATATTCCTGTCCAGCTGTAGTGAACTCAAACCACCAGTTTACTCCCACAGGGTCCAAATAGCTCACATAGAAACATAAGGAGGTACCCGCTCCCCCTTAAATTCATGTGTGGACATATAGTTCAAGTCCCACTCAAGCACTGTATTTTTCCAGGACAGTGCAGAGGTGTACATACACTCTCCGCTAGTGGAGAAGTGTGAGCCTACCATTTAGTTGCTATCTGTTACACTCATTTTGCATTGCATAGATTTGTTCAGAGATGATAGTGACAAGATCATTTGCAGAAGCTGAAAATATAAAAAAAATAAGGTGAGCTGGCTAATCCATGCCAATAAATTCTGTTTCTGCATTTTAGAGTATTCTCTCCTGGAGATACCTCACAAAGTTCTTCAAAATATGTTATCTGGAGAAAATTCTCGTTTCTACATTAAATAGTTTTGCTACTTCTCTTCTCTTGCATTGTATTGCTGTGGGTAGTTGCCCAAAGACAAAATGCATAGGTTGGCATAGTTGTTGTGGGGCTTTAGGGGAAGAGAGGAGGGAGTGGCATATATGTATTAAGCATTCATCTACTCCTGCTGCTTATTCCTCAACCTGAAGTTGCAACTGCCCTGTTTATGACCTTATCATTTGTTGCAATGGAGATGATTACGATGGCAGAGAAGAGGCAACTAATGAATATAAACAGCAGGATCAAATGAACTCCTAAGCAACAAAGAACCTGGCTTTCATGCACAGGCTCATGGTAGTTGAAAGCAAACACACAGACCCACAAAGATACTTAGGCTCCTAACTTCCACTGACATCAGTGAAAGTTAGTAGCCCAAATACCTTTGAGAATCTGGCCCACGTGGACTAAGCTGAATCCTGTCATCCTTACTGAGTAGTATCTTATTCCTTGGAAAGCCCTATGAAATGTGTGTGACTGCTGCGAGTAGCAATTTACTCCCTGAATAAGCCTTTTGAAGTATATGGAACTACTAGTGGCTAGCACATTACTCCTAGAGTAGCCCTATTTAAATACACAGGACTATTGCTGAGTAGCATGTTAATGCTTGAGTAGCCCTATTGATATACACCAGGTTGCAGCTGAGTAGTATCTTAATCCTGCAGAAACCCCACTAAAATGTATGGGACTATTAGGAGAGTGGTTCTCAACCAGTGGTACGCATACCCCGGGGATATGCAGATGTCTGCCAGGGGGTATATCAACTCATCTAGACGTTTGCCTAGTTTTACAACAGGCTACATAAAAAGCACTAGCAAAGTCAGTACAAATTAAAATTTCATACAATGACTTGTTTATAGAGCTCTATATACTATATGCTGAAATGTAAGTACAATATTTATATTCCAATTGATTTATTTTATAATTATATGGTAAAAATGAGAATGTAAGCAATTTTTCGGTAATAGTGAGCTGTGACACTTTTGTATTTTTATATCTGATTTTGTAAGCAATTAGTTTTTAAGTGAGGCAAAACTTGGGGGTACTCAAGACAAATCAGACTCCTGAAAGGGGTACGGTAGTCTGGAAAGGTGGAGAGCCACTGTAGCAGGGGAGAAGGGTACTGTGCTGAGAAAGTGTGGCGGAATCAGGATCAGGGGAAGAAGAAGGAAGAAAAATAGACACAGTACCTGATAGATCATCTAAATTGCTACTAAGCTGCATGGTTTTGAAAGTTTTCTACTAAGCGTCAGCAGTCCCTTGATTAATTTATCGGATAACGGGTAGTGTAGATTTATTGGTTTTGATTTCATTTTCAGCTGGCATCAATCTGGCCAGTGAACGTTTTAGTAGAGCAATCGGCATCAGAAAGTCTGGAAGAAACGGGTAGCTGCGTCCATGAAGTAGTAGTTCAGGCGGAAGATACATTAAGATTAAAATTCATGTTCTCCCTGCCCTCATCTCCTTTTCAAGTGGTTCTCCAGCCTCCTCCCCAGCCCCTGAGGAACTGTAAACTAACACTTCAAATGTGCTGTAGGGAGATCGGCAGTAAGATACCGTATCACTGAAAAAAGGTAATTGATGTTGCATTCAGTTACCGTACTTTTACTTATGGTCTTGTCACTACTTTAGGAGATTAGCCTCAAATGCAGCATCAGGAAAAGTTTGTTCAGAATTTTCTGACTGGCGACTATAGCACAAAGAGCTAGCCCAGGGGTTCTCAAACTGGGGGTCAGGACCCCTCAGGGGGTCGCAAGGTTATTACATGGGGGGGGGGTCGTGAGCTGTCAGCCTCCACCCCAAACCCTGCTTTGCCTTCAGCATTTATAATGGTGTTAAATATATTTAAAAAGTGTTTTTAATTTGTAAGGGGGGGGGGCACGCACTCAGAGGCTGGCTACTTGAAAGGGGTCACCAGTACAAAAGTTTGAGAACCACTGAGCTAGACTCACCCATTTAAGCTTAGAATGATCACTTCTTCAGAGATGGGATATAGATGGAAAGCTCTGAATTTAGCCTTCCTTCAACTTATGTTAAACATCTTGAGAGGGTGGCAGAGGGGATTTCTCCAGGCTTCCCCATTGCACAGGATGAGACATACATCCCCTGCCTCCAACACTGGGCAGCACCAGCTGTTTCAGAGGAGGGGTCAAAAACTCACTGCAGGGAGTCATGGAACAGTTTGCCCCCAAGGAAAATTCTTCCACCCCCCTGCCCAACAGACAGAGGTTGGATTATTCCCTGAACTAGGAGAGTTCATATCCCTTCCAAAACCCTTGAAGTGTGTGTGTTTGTTTGTTTTAACTTGGGGAAGGGAGTTAATATTTACTGTTATAACTGCATGTTCTCATTGTTCATATAAATGTCCAGTCTTTTTTGGAATCCTGCAGAAGTTTTGGCCTCAATGATATTTTGTGGCAATGAGTTCCACAGGCTAATTATGTGAAAAAGAAATTACTTTTATCAATTTCTTCTCTTTTCTTACCCGCTGGTTCCCTTAAAGACCCCTGTTATGGTATCTCTCACTTCAACTAGTAAGGGCCAGATAGCCCACAAATGATACTGTGAACAAATATGAATGGCTCAAAGGACTTCTTCTTTTCTAGGAAGTGAACATGCTGGCCTTGGGAGATCAGATATGTTGCTATATTCTATGTTGGTTAATTACATTCTTCTGTCCTAGGTTTCTCCTGCAGTTACAATTAGATACAGTATTCTTCATTCCTGCTCTCAGCTGATATGCAGTGTTGTTGTGCATTCTGAAATGTTTCACTCCAGAAGTAGCTGTATTTCAGTGGTGTGTGAAGCATAAGATTATACAGTCAATTAGTACTGTATTTTATGATTGCATGTAGATGAAAGGTGACATGTAAAAGTAAGACCATTATCATTACCAGCCCAGCAACTATTTTAAACATTCCTGATGTCTGATTTATTATTTTTTGCCTAATAGGCCTGATCTTCAAAAGTGCTGAGCACTATCCGCTCCAATTAAAGTGTATGGGAGCGTGGGTGGGTTGTGGTGTTTCCCAGAAGCTCTGAACATCATGCATTTCCCTATGGTACTCCTGTGAAAAATTCAATTTAGTTTTTCCTAGTTATATGTGTAAGATGGGAGTTGTGTTGAAAGTGTAATTTAATCTTCACAGCACTGACAGCAGTGGCACTTAGCATGAAAGTTACTTGTATTAAAAGTAGGTTCTGCCAAGTCTGAGGAATTTCATATATGTTAAAGGTAGTAAATCAAAGGATAAGCCAGAGGAGAGATGAGCATGTTTTAAGCTGGAACACTAGGGGTGAAATCCTGACTTCATTGAAGTCTGTGGCAAGACTCTCGCTGACTTCAGTGAGGCCAGGATTTCACCCTAAGACAGTCAAATACTTATGGGCTATCCAGCCTGCTTAGTCTTTTAAAGGGAAAGAGGATCTGATTTCCTGCAGTGGTTCATCCTTTTTTAGTCTGAAGAAAGCTATTGTCAAGTACTTGGTGTCCACAAGCTTGTGGGGTGAAATCCTGGCCTCACGCAGTCAAAGGCAAATCTCCCATGACTTCAATTTGCGCTGGGGTTTCCCCCCCAGTGGGTACTTTTGATGTAAGATTTCTGTCTACATCACGAGGCCAACCAGAATCTATTGTACATATCGACACCCTCTCTACTATTGAACTAATGAGTACTCACAGTTGGGTACTCTAACTGGAGGGCTTTTCACTGTGTTGAATCACATCCTTTTTGCAGTCTGTCAAAGAATGAAATGATTTCTATAAGGGCCAGAACTTGCCTGAAGACAAGTCAGGGCCAACATTAATCTAAAGCCTTAAAAGGGACAGAGAATACAATGGAATTACTCATTTCAAGGCTGATGCTGGCATTACCCAATAACGTCACCATGTTGCAAAATAACCTGCTCAGTCAAATACTTAAAACCAAAACTGAAAACAAAAGAAATGTCCCCCTTATTGTTATTATCACCTTATAAGCCATACAACTATTTGCTCACCTCGGGAAAGAAATCAGAGAATAAGCCAGGGATGAAATGAACTGATTAGCACTGGAATGATTGGCTAAGGACATCAGCATGTGTAATAATTGCTTATCACATAATTGCATAATAATAATTGCATATAGGTATGCAATAGGTATTATAAAAAGCAATCAAAGGACAGACTTCAGGTTTCTTCTGTCTGGAGCAATATTTTTAGATGGTACTAGAGTGATATTCTCCTACAAGGGAACTCTGAGACTTCATCAACTGGGGCAGTTCAATTACAAAGAGGAGACTACCTGGCCATAGCTGGGATACAGTCTTGCCCTAGATCCAGATTTGATCATTTCCTTTGTGAGCTTATATAAGACCACCTTTTGAAAAGGGCATGCACCAACAAACCAATATGCATTAAAAATAGATCATCGCTCTTGATAACTCCCTCCTGTGACAAGTCTGGGCTCTGACAATTACGGCATGTTTAGTGCTGAATGTGGGTGGGAGGAGCATGTGGCCATGACATTTTCAAAAGAAAAGGCGTAACATATTAGATGTGCAGCTCTGCTGTCTCCACCTGCTCCTTAATAAAATAAAATACAAAATAAATAAATAATGCCTAGCTCTTATATGGCACTTTTCATCTGTAGATCTCAAAGTACTTAATAAAGGAGGTCAGTATTATCATTGTTGTGTGAGATGCCAATCTACTCATGCAACACTCTGCACATGGAATGCCACCCTGTTTAGCAAAAGGAACTTGACATCTGAATCCTTGTATGGAAGGATAGCAGGGATAGCACAAGTCAATTCATTCGCCGAATAGCCGGGCTTCAGATTCATGATAGCCACATGACACTTTGAAAAATGTCACTCCATACGCCATGCCATCAGAAATTTTAGCTTGGCAGGAACAGCAATTTTTAAAAAATGCTGTATGGGAAACAGCACATTTCATAGCTATGTTTGAGATAGGACATAAATCCTCACAAGTTAGAGAGTGACTTCTCATGCTATCACAACCATGGTTTCAGTGCAGCCACGGGCTTCAAAATGCTCCACAACTGCTGACCAGTAAACTACCTTTTAGAAAATATGAAAAATTTGATCCTTTAGAGAATGCAGGTGGCATTAAAATTCTGGTCTCAGATTTTGTTTTACAAGGAGGACAGAATATACTGCCTGACAGGATCTGTGATGGTGGCTGTCAGGAGAACAGGTAACAGTGGAGGCCTGGCTCACGTGTGTCACACTCAGTCTTGTGATTCTCCTCAGATGTCAGGCCCAGGAGTTAAAGGCCATGCCCAGTTCTGCAGTGGCATGGTGCCTTGCTGGATAAATTTGTTTGAATGCCCATAATTATTTCTGTAAAGCTGCTAGGTGCAATTCCTGACAGATGGCAGGGAGAGGAAGAACACCTGGGAAGTAGGGAAAACCTCAAGCAAAATCAGTAAAGCAAACTCACTAAAGCAAAAGTGAAGCTGGGAAGAAAGTGAGGGGACAATACCCTATCCAATAGAGGCATAGACATTTACTGTAACACATGTAACGTTACAGTTAGTTAAACGTGGATGTGTAGAATGGCAAAATCCTTTACCCATTAATTATATCGTAAGTGACAGCCACAGAACTAGGAGGCAAAGATAAAATTTACATAAAAAACAAATTGCATTAAAAGAAATGCTCTAGCCATGCATTCACATTTTGGATACTGCAATGCAATACTGATTGGATATTGATTGCAAATCTGTTTTTTAATCTACTTTGTAATGACCTTCCCTAAAAACTTGAGGGAAAGATCAACAGACAGATGGATAGAGAATAAACAGGCTGTGACAGACCCAGACCAGTGGGGGTACAGGAGTCTGGTAGAAGGCAAATATACTGGCCACTGGATGAATAGTTTTCTGTTCCCTGAGTGACCAGAGCAGGGGCTGCGCTAGAGCAATCAGGAACCTGCTACAACCAATTAAGACAGGCAAGCTAATTAAGACACCTGGAGCCAATTAAGAACATACTAGAATCAATTATGGCAGGCAGACTAATCAGAACACCTGATCAGGGCCGGTTCTAGCTTTTTTGCCGCCCCAGGCAAAAAAAAAAAAAAAAAAAAACTGGCAGCCGCAGGGAGCGCGTGGAGGGCAGTCAAGGCGGCTTGCAGGGGGGTGAAGGGCAGCACCCACCCGCTCCCTCCGCCCGTGGGCAGCCCTCCACCCGTGGGGTGCCTCTCCCAGCCAGGCAGGCGGAGCCCCCGGGGGCTGCAGGAGGTGCTGGCTCGGCCGGTCCAGGCTCAGAGCGGCACGGGAGGTGGAGGCCGGTGCAGGCAGTGGGGAGTGGCGCGTCCCGGGGAGCCCGGCGGCACGGTGAGCGGCGGGGATCGCTAGTTCGTGCCCCTGCAGGGCTGGGCTGGCCGCCCCAAAATTGGCCAGAATGCCGCCCCTTACAATGTGCCGCCCCAGGCACGTGCTTTCTTGTCTGGTGCCTGGAGCCGGCCCTGCACCTGGTTTAAAAAGGACCTCCCATCAGTTAGTGGAGGGCATGCAAGGAGTGAGAAGGTGTGCTGCTGGAGGACTGAGGAGTACAAGTGTGATCAGGCTTCAGGAGGAAGATCCTGTGATGAGGATAAAGAAGGTGCTGTGGGGAGGCCATGGGAA
>NW_020664598.1:14596653-14678381 GCF_002925995.2 Terrapene triunguis
GATCCTGTGATGAGGATAAAGAAGGTGCTGTGGGGAGGCCATGGGAAAGTAGCCCAGGGAGTTGTAGCTGTCATTCACCTAATACAGGAAGCACTGTAGACAGCTTCTATCCACAGGGCCCTGGGCTGGAACCTGGTGTAGAGGGCGGGCCCGGGTTCCCCCATCTCCTGATCGGACACAGGAGGAGCTGACCTGGTCTGTGAGCAACACCAGAAGGGAAGGCCTAATTTGGAAAGGGATCTGGCCTGTCCCCGACTCACTAGTGGGACACAGAGACTGCGGGGATTGTTCTCTGTTTCCCCCATGCTGGCCAGTGATGAGGTTAGCTGAGTGAACAGCAGGTTTGAGCCTCTAGCAGAAGCGGCCAAACTGAGGGCTGCCGTGAACCTCTGAGGCGAGCAAATCTGCCACAAAGCACAGGACCCACCAAGGCAGAAGAGGAACTTTGTCACAAGACATTAAAAAGAGTGTGTAGGGTTATTTATGAAATTACATTAAATGTTGCTTGACAAAAGCAAAAGGAACTAAGAAACAAAAACCAACAGCAGGAGCAATTTATTTCTATTTATTTTAACCCCCAGAAAATAGTGGTTGTGCTCAAACATTATTAAGCTGACATTTTTTTCCCAGTTAAGCAAACAGAAATTCTGGTTTCTTTTTGGCTACTTCAAGCTCACTCAGGACATGGGTGTTTTGAGCTAAATTTTACTCCATGGCATTGTATATCACATGGTCCCTGCCAACAGTGTTCAATAGCGTGGGACATGTTATGACATTCTGTGGGAGATCACTGAGTATCTTGGAAGGGAATTAAACTTGCTATGCAACGACATAATGCAGAAAGCAGTGTTTCAACGTGTCTGTCATTGTAATACCAATTCCTACAAGTACCACATTGCAGAGATTTAGACAGTACAATGAGAGACTTAGCATCAGGTCAGAAAGCAAGTAAGGCCTGGATAGCAAAACAAACAAAGGCCTGGTCTACACTGGGGTAGAGATAAGGGGGAAAATAGATCTAAGTTACGCAACTTCAGTTACTTGAAAAACGTAGCTGAAGTCGATGTACTTAGATCTACTCACTGCGGTGTCTTCCCTGCAGTGAGTCAACTGCTGCCACTCCCTCGTTGACTCTGCCTGTGCCTCTCGCGGCAGTGGAGTATAGGAGTTGACGGGAGAGCGCTCGGGGGTCGATTTATCGCATCTAGACTAGACGCGATAAATCGACCCCCGCTGGATCGATTGCTGCCCGCCGAGCCGGCGGGCAATATAGACATACCCAAAGTAATAGCCTGGGTTAGCAGGCTCTTCAAAGAAAGGAGCTAGCTACGTAGTGATCCAAACAATTGCTGGATCACTATTCACTCTCTGGAATATGATAATCAAGAACATGATATGTCACACAATAATTCCACATAGCACGCATGCAATATCATATCATATATTAAAAAGTAATTCTACTGAGTGATGGTATAGCCCTATTTACCTGTTTGGGTGCTTGTATGGCCCTCTGCACCACAACTAACTTTTGAATTATTTTAATTCCCCAAACAATGGAGTGAATGATCTAGTGACTAAAGCTGGTTGGAAATTTTCATTTTTTTTAAAATAAAAAATGCTGTTTTAATGGAAATCAAGATATTTTGAAAGATGTCTAATTTTGATGAAATTTTGTCTGAAAAAAACCCAACACTAAATGTTTCAATAATGTCAAAGCATCTCAGTTGGACATTTTCAGAACGGATCATTGTGACGTTTTGGTTTCTAAATGACTTTTGAAATGAAATTCTCTCTTATATATAAATTTTTAGAATGTCCGATTTGGAATAAATGTTTTGATTTTATTTAAACAAAAGGTTTTGATCAATCCCAAACAAATTTTTTAAATTTAATTTCACAGGTAATTTCAATTTTTTTCCATTCCATTTCGGAATGGAAAAAATTGAAATTGTAAAATTTTCGACAAACTGAAAACCCACTTCACACCCAACTGTACTAGTGACATATTTCAGGATATCTTGGAAGACTACCTCTGACCCAACTGTGTTTGGATAAAAGGGTGTGTCTCTGCTGACACAAAGCATTAATAATACAGCAGATAACTCTGCAGGTTGGAACTGAAGTATGCCCTATTTCCGGAGCAGCCCTGCCTTTGAGAAGTGTCCCATACTGCTGCAGCCTGGCAAAGATTTCACTGTCTGCTCATGGAACCACTCCTGTGGGAGATTATTGTCCATTAGCTTCCTTAGTGCCAGCAGACTGCAAACTCTGAACCATCCAAGCCAAAAAGTCTCTCCATTCATTGGTCCAGAGCAGCTAACCCAGGGTTACTCTTCTAGACACCAACATATGAAAGTAATGAATATAGGCAGTTTAGAGGCAAGAGGGAACATGCCTTCATCTGACATGGAAATACACTGGACTCAAACATTTTAGAAGAAAAGGAATGTTCTGCAATAATATGGTGCGTAAGAGAGAGCAACAGCATTTCTGTGAGGGGCACTGTGACCCTTCTTGGCTGATCATGTGTGGATTAATGTAGGATACCTTTGGGAAAAGTTCCTTAGTCCTCTGCTATGGCTGCCAGGCTGTCCAATGGAATGCAGGTGGCCATCAAGAAATCCTGATATTGCTGCAGCTTTGGACACACCTTGTGGAGTATGCACAACAGGCTTGAGGAAAATGGAGCAGATGCCTGGAAATCATATCTCCTTCAGAAGCTGAACTTGTAGAGATGTTAAATCAATGGCTGTGAGCAGTGCGTGGAAGTGGGCTGAAGACAGACTAAATCAAAGATAAATCTACGTCCACATGTTTCTGAATGAGCCAGTACAAATTTCAGTGTTCCCAGTGAGGTGGCCCAAATAACAGAACCACCACTGCACATGTTCAATATCTTCATTAATGACTTGGATGTTGGCATAGAAAGTACGCTTATTAAGTTTGCAGATGATACCAAACTGGGAGGGATGGCAACTGCTTTGGAGGACAGGGTCATAATTCAAAATGATCTGGACAAATTGGAGAAATGGTCTGAGGTAAACAGGATGAAGTTTAACAAAGACAAATGCAAAGTGCTCCACTTAGGAAGGAACAATCAGTTTCATACATACAGAATGGGAAGAGACTGTCTAGGAAGGAGTATGGCAGAAAGGGATCTAGGGGTTATAGTGGACCACAAGCTAAATATGAGTCAACAGTGTGATGCTGTTGCAAAAAAAGCAAACATGATTCTGAGATGCATAAACAGGTGTGTTGTGAGCAAGACACGAGAAGTCATTCTTCCGCTTTACTCTGCGCTGGTTAGGCCTCAACTGGAGTATTGAGTCCAGTTATGGGCACCGCATTTCAAGAAAGATGTGGAGAAATTGGAGAGGGTCCAGAGAAGAGCAACAAGAATGATTAAAGGTCTTGAGAACAAGACGAATGAAGGAAGGCTGAAAGAATTGGGTTTGTTTAGTTTGGAAAAGAGAAGACTGAGAGGGGACATGATAGCAGTGTTCAGGTATCTAAAAGGGTGTCATAAGGAGGAGGGAGAAAACTTGTTCACCTTAGCCTCTAAGGATAGAACAAGAAGCAATGGGCTTAAACGGCAGCAAGGGAGGTTTAGGTTGGACATTAGGAAAAAGTTCCTAACTGTCAGGGTGGTTAAACACTGGAATAAACTGTCTAGGGAGGTTGTGGAATCTCCATCTCTGGAGATATTTAAGAGTAGGTTAGATAAATGTCTATCAGTGATGGTCTAGACAGTATTTGGTCCTGCCATGCGGGCAGGGGACTGGACTCGATGACCTCTCGAGGTCCCTTCCAGCCCTAGAATCTATGAATCTATGTGCACTCTGAGCCTGATCCAAAGCCCATTCAGGTCAATGCGATATTTTCCACTGACTTTAATGGGCTTTGGATCAGCCCCTTTGTGCAAATTATACCAGGAAATACTATGTGAGGAGTGTGGGTGCAGTGCCAGGGCCTCCCAAGTAGCAAGAATCGGTCTCAGCCAGCGTGGCTTTGCTTCAGCTATCACCGGTAATAAGCACAGAGGGACTGTAGCAGATTAGTGAGGGGACATAAATGGAAAGACAGGAAATGAAGGCAAATTTCAAACTTATTTTTAACTATAAAGAAACAAAAAGAAAATGAGTGAAATAAAAATCAAGGGCCAGGTTTGTGGCCCTATCTCCAGCTACTTTGTGCCAGCTGCAGCTGCTCTACGTTACCCTGGGGTCCATTTTGGCCTTTGGCTGGCCTAGAATTGGCAGAGCAGAAAGTTGGCACAGAGCCACCTTCTGCCCTTCATTCCACTCTCTTCAGCTACATCGCATATAAACTCACCCCAATTGGTGATGAGTTTACCAGTACCACAGCTGGTGATTCGCATCTATGGGAAACAAAAAACTGAGCAGCAAAATGGAGAAGAAAAGCTGGGGAAGAAAGGGAAGAGAAGGAAGAGAAATATATAAAAAGTCAAAAGTTCTAGGAAATAAAGGAGGTAAGGAAAAGCAACAATAAATATAAAAGCAACAGAAGAAAGATGGGCAAATAGTAGCAAATTGGAACAAAGATAACCTCTGGCACTGCTAAAAATACAGGACAGCTTAAATAAACAACAGGAAACAAGATGTAGAGCTGATGAGACAGACTTCAGAACCAAACTGGACTGAAAAGGGAGAGACACAAAGTCTGAACCAAGAAACAGAGGTGATGTCATTGCTAATGTATTCCTCTAAGAAAATTTGTGCAGGCTGCTGGAGTCGTGTGTGTTGCCATCACCAGACTCACGGATGCATTGGCAGCGTTGCTGCAGTTTCTTAATTCCTTCTTTCCATTTTAATTAGATTAGACTCAATACATTCAGGATATCAGGAAACACCTTTCCTCCCTCTCAAGATGATACATACGAAACAACAAAGAGGAGGCGTCAGTCACTCATTTTGGCTCTGAGTGAGTGGGCACAAAGACTAGATCTTGTCAGTTTTATATAGGAATATTTCTCTGGCCTGAGGCCAAGATGAAAAACAGAGCAAGTTGGATTGCTTTTGTGTGGGCGTAAGATTATATATGATATGTATGACCTCCCCAGGACCCTGTAATGATTTTCTTTCAGCTGCAGCCAGAGAAATAGACCTTGAGATTGAGTTATTTCTTCAGGAAGGATAGATGATGTTTTTAGACTCTTTCTTCCCTCCTGCCCCCATCTGTTCCCTCTACATTACGGGTTTGTTCTAGAGCTGGTAGAATAGTTAAAAACTTCTGCTTAATTTGTAATGAAAGAGGTGCCGGAGATCAAGCAATGATTTAATTTTAAACTTGTTATGACTTTGAATGTGCGACGATATTATTGTCATTACCAAAGACAATCCTGGTATGGTATTGTTACTCTTGCTTCTGCACTGCTGCTGCTGATGGTGCTGCCTGCACTGCTGGGCAGCCGGAGAGCAGCGGCTGGTGGCTGGGAGCCCAGAGGTGCCGGGGCTATGAACTGACAAACCTAAAGGTGTCGGGGCTCAGGACCAGCAAGCCCCGGCACAAATAAAGCACTCAAACACAATAAAACCAAAACTCATTAATATTTTTTACAAGCAAATGTGCAGACTCTGTTCAGGTCATGCTGATTCATGGTGTCATATTATTCATCATTTGCAATTATTTGAACATGTGCCAGGTATTTGCATAAATACTTGCAAATCCCAAGATTTTCACTAATTTTAGCACAGGTGATCACTTGTCTGAAAATCAGACCTGAACTCTATGATTTGCTATTTGTTCCTCATTATTCCCAAGTTCAAAATATTTCAATTCAGGACAGTACTTAAGCACATGCTTTGACTTCAGTGGGATTTACCCTGTCCTGAATAGGGATACTTTTCTGAATGAAGGCCTCACTCTAGTACAGGGGTGGGAAAACTATGGCCTGCGGGCCACATCCGGCCCATGGGACTGTCCTGCCTGAGCTCCTGGCCCAGGAGGCTAGACCCCAGCCCCTCCCCTGCTGTCCCCCCTCCCCTGCAGCCTCACCTCACTCGCTCCACCGCTGGCGCCATGCTCTGGGCGGCGGGGCGGTGAGCTCCTGGGGCAGCACAGCTGCAGAGCCTGGCCTGACCCAGTTTCTGTGCTGCGTGGTGGCGGCAGTGTGGCCCGGCTGTAGTGCCGCCAGTCACCGGAGCTCCAGGCAGCGCAGTAAGGGGGCAGGAGCAGAGGGGGTTGGATAGAGGGCAGGGGAGTTTGGGGTGGTGGTCAGGGGGCAGGGGTGTGGATAGGGGTCAGGGTGGTCGGGGGGAACAGGGGGTTGAATGGGGGCAGGGGTCCCGGGGGGCAGTCAGGAAGGAGGGGGGGGTTGGATGGGGCAGGAGTCCCGGGGGTGCCGTCAGGAATGAGAGGAGGGGTTGGATGGGGCAGTGGGGGTCTGGGGGCGGTCAAGGGACAGGGAGCGAGGGTGTGTGGATGGGGCAGGGGTCCCAGAGGGGACGTCAGGGAACAGGGGGATTGGATGGGGCAGGAGTCCCGGGGGGTGGGCAGAAAGGAGATGGGGGCTGGGCCATGACCCCCTTCCCTAACCGGCCCTCCATACAATTTATGAAACCTGATGCGGCCCTCAGGTCAAAAAGTTTGCCCGCCCCTGCTCTAGTAGTCCCAAGTAACCTATGGAAGTGGGTCAACCACACAACATGAATCACAATTAGTCAAAGAAAACGTGCAATGAACAGCCCCTATTGATCCAAATTATTCAGCAAGTATTTATGTTTGATAAATAAATTCAAAGAAAATGAGATCAGATTGCAAGTGATTCAACAACAAAAAAAGAAATGACGTTCCCAATTTACACACACAAGCTTAACTAGAACATGTGAATAGTCCCACTGAAGCCAAGGGGGATACTCATGTTTCAAAGTTAAACATGTGCTTAAATGTTCACCGAATCAAAGCCTCAGTTTGTAATGAATAGTTCTAGTCTACTTGAGGAATTCCTATCTTGGCCATATCAACAGGGAAAGTTACCTACCATATGGTAAAGTGTAAGGCACTCCAAATGTAGACTAAGCCATTCCGAATTAATAAACTTTAATTTTATTCAGCAAAAGGTCAACATTTTGACCCAAAGTCTTTTTTCAGGACATATTTCATTAATAACAAATACATCTCCTCCCTCAACCACTATCTCACAAACATTATCTGTCGTTACTTCTCTCCCCTTTCCCTTCACTAACCTAGCATTGGTCTCTTCTTTCTCCAGTCACCCAATCTGGCCACTGTTAATGTGAGAGCCTAGTCTTATGCAACTCTTGTCAAGTGTAGTCGCTGGATAGAAAGTGGGATTCTTCCCCCCGCCCCAGGGAAAATTTTGATAAATATTTCAGCAGACAAATTTGACTTTTTGTTGAAAAAAAAGGAAAACTTGAACATTCCAACATTCGGGAGGGTTGGCCAAAAAGTTTTGATTTTTGGCTGAGTAAAAAAAATACATTGAAAATTTTCCAAGGAAAGCAGACACTTTCTGTGAAAATTTTCATTTAATAGAAACCCCAATTTTTCATTGAAAGAGTTTAGATGGAAAATTTTTGACAAGATAAAATAATAACCTGCCTACATCTCTGGAATTCATTTAGCATCCATCACTTTTCAGATTACAGCTGAAAATATATAATTTTTCCCCAGCCCAGGGTGTTTAATTTATCCCTCTCTCTGATGTTATGTATTATCTGTCATTAACTTTAAGAGAGTTTATCTGGAAGAAGCTATAGTCATATTGCTGTACTTTATTTTAATTAATTCTGATTTGTTATGTGCAATAGTTTAATAAAAATGTACATAATATTCAATAGTGACAGGATCAGCTCACATATCACTGCCAGTGGACAAGAGCCGGAGACAGTGAAACAGTTCAAGTATTTGGGGGCAATCATCATTGATGAAGGATCAAAGGCAGAAATTCTGGCAAGAACTGCGCAAACAACAGCAATGGTGGCAAAGCTAAAGCCAATTTGGAGGAACAAGAACATCTCCCTGGAATCCAAACTGAAACTGCTGCATGCACTGGTCATCTCCATTTTTCTGTATGCGTGCGAGACATGGACCCTTACGGCAGAACTTGAATGGAATATACAGGCAGTAGAGATGAGATACTTCCATAAAATCCTGGGCATCTCCTACTTTGACCACGTCAATAATGAAGAGGTCTGCAACATCATCACCCAATGCACTGGGTCATATGAAGACCTCCTGATGACCATGAAAAAGTGCAAGCTGAAGTGGTACAAGAACATCTTCCAAGGGACAGTATAGAGGAAGAGAAGAAGAGGTAGACAGAAGAAGAGATGGATTGACAACATAAAAGAGTGGACAGGAATGGACTTCATGGAGACTCAAGCATTGACACACAATCATCAGGGGTGGAGACAATTGGTTGATTGCTCAGCAGTGATGGTGCCCCAATGTGATTATGGGAGTGGTGATGATGATGATGAATATTCAATAGCTGTGATACATAATCATTGTAATGAATTAAAATAGGGAAGAAAGAGCCACATAATTTAAAGAAGTGAACTTAGACCTGAAATTGAAATGAGAAGATCTTTGTAAGTGATACAATAACTCCCACTCTTATAAGTGAATTAGGGAGTGGAATGAAGATGACAAAGGAACAGGAAGACAGACTGAGACAATGGTACATACTAGTTCTAGACTATGTCTTGAAAAATATCAAGATTTTATGAATGCTGTCCCATTTGATAAATGTAAGTTTGATCACTTCCCAAGTATGTGAAGAAAGCAAAACCACAACTCAAACTGTTCTGTGTAAAGAAGCCCAGTACATTCCCTGGATTTTTTAAATGTAGACCAATGCATTCAAGCTAATTAATCCATTCACTGCTACATTCTACTAAGGCAACAACATGCTGATGGATATCAGTAGCAAAATGAGTCAATTTTCCTGAATGAGCTGTTCCAAGACAGAGTGTACACAGGAATGTTTTCCTCTGAAAGGCTAGCAGCGTACTCAGAGTGAGCTGGGCTGAAAAACTGTTTTAGTTAATTAGGGCGGGTGGGGGGAGGGTGGACCTCAGCTGGTGTAAAATCACTGAGCTCCATTAACTTCAATACAGCTGCCCTGATGCACACAATTGAGAATCTGGCCCATACTCTCATTATTAATTTGTATAGTGATTTGTTCCTGAATGCCAGGGAACCGATTAGAGGTTTCTGTACACACATTACACACACATTTTATTTTTAAAAGAGTAATGGCAACTTCAACTGCCTTGTCATTTGCAAGTTTCTTCTATATCACTCTCAAATACAACATGACAATTAGACCTTTACCATCTTGCCAGTGCTTGGAGATTTCCGCCAAATAATAGGAGCCAACTCCTTGACATGTTATGTCCAATTAAGGAATCCAATTCTGCAACCTTTACTTTAGCTAGTAGCCTTTACTCATGGGAGTAATCCCACTGGTGGGAATGGGCCTACCTGTGCGAGTGATCATGCAGATTCTGGCTACAAGGAAAAACTACCCACTGGAATTAGGACTAAGGGCACTGAGGTAGCATCAAAGACTGTTAGCAACACAAAAAAATATAACCGGACATCATTATTTACAGAGTGCACACAGTATATGCCTCTGAACCAAAGTGTAAGTTACATGGAAAGTACTCTTAGACTTTATGACCAAATGTGATTCAAAGGAGTCTGCAGAGACTGATCGGAATTGCACACTGTAGTTACATAGCATTCATCAAGTCATACACATGTAAGCTGTACTCTACCAGTAACTGGTCCTACAGGTATGAATATAGGAGCAACAGTGTGGTGGGTGCCTTACAGACAATATAAAGACAAGATGAGGCTCCTGTCCCAGAAAGATTCCCTAGGACTACATTGTTCTTTTTCTTCTAGCCCAGATTATGGGCAGCATGTAGGGGTGGGTGTTGCCCTGGGAGAACTGTGAATCAGGGAGTTACAATTCCTTCTCCGCTCCCCTTTTGCTCTGGGATTCAATGGAGGGATCAGTTGCTTTTTGAAATTATCTATTGGTTTATTGAAATTTTGGAATGTCAAAAAAAAAAACGTTCAAGTTTTTTGATTGTCAAAAAACAAAATTTTGGGGCAGATTTTTTTCATCATGAATTGAATTTTGAATGAAAACTTTAATTGGAAGCTCAACATTCAGATATTTCGACCAGCTCTAGGATTTGGTGACTGAATCCAAATGTGGTCCAAATAAAGAGGCACGTTTCCACTAAGAGTACACTGCAGGAGCCTCTCTTCATGGTCTGAGTTAGTGCCTGGCTTTAGACTTTTATGTGACTAAAAGTTAGTCCTGTTACAGTTACACAGCAGTGTGGGCCACTGAGAGAATCTTCATCCTCCCCCTCCCTTATAATTGAGACACATTTTTCAGATGAAATATCATTTTGCACCTGTAAGTATCCATAAGCACTGAATAGAGGAAGAGGCATGAGATGTACAAAACAGGGATAGATCGCTTTTATTTCAGGCCAAGCCCTGCATCTGTTGGGAGTTGGAAAATAAAAACAGCTTGTGACAGGCAATAACCTGTTTCAATGGCAAAACGGCCCCTGTAATGAAGCTGCAATCACTCTTCCGATCTCCGGCAGTCTTGTTTCTTTCCTGAGGAACTGGCATTTCCAATCTATTCTAACTCTCCTGATTTGAGGCTTTGATTTATACAGCCCTGGCTATTGTATGTCCTGTTAAAGGAAGGAGGAGTCAAGGATAAAGGGGCTCACATGTGGGGAGAGGAAGTCTAAGAGAGGAAGTGGGGGTTAAGGGTCAGTCCCAAGTTGGATCAGACCTCTCAAATGCGTGGTAGTTAGCCTGGCTAACCTGTTTTCAGGTAGATACGCTCTTCCCTTTTAGTTCTCCTTCCATTCCAGCTGACACTGGCAAATATAAATAAAGCTTCACACGGAAGGCAGTGCATTGGAGGGGGGGACAGGAGATCTGGATTCTAGTCCTGGTGCTGCCGTTTGTAACTTAAGGTAAGTATCTTATTTTTCGCTGTGGTTCAGTTCCCTCTGCCCCCATCATTACTGATGGGGATACTGAAGTCCCCTATCTCATGGGGTATTGAATGAAAGTTTTTAAAGCACTCTAACACAGTCAGAGGGAAAGCACCATAGAAGCAAAAGGATCATCCTCACTGGGCTTCCTTTAGTTCACTCCCATGTAAGTTTAGTTTAATCTCCTGTTCTTCTTCTAGTACATAGACTAATAGGAATTACCACACTGAAAAAAGACCATTTGTCCCTCTGGTCAAATGACCTGACGTGCAGAAACAGTCTGTATTTCATGCCCCAAAGGAACACAAAAATGCTTTTTAAAAATGCCTGTTTATTTCAATGACTGTCCATGGTCTATAATTCCATTGAATTAAATTAAAAGTCACGGAGTAAAATATTTCTTTTGGTCAGTTTCAGATTTGTTGCCCTGTGTTTTCAGGAAGTGCATATACTGGCTGTGTACTTGTGGGAGTGAGGCTGTCAGGAGGCAGGACGAGTGAGAAAGCCAATGAAAGGGTATGTCTACACTACGGGATTACTCCAAATTTACAGAATTTGATTTTTGGCAACCGATTGCATAAAGTTGAGTGCATGCGGCCACACTAAGCACATTAATTCGGCGGTGTGCGTCCATGTACCGAGGCTAGCGTCGACTTCCAGAGCGTTGCACTGTGGGTAGCTATCCGATAGCTATCCCATAGTTCCCGCAGTCTCCCCCGCCCATTGGAATTCTGGGTTGAGATCCCAATGCCTGATGGGGCCAAAAATTTGTCGCGGGTGGTTATGGGTAAATGTTGTCAGTCAATCCTCCCTCCGTGAAAGCAACGGCAGACAATCATTTCGCGCCCTTTCCCCTGGATTGCCCAGGCAGACGCCATAGCACGGCAACCATGGAGCCCGTTCAGCCTTTTTTCACTGTCACCGTATGTCTACTGGATGCTGCTGACAGATGCGGTACTGCAGCGCTACACAGCAGCATCCCCTTGCCTTTGCAAGTTAGCAAAGACTGTTACCAGCCATACTGTACCATCTGCTGCGGTCATGTGTACTCCTAAACGGCAGCTTTATTTTTTTATTTGCAGCAAAATGTAGAGGTCTAAGTATCTGATTGTGAGCCCTGGGAGCAAGAGGTAGGTGCGACCGCGCTGTGCTGCCAACTGGGAGAGCAGCCTGAGGCAGAAGCCTCCAGCTGGCATGATATTCCAGGCAGGACTGAATCTCCATTACACAAAACTTAAAGAAGAGAATGACCTGGGGAGTCATTCCCATGTCTGCCCAGGCGCCCTCGACCGACCTCACCAAGGCCAGCCAGGAGCACCCACGGGACGACGATGATGGTTACCAGTCATACTGCACCATCTGCCGTCCGCAAGGCAAGGCAAGGGGATGCTGCTGTGTAGCGCTGCAGCACTGTGTCTGCCAGCAGCATCCAGTAGACATACGGTGACAGTGAAAAAAGGCGAGAAACTATTTTTTTTCCTTTGCTTTCACGGGGGGGCGAATGACATATACCCTGAACCACCCATGACAATGTTTTTGACCCTTCAGGCATTGGGAGCTCAACCCAGAATTCAAATGGTTTTCGGAGAGTGCGGGAATTGTGGGATAGCTACAGTCATCAGTCACCCCTCCCTCCGTGAGTGTCCATTTGATTCTTTGACTTTCTAGTACGCTTGTCTCAACTCCTTAAATTTCACGCAGCACTGTGTTGAGTCCCTGTTGTGGCCTCTGTCCATCATGGCCTTGGAGATTTTTTCAAATGTTTTGGCATTTCATCTTTTGGACTAGAGTTCTGATAGAACAGATTCATCTCCCCATACAGAGATCAGATTCAGTATCTCCCGTACAGTCCATGCTGGAGCTCTTTTTTGATTCTGGCTGTGCTGATGAGCTCTGCATGGTCACCTGTGCTGATCAGCGCTCCACGCTGGGCAAACAGGAAATGAAATTCAAAAGTTCGCGGGGCTTTTCCTGTCTACCTGGCCAGTGCATCCGAGTTCAGATTGCTGTCCAGAGCGGTCACAATGGTGCACTGTGGGATAGCTCCCAGAGGCCAATACCGTTGAATTGCGGCCACACTAACCCTAATTCGAAATGGCAATGTCGATTTTGGCGCTACTCCCCTTGTCGGGGAGGAGTACAGAAATCAATTTTAAGAGCCTTTTATGTCGAAGTAAATGGCTTTGTTGTGTGGACGGGTGCAGGGTTAATTCGATTTAATGCTGCTAAATTTGAACTAAACTCATAGTGTAGACCAGGCCAAAGAGACATTTGGCTACCCTTGCTCACAGTGAATACTACCTTGCTCTGAAAGTGGCTCTATTGAAGTGACCAAAGGTGAGGGGTGATGCTCAAACAGTAGAAAGGTCTCATGCCTGGAGACGCTTTGCACTTGTTCCAGCTCCCAAATCTGCAGCAAGGTGTCAGTACAGTGGTCAGATGCTGAACCCAGGGGGAGGGAGAAGGGGGGAATCAAAGAGCAGGAACAACTTCCCTATGGGATCACCTCTATGTGTGACAGAGGATCATTATATATATAATTTCTGCAGTGTCATCCGATCTATATCGTCTTTCAGGGCTAGATTCATCCTTGGGCTGGTACTGGGATGGTGGAGCTGCTGTGTGCTCTCTATTCAAGGTTAGCTCAGCTCTGAGGGCTAACCTAAACTGCATCTTTACTGTAATGGCACTATGGGTCACTGGAAAGGCATAAATTGCTGGGTATAAGAACACCCCAGCCACACCCTCCATCCTCCATCCCACCCATGGGACCTCCCAGGACTGTCCCCAAGGTTTTTTGCAAGATGGGGGATTGTGCCTACCCTATGGTTCCTTTGCATTAGCCTCGCTGTCTTAAGAGGGTCTGTATCCCACCTACACCCTTCATCACTGTAGTGTATCAGCACCATGTATGAGGGCTGCTGGGAGGGAGGAGGTGCCATAGACTTGCTGCTGTTAATGTCATGGAGTATGGGTGGATGGGGCGAAGGGCAGGGTAGACAAGAAATAGCAGTACCAGTTAGGAAGGATGGGCCCACAGCAATTACTTGATGTGACTAGAACAGGAGCAAAGTGAATGTAAAGTCTGCTGAATAGCCAATGAATCTGGCTCATATTCTGTCTCTCCCACCCTACTGTTTTGAAATTAGCTATGTATATAGCCAGCTCTCATGCTCTCTCCTATCCCCCTTTTCACTAGAGAAAATTTAAAATGTCTTAGCATTCTCTATGTCTGTCTGTCATGCTTCCACTCTGAGGGAAATGATACCATAGTGTTTTTTTCAGGCTCTGCTCTGTTTATAAAAGCTAGGTCATCCAATCAGGGAACAGAAACCAGGTCATGTGAGCTGGATGATCACACAGAGAGACTACGGTGTTCTGAGCGCTGAATACTAGAAGGATCCCTCGCTACAAACAGCTTGTGTGACTCCATCAGCCCTAATTTGTTCATGAAAATTATTATTCAAACCCCCAAGAAGAGTCCCTCCCCAATTTCCTTGAGGCCTCACTACCTCCAGGGTCTCATATCCCAGCAATCAGACTGCCGGCTGTGGAGGAATGGATTAGCCTCCTTCTGAAACTCACTGATGCTGTCCTTTAACTAGCCCGAGGAGTTTACTGGTGAGCAGCGGGAGGCCTCCTTTCAGATCATGACGACAGAAAAACTACAGCAGACCAAGAGATAACATAGGGTTACCATACGGCCGGGTTTCCCCGGACATGTCCGGCTTTTGGGTCTTTAAATAGCCGTCCGGGGGTAATTTGTAAAAAGCTAAAAATGTCCGGGATTTCCCCCGGACGGCTATTTAAAGATCCAAAAGCGGCTGACAGGGCAGCCGCGCCGGCGGAAAGCGGTACTCAGAGCAGCATGGAGCGGCCGCGAGAGGTGGGTGCGGGCGGCCCGGCTCCCCCTGCCTGGGGCTCCCCTCGCCCGCCGGGGGGCGCGGGCTCCTCCTCCGCAGCACTGCCCGCCGCGGGGCTGGGGCTCTCCCGGGGCTCTGCCCTGCACACGTCCAGCACTCCCGGGGCTCCTCCTGCCTCCCTGGGCTGACCCCAGATCCCCTTCCCCGGGGGGCTGGGGTCCTGCTGCAGCTTGCGCCCCCTGCCTCCTCCGGGGGGCAGGCAGCCCCAGGGGGTTGAGGCCGTGCCACCCCTTCCCCAGCTTCCCTCCAGCAGCCCCCGCACCGCCCTGCCGGGTCTGTTCAGCCCTCGGCCCCACCGGGTCCTGCCCTGCTTCAAGCAACCCTTCCCCCCCCCCGTGCGGTGGCCAGGCCTGGGAGGACTCGGGGAGCCACAGCAAAGCCTCACCCGGAGCTGGTGCAGGAGACGAGCCTGGCTCTCAGCCCAGGCGCCGGCATCAGCCTGCAGCCGGGAGCGGAGCCACCCCCCGCCAGCTCGGCTCAGGCCAGCCCTGCTCTTAAAGGGACAGGGACCCCACCGCGGCTTGGCCTGGCCTGGGGCACGTGGGGGGTGTCACCTCACACCCCCCCCCCGCCTGGGGGGCCTGGTGAGGGGAGTGCTCGGCACCATAGCAGTGCAGAGGGGAGGCCAGCGATGCACCCTACTCTCTCCTGCACTGCCAGCCACGGTCTTGCCTCCTTTCCCCAGCTCTGTGAGGTACTGTACACCTCAGAGCAGCAAATGGTAGCAGATTCTGCTGTCTCCAAGCAGAGTCTAGCCCTGAGTGTTTATTTCCGCAGCAGTGAGTTTTCGGTTTGGTGCATTCACTCCTGATCTCCCTGGTAAAGTGTAACAAAAGCCCCTGGCATTCATTTTCTCAGTGTTTCTGGGAATACCCTTTTCAGTTTCATAGATTGATCTGGGATCTTTCTTTTGCTGTTTCCAGAGAGAACTGTTGACAGCAGGGAGATATGTCCCTGACTAGAGGACAGGAAGCAAATTTGACTAGACCAGTTGTGACTTTCTTTTTATTTGTTACTATAAAATGTATTACACACAAATAGATTGCTAATGAACTTCCACCTTTGGGTTTCTGGAAAACAACTCACTCTAATACTTGGAAGATGCAGGGACCTTTGGTCTTAAAAAATGAAACATCAGACTCATGAATTTGGGGGAAGTGCAGTGGTCCATTTATGAAATTTCTAAAAACATGATTCAAAAAATCCTTCTGAGACTGTATTTTAATGCTGAGATCCCAATAGCCTTACTATAGAAATAGAAAGTAAAACAAAGACATTCTTGATCCAGGTCAATTAGAGCAGTGGTTGTCAATGTTTCCAGACTACTGTACCTCCTACAGGAGGCTGATTTGTCTTGAGTACCCCTCACTTAAAAACTATTTGCTTACAAAATCAGACATAAAAATACAAGTATCACAGCACAGTATTACTGAAAAATTGCTTATTTTCTCATTTTTACCATATAAATTATCAAATAAATCACGGACTTCCAGATTGAGAAACACTGGTATAGTATATAGAGCAGTATAAACAAGTCACTGTCTACGATGAGGGTTGCATATGCTTCAATAATTAGTTTGGCAAGGCCTTCTATATCAAAGTTACACACATTTTTACACAATATCAGGCAAACCAGCTTGGATCTCTCACTATTCATGTCTCTGTACTAATTGTGCTCTGCATCATTTCACAAAAAAGTTATTTAACTGAGCTTGAAATTTGTCATTATACTGAGATTTCTAAAAATACCCTTCTAGAAAAACTTCCATTTGGCTTCCCAGTAAAGAAAAGGACTTTATATAGCTTGTTTGTTTGAACTTCGAGGCCCATACAGTACCTGAAATGACACTGCCTTGGTTAGTGTTGTGCCTCATTTCTCACAGTACTCATGATGGGTTGGATTGTCACAGCCCAGCTCAGCCACACAAGGGAGTAAATATTATCTTTTCCAAGTAGACCCCGCTGATATGGGGATGCCCCTTTAAAGGAAGGCCCCGGGACAGGTATGGACAGGGGAGTCCCTCCAGTGGAGGGAGAGGTGAGTGTCAGAGGTAGGGTTACCATACGTCCGGATTTTCCCCAGACATGTCCGGCTTTTTGGTCCTCAAATCCCCATCCAGGAGGAATTTCCAAAAAGCCGAACATGTCCGGGAAAATAGGGAGGCATGGTAAGGGGACCGCCTCCTCCCCGGGCTCCAACTTTCCCGGCTCCTGCCGCTCTCCACCGCGGTGGGGACCGAAGCAACTTCCCCAGCGCAGCAGCCGGGGGGCGGGAGGGAGGAGGGGGAATGTGGGGTGCTCAGGAGGGGGCGGAGTTGGGGTGGGGAAGGGGAGGAGTTGGGGCGGGGGCGGGGTCCCATGGAGTGTCCTCTTTTTGCACTATTGAAATATGGTAACCCTAGATAACAGTCTCTAAAATGTGTGCCTTTCTGTGCTCCAAACAGGACTATAGTCCCTACTGTTGTTTAGGGAGATTGGTGTCCCGCAGTCGGAATTCAAAGAGTAGTGAGGTCAGAGTAGGAAGCATACACACACTAACTGCCCTGTGGCAGAACTGAGCTCTGCAGAAGGGAGCAGAGGATTAAAACAATACACAGGAGAGAGAGTTAGTGTGACAACTGCAGAGCGGGTCCAAGTAGCCTGTGAAATAACTAATCATTGCAAAGTAAAGGATAACATCATGTCTTAACACTGCAGTGCAGGAACCCAGCTTCATGGCAGTGCACAATGGGCTGAAGAGATGGAGAGCTAATTAGTGCAACAAAAACAACTCACTGTGATCCCAACAGCACAGGCCTGAGTGAACCTTCAAAATAAGTAATTGATTCCTCCTTATATACTCATTCTCTCTCTTTCCTGGCTAGGTGCTAAACTGCATATTTCCCTTCCGTCCTGCCTTTCGTGTTTTTATTTCTCCTGCTTGGTTTAGTGAAGCAAGGAGAGAGAAATAAAACACTGGTACTGAGCTCTGGCTATGTAATAATAATAATAAAAAAGCTGGATGTAGGCTGCTCAAATTTCTTCCTCACTCTCATTGCTGTCTTATATTCAAAACTAACAATGTGCGAGGAAATAAGTCCACAAAGAAATGCTTGGAGGACAGGGGGGTTGAGCTCTTCCTTCATCCCACCCACCAACCTCATTTGAATTAAAGTTGAACCAAAATTTTTTACCTACCCAGAGGTGGGTTCAGGGGCCTGGGCACCTGCTGCAACCGTCAAGGACAACACTGGCATCTAAGCAGTGCGAGGAATGAAGGCAATGCAGCTCCGCTATGCTGCTGAACTGTAGATGTTTATGATGCCATCATCTGTAGGGAGGAAACAGAGCATTCTGAACGTAGGTCCCGGTTGCTGGCAAGTGAAGGAGGAACTGATATTTCAACCATCCTTTCAAAATAAAAGTCAGCCCTATCCAAAACCCAGACATGAAAATCTCTAAACTTTGGATGGAGGTGGGGTATCAGACTATCTGAACCTGGGTCCACATTTTGCAAATCATTCAGAGATTTCTGATGAGCTAAACCAAAGTCCTGAACACCCCCAATGTAAAAGGGTTTTGAAAAACTAAACTCTTGATCCACAATAACCTGTGTCTTTATAACAGCCAAACCAACCCCTCATCACAGGGCAACAGCAGATTTGAACCTGCAACTGATCAGAAGCACTCTAGCACTTGAGCAACGGATGAAATCTTTGCTCTAATGAAGTCAATGGCAAAACTCCACTGCATGTATATAACACATTGTGTAGTGGCTTACAAAAACACCACCAAACATTTTGAGGTTCAGAATTTTGTCTTGCTGAGGCCGTTTCTTCTTATCATATATTTCTCTGTAATTTTTTACATCTATACTTTGTGTGTGTGTGCTAGAGTTGAATCCTGAGGTGTTGAGTGCCTCCTTGGAGCACGCTCAGCTCCCACTGAAGTCTATGGGCCTATCTTGCTCTCTTTAAGTCAATAGGAGTTTTCCCACTGATTTCAACACAGCAGGATCTGACCAGATGGAAGCCGAGAGCTCTCAGCACTATCCACATGTCTCAATACCTCACAAGAATGGATGTTTAGTAATTTTATGTACTGATTTTAATGCTTTTCACTTCACTCATTACCCAGCTAAAACTTGAAAAGTGGTATATCGAAACATCCTGTCCTTTTCCTTCTCCAACACTTAGAAGAGATTGTCATTCAACCATCTGTCAGAAGAACACAGTTTTCTTGTTCCAACTCACAGTGGCCTGTAATAACATTTTATCACCTGCCTGCAAAGTTCCCACTAGCTTCTGAAACCCACAAAAATCAGCACTGCCCCCAGAACAGCATGCCCTGCTAATCTTTGCACAGTGGGCCTGATTTTCCACCACTTTGCACCCTGGGTAGTCATCTACACCTGTGCAAAGTGGGGACAAAATGCTATCAGATCGGAATGGCAGCATGTCACACCCACTTCGTACAGCTGTGAATGACTCAAGAGGCAAGGCAGTGGGAGCTGGGCCCATGTTGCTATTACCAATTTGTTTATCTTTAAAAGGTTGTGGCCAAAATTTTCAAAAACTTGTGCCTAAACTTACACATCTAAATCCATCCTTAACTAAAAAGTAGCCTGATTTTCAAAAATGCTGGGCACCCCGAGGTCTCCTTTCAAACCAGTAGGAGCTGCTAGAGGGTTCAGCCTTTTGGAAAGTCAGGCCATTGATTTAGGCCCCTAAATATGAACTTAGAGACATCATTTTTAGACATTTTTAAAAAAACTTGTTTAATTTCGGAGCTGTTCAGTTCCTTTTTCCACTCATGTTTATTCAAACTTTTAAATTGGTATGAACATACTGTACAGAACAGTCTTGAATGAGCCAAGTAATGACTATGATTCACACAAGACCAATGATGGCCAGTTTGGCAGGATGCTAGCCTAGATAGCTTACTAATGACCTCCTGTCCCACTACCTGGAGACATTAAATGTGTCAGCAATGCAGCAATCATTTTTAAAAAGCACCATCCATCGTGTTTTCAGCTTTGCTTTTTATTTAATAAGTTTGAGCCTTTAAAAAAAAAAAAAAAAAAAAAAGACCTGCTAAGCCCAAATCCTGATGCCAGCTTACATAGCAATACGGGGTGCATGACCCCCAGCAGGCTGCATCAACTTGCTACACAAGGGGCCATTGCTCCTTCTGCAGTTGGGAGGGGAGGATTTTATGCAAATAAGCAGAAGTCCCTGAGCAACAACCTGCCACTTTTGCAGCCTCTCACAACAGCAGTCCATGCACTCCTCACATTTCTAGGTTGTAGGGACTGCTCAATCATGCTTCACACAGGTAGCAGGATGCTAGAAGGAGGGCAGGGAGGAGGCAAGCCTCTGTCCCCACCTCTCTTTACACTGATTCATGGATATTCTAAGACAAGAGGATCAACATGTAAGTTATAGGGCTCTGTGGCATGTGGGGGTGCAGCGGCATAGATCAGATTGCAGTATCAGGCCTATAGACAGTGAAAGGTCAGACCACATACTGGAGTTGGCAGTGGGGTACTGCACTGATCCTCCTGGAAGCCACAAGTGTGTTATGATTTTCCCTCTGTTCCAAGTGAACAGGTTCTAGATAAAAAAAAAAAAAAAAAAAAAGAATGATTTTATATTTATTTCATTGAGGGGCAAGAGGTTAATTAAATTGGTTTCAAAATTTCTTGTACTTCTTTTGGTGACCTCCCACCCAAGGATGACAGCAAGTATCTGACTTGCTGCCAGATTAAAGCTAATGCCACTGAAGAGCACTGTCAGAGGAGCACACAGTCACCCACACAAATATATATTCCCATTCAAGCATAGGGCCTGAGACAGTACCCCAAGAAGTGAATAGAAAGATTCTCATTGTCTCCAGTGAGACTTGGAGCAGGCCTATAGTGTATAACTATGTTTTTTATAAGGAATAAATGATAAATGTTTTAAAAGTTGCTTTGTTTATTTATAGAGGTCCAAACCAAGCTCAGAGCCCCATTGCATAGGGCACTGCATGAGACATTTCCTGCCTCAAGGAGATTACAATCTAAATAGGCAAGACAGACATAGTATGTGAGAAAGGAAACGTCATTATTCACAATTTACAGTTGGGAAACTGAGGCATAGGGTGATCACATGACTAGCCCATAGGAAATTTGTGATAGAGCCAGGAATTGAACCCATATCTCCAAAGTCTTAATCAAGTGCAAAACCATCCTCAGTCATTGTAACTAGCCCTCTTTCCATTTTCCCACTTACTAAATTGTTAAGAACCTTTAAAGAAACCTATCTGATACGTCAATTGCCAAAGGCATGGTGCCAAAGAGAGTGACACTGTTTGTGGATTTTCTTAGGCCAGATGTTTTCAGTGATGAGACACAGGTGGATGTAAACTATGTTCGCTGACTCTTTTCTGAGGTGAGAAATTCATTCATTTTCTCCAAGCAGGATACATCAAAGCATTGTTTTATTTCTTGCTTGCTTCCTTCCACTTTTATATTCTTATTTCCTTGCATTTATTGCTTCACAATTTTAAAATTAATAATAGGTAGGATGTTCCTCATAAGGAGCTTCTCCTGATGTCAAAACCTCTTGGTAAAGTCCTCTAAGTTCCCTCCCTGTGTATAAATTGTCAAAATGACTTGCAGATATCAAACCCTCATTTTAATGAGAATGTAACAGAGAGCCCTTCACTTGTTGTTTCCCTCTAATGAAAGAAGTGTGTTTGTTATCATAGATGTCAGAAACAAAAGTGGTATCTGCTCTAACTTCCTCCTGTCTCATCACTATACAGCTCACATGAGGTACGTGTTTGGGTGGAAGGAAATGCTATCACAAGTGAGATACTCAATTTACATCCTCCCTGTTGGGGCCCAAGCACACGCCCTCAGCTGACTGAGAAGGTGTGAAATTGTCAGACTAAATATAGACATAGCTTAGTGGTGGCTGTCTCTTTCATGTCACTCATGTTCACCAGCCAGGAAGTCATGTGTTGAAATAGAAAAGTGAACTTAGTGCTGGTGAAAGATGCCAGAGTGACAGATCTGGAGACCAAAGCCTTCAATTTAGCCACAACACAGAATGGAAAACAGGGCAAGCTTCTCCCATGCCTGTCCCCTTCCCCTAAAGCTTTTCTTCCCTTAACCATGACCTGGAGTGATCGTTTTTAAGTTCACTGAGAAGTTCATTGTCTGTGCACTCATTCTGCCCTCAGCCACAGTGAGAAAACTGCCAAAGCAGGGCCTGAGTCACTATTGCTTTGCACCTTGTGTAGTATGAAAGTAAGAATAAGACATTATGGGGTGAATTCTCCCTCATGGCAGAGTTTTGCAAGATGGGGCTGTCAGTAAGTTGGTTGTGGTTCCCCCAGCCTGTGCCAATTGGTCTTGGCATGAATTAGAGAAGGTGAAGAACTACAGTAACTCCTCATTTAATGTTGTCCCACTTAACATTGTTTCAATGTTACGTCCTTGCTCAATTAGGGAATATGCTTGTTTAAAGTTGTGTAATGCTCCCTTATAACGGCATTTGTCTGCCTGCTTGTAAGATTCTGTGGAAGAGCAGCAACTTTACAAGGGAGCATTGCACAAGTTCTGCTTCTCCGCCTCCTCCCTCTCTCTCCCAGCACTTCCTCCACCGCCAAACAGCTGTTTGGCAGCGCTTAGGACTTTGGGGGGAGGGATGTGGCATGTTCCGGAGAGGGTGGAGTGGGGGTGGGAAGAGGTAGGCCTGGAGCATTCCCAGCAAAATCAGAGCCTGTTCTCTGGGGAAGCTGTCGCTGCTGCTGCAAAGGTGCTTCCTAGTGTCCTTGCCTGCAGCGGGCTGTGCCTGTGTGGGGTAAGCCAGGGGCACTTCCCAACCACAGGACAGTACTGTATAGTATACAGTATAATGTCTTTTGTCTGCTCCCAAAAAATTTCCTTGGAACCTAACCCCCCGCATTTACATTAAATCTTATGGGACAATTGGATTCATTTAACATTGTTTCACTTAAAGTTGCATTTTTCAGGAACATAACTACAACATTAAGTGAGGAGTTGCTGTATTCTAACTTACCCCAATGATACAAGGTTACCAAGTGACTTTAAATACCTTTCCACCAGTAGAGGATAGCAGTAGCACAGCTGCACTTTGACATGCTCCTACCCCATCCCTGTCCCTACCCCATCCCTAACATCAGAATTCAAAAATTAATTTCTTGGTGCATCTGAAAGGGTTTCATTCCCTGCAAGTATACCTCCTTGTGGCTGTGTCTAGGAATTATCTCTTGCCCCATCTGGCACCCCTTTCTCTTGATTGCTTATGCTGGTCCCTCTCTCAGCTCCTTCTTCATGACTCAGCCTCCAGCCAGGTCACTATATAGTTCCCCCTACTTCTGGGATAACAAAGTCCCATCCAGCCAGCTGTTTGTATGCCATCTCAGGCAGTCTTCTGTTCCAACACCTAGCAACCTAGTTCTGCTCAGCCTCAGGCTCTGGTGCAGTTTCCCTGGGCTCCTTCCTACCCCATCTCCTTTCCCTATGTCTAGGTTTACTTCTGGAGCTTCCTCTGCTCCCATTAACTATTTCCCCCTTCTTGACCTCTTGTAAGACTGTCTCATTCAGGGCATGGCCAGGCTTTACTCTAACCCTTGATCTCCTACTTGTCCCTGGCCAACTCCCTTTACATCTGGGGAGTAACTGCAGACCTCCTCCCTGCAGTCCCTTCCTGCTCTCACTTCCTGGCTTAATAATCCTAGCCCAGCTCCTCGCCAAGCTGGGCTTCATCTGTCATAAGGCCCTATCAATGCGTGGTTCCCCTCTGGCTGCAGCATCTAAGGTTAACTGGCCCCACCTGGAACACATTAATCCGTTCAGGGCTTGTGTGGAGGTGGACACCTCATCACAGTGCCTTAGATGGTTCTTTCGTGGAATAACTAGTCCTAGAGTACACAAAAGGAGAGGCTGTTCAAGAGTTGGCTCGAGAAATAACTGTAGTTGAGCCACAACCGAGTAAAGACCACAATATAAATGAGTTTATCATCCTGAGGGCAGGAGTCATTGCAAAAATTAGCTCATTTAAAAAGTGGGGGTTAAAAAATAAACAATAAAAGAATAAGCTAATTAAAGACCCTAGAGTCAAAAATAAGAAAATTAAAATCTTTTGACTACTTAAGCATACCATTTTTGAGTCAGAGAAGGCATGAATGCACCAAACAGAAAGGAACGAGAAAAGCAAGCAGAAGAAAAAAGTGCTTAGTTAAATGGCAAGGTTCGAGCCAAAGGAGTAACTTCCACGAAATGAAAATCCCTCCTAGTGAAGCCAAAAATAAGGAACATAAAATGTGTCAGATGGAAATTAAGATAGCAAAGAAAGTAGTTGACGAGCAAATACAGAAAGATATTCTGTAAGCATATTAAAATCAGGAAGCCTACGAGAGAACTTGCAGAGATGCTGACTGATTTATTTGAATCGGTCTTCACCACAAGAAGATGTTGCAGTGATGACTACAATGGGCCTATTCTTTTCAGGGAAACAAAGGAAACATAAATTGTCATATTAGAATTGGTTTTCCTGTCCTGTTAATATTTTTGAGTTTTTGAATTTTTTCTCAACCCACATTGGAATAAAAGTCAAAATCTCAAAAATATTTGTGAACCAAAAAAACAATTTTTTTTTCATTTTAGGTCAATAAAAACAGTATTTTCTCAATAATTTTGAAATGTTTCACTTTGATTTTCATCTTTTTCCTTGTTTAATATTTAGTTCCAGCCTACTTAGCTTAAATTTCAAAATGAAGAGTCATTTTGAACTGGAAAACCAGATTTTTTTTATTTGTCAAAATGAAACATTTCAACAATTTCAGAACTTTTTTCTGTGTATTTTTTCAAGACAGGAAATTTGTCTAATCCATGCCTCCTCTGCAAAAAGTTTCAGTTTTGACAAACTGGCATTTCTGATGAACAAATGATTTGTTGAAACAATTCTAGCCAGCTCGATCTCAGATGTTCAAGTGTTAAAAAAGAAAAACTGATAAACTAAGTAGCATCATTGTCGCAAAAACTGAATGGTTGTACATCCCAGAGTTTGGGAGGCATTTAAAAATGAAGTCGCTGGGCTGATAACAAAAATATGCACTCTCTCATTGGAGTCAGACACACTGTAGAAGGACTGCAGGATGGCAACCATTGTACCTGTGTTTAGGAAAGGCTGATTCTAGGAATTATAAATCAGAGAACCTAACTTCACTACCAGCTAAATTGGTTGAAACAACAGTCAAAATAGAATGATAAAACACCTACATGAAAACCAAATGAGAGAAACAAACCAGCACAGCTTTTATAAAAGAAAAATATGTCTCTTGTATATGTTAGAATTGTTTGAACACATCAACAAGATCACAGATAAAAGAGAACTGGCTGATATAATTTGTTTGAACTTTCAAAAATCTTCGATAAAGTCCCTCCCAAGAAGGTATTAAGGAAACTAAGAAGTCATGGGGTGAGAGGTAAAGTATCATCCGGAATTAGAAACTGGTTAAGAGATGAAAACAAAGACTACACTTGAATGGTCTATTTTCAACTGGGTAGAAGATTAACAATAGAGTGCCCCATGGTTCTATACTAGAAACAATACTGTTTGTTTATTAATCATCTGGAAAAGTAAGAGAACAGTAAGGTTGCAAAATTTGCAGATACAATTATTTGGGTTAAACAAGACTAGAGGAGACTGAGGAATTTTTGAGGGAACTAAACAAGACAGGTGAATGGGCAGCTACAGTATCAAATTAAATGCCGTGTGGACTGGTAAAAGATGATGCACATTGGAAGGAATAATGTGAAATATTTCACACCTTACTGCATTCTAAATTATGTGGGACTACTCAGAAAAGAAAACCTGGGCATCATTGTTGACATTCACTTAAAAACTCTGCTAGAGGTACAACAGTGGTCAAAAAAGCAAAAGAAAATAAATGTTAGGATATTTAATGAATGGAATGGAGATTAATACTGAAAATATGATGTCATTAAATAAACCAATGTTACGCCCTCACCTGGAACACTGTGGTCACCATATCTCAAAAAAAGATATAGAAGAAATAGAGAGAAGTGATTAGAAACCTGGAAAAACTTCCATCTGAAGAGTGACTGGAAAGACTGGGACTGTTTAGTTGAGAAAGGAAAAAAAAGAAAAGGAGACATGATAGAGATAAATTAAACAATGAATGGTACATATAAGATCAGTCAGACTCTCCTATTTGCCCTTTCTCATAACACATGAGAACGTAACAACATTCAGAGGCAACACATTTAAAATGGATTAAAAGTTTTGGTTTGGGTGTTTTGGTTGTTGTTTTACAGAACACATAATTGACCTGCTGAACTCATCATCACATGATATTACTGAGGCCAAGAGCTTAATGGGAGTCAAAACAGGATTAACTGCTAATATGGATAATGAGAATATCCAAAGTAACATTACAATGGATAAGGGGTTTTGTTTGGTTTGGGTTTTTTTAGAAGGGATATGAACCCTCATTTTCCTAAGGGAGGAATCAGCCAGTAACTGTTGGGTATTAAGAAGAAATTTCCCTTATGGGCAAGTTACTGCATAATTGGCTACGGTGGTGTTTCTTGCACCTCCCTCTGAAGCATCTGGTATTAGCCACTGTCACAGACAAGATACTGGTCAAGATCAATCAGCAATCTGATCTACTGTTGCAATTCCTATGTTCCCTGACTGGACAACTGAAGACTTTTGACTAAGAGACTAATGAGTCATTATTACAAATAATGCACTTCCAGTTAATTATCCATGCTAAATTCATGAAACGTTTGAGATGAATGCACATTTTCATGAATAAATCTTTGGTCACCCAATACTCACAAACAATGAATAACATAACTTCGCAAATAACAGTGGAATGAACTTGCCATATTTATTCATTAAAATATTTGTGAAATGTCTTTAATACATGACCAGTTCTAATTCTAAGTGTTAGGTTGGCCTAATGAAAGGAATCACCAGCCCCTATTCTCTGTATTATGTTCCCGTGGAAATTAACTGGCTAAATAGGAATTAGATGGGTTGGGAAAAAGGGACATTAGAAAACCATTTGTAGAGTTTGAGGGGAAAATTCATTAGTATCTAGATCTGAGGAATATACAGCTTCTGACTGGGCAGAGCATTATTTCTTTCATGGTCAAGATGTGTTGTTTTTCATTCTTCACAAGCTGAAATGGATTCACAAAGATGAAGGGCCATATCCTCAGATGATGTAAGTCAGCATAGCTTCATTGAAGTTAACGGAGCTATGCCCATTCACGCCTGCTGAAGATTGAACCCAAAGAAATTAGAGAACGGGGAGGTCTTTTTTTCTGAGTTTGTTTTTAACAAATCATTTTATTTTTTGTATGTGTCAAGGAGGGCTTTTCACAATAGTTCAAGACAAGCTAGACTTATTAGGGCATTGTATCTAACTCCCTGTCTGTGCACGAATTTTATCCATCTGCAATTTCTCCACTGCTTTTCAAAAAGTTTGTTGCAAACTCTGAGAGGTGCTAGGAGTTGCAATTGCTCATCACCTTTTGTGCTTTAGTCACTATTAAAGATGTCTAATTGCTATCATTATTAGAGCTGTTCCATCCCACTAATCATGTCCATTATCACACTGCATTTTCCCTTTAGTGGGAGCAAGCTCCCAAGAGCTGTTTAGTAAGTAGTTGTCAAAATCTCAGCATATCCTGATGAAGTTTCTTCAAGAAAATGTTACTATTAAAGGCAAATTCTGAGCTAAAATCCATTGGCATAAATCAGGAGTAATTCCATTAAAATCAGTGGAGTTTCTCCTGATTTGCAGGAGTGGAATGTAATTTAGATAAAAATCTAGCCCATAGATCCAAATAAGTTGCTAGGTAGCAAGGATTCAGGACAGCATCTAGTCAAAAGAAAAACAGAGGGACAGATCCTCAGCTGGTATGAGTCAATGTAACTCTATTACCTTGCTGAGGATCTCGCTCTGAGTGATGATTTGGTTTATTTTACCTTTATCATATTCTTGAAAATGAACATATGGCAGCACATGCACTATTGGGACCACTGGATAGATATGTTTTATTAGCAAGCATACTCTATAGTGCTTGATAGAAACAAGATGAAATTTACTGCACCTTGACCCCACCCTCTCTGGTCTTAAAATCACGCTACTGATGGAGATAATGGTGATAGTGACATGAGGAGAGGCATCTGTTTGGAGCCAATGCTGATCTGCAGCACTGTCTGCATGGGACACAAGCAGTGTTAGGCACAAAGATACAGCACTGAAGGTAATGCTGCAAAACTTGTCTGCCAACAACAATCTCCTACACCCACTAAATAATATCTTTAAACCTGAGCAAGGAGAATAGATGGCAGAGACCCTGGGAAAAGGTCTCAGTCTTTTAATCCAACTCTTAGGATTGACTTTGTTTCTTAATTCTGCTGGGTTCTGTCAATGGAACTGGTGCTGGAAAGCAGGAGTACAGTGACACAAGCCATCTATCACCCTCATTCTGCTGGGGATCCAGAGCTAAATGGTGCAGCCCAAAAGCACACATGGTTTGTCTGGGAAGTGGTGGGGCTAGGACAGCCAGGTAGCTGATTCATCTGGGAAATGGTATGGAGGCCTAGACAGAACTGTAAATTGCCTTTACCAGACAGACAGGATTTCTTGGGGAGGATGGAAGAAATACTCAGTGGTTTAATTCCCATTAGGTACAGTGTTTCCACAGGCATGGAGGAGATGAAGAAATTTGCAACTTTGTGCCCAGGGGAGTGAATCTGCCTCTTCTCTTATTTTTCACTAGGGTTTGAAAACACCACCATATGATTTTAGCATTTAATACTACAGGCATTTGAAAAACACCTTTGCCCTCCACCAGGCTGGATCTAGGCTTGAATGATGCCTCTTGACCTTCCTTAGCCTGATCACTGTTACCCACTGATGCCCACACACGTGCATCATCTACAAAGCATATATGGTAAGGCCAACATTTTCAAAAGCCTTCAGTAACTGTATGTGCCTCAGCACCTTTGAGAATTAGGCCCATAGTATCTCAAGTCGGAAAGAAACAATGAGGCTTCCAAAGTTAGTGAATAAAAGGCTAATATAGACCCCCTCCACCAGCTCCAATTACTGCTTCTCTGGAGTTGTACAATCAGTTTAGGATGTGATGCCTTAACCTCCAAGACCATAAAGAGAGATCAGCTGGATTTTTAGAGTATTCACTGAAGAGGAAAGAACTCACTGGAAACAGACAACAGATGGAGACAAACCTACCTCGTTTTGTTTGCTTGCCATTTTTCCCCTGGACTGCAGAGGAATCAGACAATGGTCTCTAATGTCTCCTGGTTTACCTTCATGCCACACGGATTCAATGCTCTCCCTTTTTGTTATGGTGAATAATTCATAGCAGAAATTTTGAATCAGAAAACTGGGGTTATAGAAAACTTTACAAAAGATGACCAAATAAACCCCAGAGTTCTCTACACTAATGGTTTTTGTCTGGCATGTTTTGGGTGTTCTACCCATATTTGGGCCTGGGCAGACTATGAAGTACAGAGCTGGGGCAAAGTGGGCAAGATGTAAATGAGAAGGGATAGGTATTGCCCTGACTGGGATTCTGAGAACACTTGGTGCTTGATATTGTTTTCATCTTCAAATCACTTTGCAAGCATTAATCAATCATTATAATACACCCATCCTACTAGGTATGTGTTTCTGTATTATTAATCCCACTTTAGCTGGGGAAACGGAGGCAAAGAAGCTAAGTGTACCATGTGAGTCTGTCAGAGCCAGGACTGGAACTGGCTTGCCCTCCTGTACTCAGACCACCTTACTGCTCCATCTGCTGCTATACTGCAATGGCAGATACAAATATTAAAGAGGCCTACAGAATCCTGTAGAGGGCAGGTGGGCAGACCTGAGGTGGGGAGGACAGCCAAAGACCTAGTCTTGGAAGTAAGACAAGTGCAAGAAATTGTGCAGCATGAGCAATAGCTCAAGGAACAGCTGTGAGACCCAGGGGCGGCTCTAGGCACCAGCAAAGCAAGCACGTGCTTGGGGCAGCCCATTTGCAGGGGCGGCAGGGATCCAGCATGGGAGCTGAGAACCAACAGGAGGCCCTGGGAGCTGTAGTTCCTTGGTTAGCTCCCTGCCTATAGAGCCAGCCCTGGAGCAGGGAAAGAACTACATTTCCCAGCATTCTCTTGGCCACTACCAACAGGAAAGAGGGGGAGGGAGTGAGGAAGCTGAGACCTCATGCTGCAGCCTGCTGTGAATGGAGAGCTGCACTGGGAAGGGCAGGGATACCATATTTTAACATTCAAAAAATAGGACACTCCACAGGGAAGGAGGGTAGCCCCACCCTGCCACCATCCACTCTGTCTGACTGCCCCCCACAGAAACTCCAACCCATGCAACCCCCCCTGCTCCCTGTCCCCTGATCACCCCCTCCTGGAACCCCTGCCCCTAACTGCCCCCCAGGACCCCACCCCCTATCTAAGCGCCGCTGCTCCTTGTCCCCTGATTGCCCCCTCCTGGGACTCCTGCCCCTAACTGCCCCTTGGGACCCCATCTAAGCCTCCCTTCTCCTTGTTCCCAACTGCCCCCTCCTGAGACCCCTCCAACTTCCGCCCTAGGACCCCACACCCTACCTGTCCCCTGACAAACCCCCGGGACTCCCATGCCTATCCAACTGCTGCCCGTCCCCTGACTGCCCCCCCAAACCCCTGACCCATCTAACCCCCCTTCTCCCTGCCCCTGACTGCCCCCCCGAACCTCCAACCCATCCAACCCCCCAGCCCCCTTACCATGCCACTCAGACCAGCGTGTCTGGCTGCGTGCAGCGCCAGACACACTGCTGCATACATGCTGCCGTGCTTCCCCGCAGAGCCCAAGCCTCCTTCCTCCCCCCCCCCAGCACCTGCCTTCCAGATTTGAACACCTCAAAATTCAGGAGTGCTCAAGCTCAGTTTGGGCAGCTGTTACTTCATTTCTTCCAAATCAAATATACTGATCCACTGTAACTTGCTGTAGAAAAAGTAGGATAAAATTGAGCAAGAAATGCTTCCCAGTGGTTATTAGGACTGGAATTGCTATTTTCAACAGCCATTGCGTTTTTGTTTGTTTGTTTGTTTGTTTAAAAGGAAGACAGTGATATTACATTGGCAAATTCCCCATAGAAAGAAAGAGTGGAACAAAAGAATAATAAAGGCACCTCAACTTTTCCTATTTACGTAGGACAGTCTTATAATATGCATCCAGATATCCTCCAGTCACACAAGCTGAAAATGGTTCCACTTTACTGCAGTTCTGTAACCATATGGGAACCAATCCTGTCTGTGTTCTGTGCATATCTAAAATTCCTGCTGAATGACCTGCCCTGGGAGCGAGTTACCAGTGACCCAGGGCTGCAGCGGAAGGAGGGTGCAGGTGGGGGGGGGTGAGCCCAGGGCTGGGGCAGCAGGGGGGTTGGGGGGGGGGGGGGGCCCGGGGCGGGGGGGCCGGAGGGTGCGGCGAGGAGCCCAGGGCTGGGACTGGGGCAGCCAAAATTTTTTTTGCTTGGGGCGGCAAAAAACCTAGAGCCGGCCCTGGTGAGACCGAACAGAAAAGACTCAGTAGAGAATGATCGGAATCTCTTACCGTTGATACATCCGAAGAACAAGGTATTTAAAGCTTTTGGTTTCTTTGTGGATCAGGTTCAACATATGAAGTTAGCTGGGGAACCAAGCTATGACTTTCCCTTTCCCTTGTTGGGACCAGTCCCTTATAAAGGAGGAGGGGAAATTGACTCCCCTCCCCCCCATCCTCTCCCATTTTCCCCAAGACATAACCATACTCTGCCAAATGTCCACCGAAGGCAGACACCAGGGGAAGTTGTTGGCTACATATCCCCTAGAGATTGAGAAGACACTCCTTCCTTTCCCCGAACACCTGAGTTCAGTTTCACCCGTGCATCCTTCTCACCCACCCAGTTTGCGCATCCCATTGGAGGTGCCTAACCTCGTTAGGAATCAGGCACGTTGTGAACTTAAAATGTCTGCGGTAGCTTAGTTCTGAAAGCACCACTAGGTGCCCGTCTCACCTACCACCTACTTCGGGAGGTCAGTTCCCGGAGCGGATTTGACCAAGGGCCGCTTCCCACGCCCCAGCGGTGTTCTCCTGGCCTTTCTCGGACACTAGAGGGCGCTGCCATTTGGGACTCTGCGCTTGAGAGCAAACTCCCTTCGGATTCGGTTTCACCTAACTTGAACTCGCTCTCAGAGAGGTCTTGATTTCGTTGGGGGCAGAGGATCTGTTTCATTACAACTAAGCTCGCCGTGTTTCCTGTGCCGTATTGCTATGGAAACAGCACCAAGAAAGAGCAAGATGTATGTAGGTCATAATATCAATGAAGATGAGAAAGTTGAGGCGGGTTGGGGTAACTGTCTGGGATTCTATCAGTGGAATGGGTGCGGGGGGGGAGGGCTCTCACGTCAGACACCTGTAAAGGGAATAGGAACAGCAAACTTGAAACAGGCGGAATGATTCAGACACATTGAGCAGAGCAATAGAGACCCACAAAGGGCACATGGAGACCCAGACCAGGGGGTGGGGGAAGAGTAGGGGAGTGGGGGGGGGGGGGATGAACAGCAGCGGCTAAAAATGTCCATAGTTCTTAGAGACTCGTTGTCACACAATAAACCGACTTCGCTTATCTCCCTTCATGGATATTGGTCCCACGCACACCACTTCCAACACACACACTGGTACCTAAACTGGACTCTCCTACAGGCAACACTTTTGGTTTAGGAAGGTAGCTCTCACTGTGTGCAGACAGCAAAGGTAAAATGTCTTGGGCAAATAGCCTTTGATTATGACTGTGGCATTGACCCGGAGGAAGCAGTGAACCGACGGGTGTTTGACCCCCTCCCACCTTTCTCCAAAGTAATGGAATAAACAGAAAACGGGGCAACCCAAACTGAAATCGAACCTATTTTGAGTACTAAGAGAGCAGCCTAGCTGCTGACTGCAATGCAGAACTTACAGGTAGGTCTCAGGCAGGGCAGAACGGGCCAGCTTTCCTGCACCTGAGATTGCCCAATGGCCCGGGGCCCAGCCCAGAACATGCTTTCGTGATCCAACCTGAGAGGACATACTGCTGTTAAAGCACAAACTGCAAACAAAAGTGTTAACAGATCGTGCGGGGGGGAGCGGAGCCAAACATAACAAAGAGTTGCCTAAATAAGAGAGGAAAGCATTCCTTGATCAGCATTACAAGGTTTATACATGTGTCATCGGAGTGGTTTGTGTCATATACCACAAGATTGAGGCAGGGAACGCTCAGCTAAAATTACAGGCTTTGTAATGCCATAAAAGCGTACGGCTTTTAGATCAAATGTTAACCTCCCATTCCTTCCCCCCCAGCTGCAAGTACAGAATGTCAGTCAGGGGAGCAGCCCCCTGGCCTCTGCATTTCAGAGCAGAGATGAGGGACAGCTTCCGCGGAAGGAGGCTGAAATAGAGACATGCTTTCTGCTTCTCTCTGCAAAACCACCCCTCACTGGCAATCCATAGCAAGGAGGGAGTCCTAGTGCGAAGAAATTGCCGACAGGGAAATACTCCCCCAGTCGAGAAAGAGAACGCCATTCCCTTAATCGAACCTGATCAGAGGAAATCATAGAGGAAAGGTGGAGGGGAGAAAAGCTACTTAGAGAGAGCCTGAAGGGGAGATATATTATTTATGACCTTATTCCTCTTTATAATTTGCGAAATTAGGGCCTGATCCAAAGCCCACTGAAATAAATGGAAAAACTTCCACTGGCTTCAATGAGTGTTGGGTCAGACCCTTATAAAATAATCCTGCCGGCCTCTTTAGGTGAGGCACTTTAATCCCCCTGGTGCTGGCTCTTATGCCACGATAAATTGGTGTGCTGTGATATGACACGGACACAGTCCCTCCCTTGCAAGACAGAGAGCATCTAGTTATCTGTCAAAAGAACACTATGTCCCGATGGAACCTGCTCTTTGGACTTCTGTACGAATTCACACACCCAGGGAAGTCTGACCTTGTCAGTTACATAATAGCTGTCTCATTAGTATCAGGCTCTTTTAGAGTCTTTAATTTGCTTGACCAGCAAAGGGAAGAGGAAGGGAGGCCAGAGGGAGAGAGTTTTGTGGTGGCTGTAGGAGGGCAAGCAATATAGGACAGGAAAATGTGCCCCCAAACTAAGAATTTTAGCATGCCTCTTTTGCGCCTCCTTGAGACCTGTGCAATAGTCTCACAGGCTCTGGTAGGGGAAGGGGAGCTTCGACTACAGTGGAATGCTGTTTAAATTGGTTTTGAATCCGTGTGTCTGATTTACAGCAGCCATATTCGGCTAGTTCCCCTTTAAACTTGTAAAGTGTGAGCTCTACAGTTTGATTTCTTTTTCAGGGTTGTCCTATCATACCTCCACCGACACCACCACCCCTGCCCCCTTGGTGTAGCTTTCCTTATGGGAAGTATCTCGGATGGGAACTGACTTTTCGGTGCCTACAGAAAAGCATGTGTGCAGCAGGCACACACACAAATAGAGCTTTTTGCATGGAGCAGGGATTTCCTATTGCGGCAGCCCGGGCACAAAAAAAACCCCCACAGTGCAGCAGCCTCATCTTAGGGCTACTACAGCATTTGCACAACTGGGCTTTATGACGAAGATGAGCCGAGGGACTTGATGACGGGCATAAAAGAAGAAACCGAGGAATCTTTACAACAGTGGCGAATCGAGGTTTACATTTAAACAGGTGGTGGTGGGCCTGGTGGCAGGAGTGTAAGTGTATGTGTGTGTCTTAGGGCTGGGGAAGGAGTGAGCAACTACCTGATTGATGAGCCAGAGACACAAACAGAACCTCCTGCAGCTGTTATTTCAGAGGTGGATTTTTCCCCAGAATTCCGGGTCTGAGACCTTACTCCCTTGTGATATGCATATATTTCCAGATACTGTGTAGTCACAATAAACACAAAATGGCATGGTCAGAAACATCCTATTTGGAACATAAGGGCGAAATCTTGCTAACCAAACTCTAACCCATTGAAATCAATAGGATCGGTCCCCTAGGTCTGAGAGACCAGGATCCGGCCCCAGAGCATTCATCCCCTGACACCTCACCATTTTGGTGGCTTCTAACTCTCCTCATACAAAAAACAATCGGAAGGGTGCATATGCTTGTGAGTGGAGCAGTGATATGCAAAGAAGTAATGTTCAGATGGGAATGGAAAGTGCCTATGAACGACAATATTATGACTGGTGTGACTTCAGACTCTGCATGTATACACTCTGCACTATAGCTGTGCCATTAGGTTATTTCTCCCCCCTTCCCCCGTTGTGTAGATTCCCACCCCAATCCTGCCTTTGATGGGGCCCATCACAGTATTAGAGACAAAGAGGCACATTTAGAACGCAGAGATCCTGGGCCTGATCCTCAGCTGAGATAAATCATCACCCCATTGATTTCAATTTGTGGTCCTCGATTTACACCAGCTGAGGAGCTGTAATACTGATTATTTCCGGCGGGTAGCTCCTGTGGTTTGGGATCCCACATACCGTTTCCCGCAATCACCTCTTCGCCTCTCGGACCTGCCTTCCTCTCTCCCCCTTTCACTTTCACAACAGCTACTTGAGCCCTTCGGTCTTCCCACTGTTACGAAAGTTTCAAAGATAACATCTGCCTCAAATAACCTACGTGTCAACAGCTCCAAGAGCCCAACTCTTCCTCCCCCGTCCCCCACCCGGCTCTTTGGGGGCATTTAGACAGAGCTGTAAGAGCAAATCACTAGTTCGAGCACAACAAAGGGAAACTAAGGGCAGCGGCTGTCACCGAGACTAGGTCGTAAATTAACTATACGATCGTCTCCCCACCCCCAACGCGTGCGTTTTTAAAAGTCCTCCAGTCCTGAGCGTTACAGTGATCACAGCTATATTTGAGCCAGCGAGGTAACAGACCGTCTCTATCACGGTTTGTACCTCCTCATTTTCCGAACCCGGGTTTGAGGCACGGGCCTGTCAGGGATCACCTCTTCTTCCCACCCGCTCCCCTCCCAGTGCCTGGCAAATATTTGCTATCTTCTTTTAACTATCATCGGTAAATACAGTGTCCTGTGGTATTAAAGCAAAATCCCTTTGATGGGAGAGGGCAGGCAGGATCATTCCCTAGCAGGTAACATCTCTCAGAAGTGGAGAAATAAACGTGTCACATTTATAGGCAGCAGTGACACAGAGCCCAGAAAATGCCACGCTCCGTTGGAATGCAGCAGTTACGTAAAAAAGCCGTGGATACTTCTTCAAACATGCGAGGGAGTCTGCAATCAGCATCCTGCTCCTCTCTTTCACTGCTGAACCATTTTAGCCTGGTTTCTAGAGTTATTACTATAATGATAATTCAGAACAGACCGTTGTCTGGTTGATGCAATTGCTTTCCGTTATCCCTCTAGCTACTATCCCCTGGTCGCCCTCCCCACGCCCGATCCATTTAGCAAAAGTTTCCTTTTGCCAAAACAGATTTTCTACTGGAAAACAAAATGCAAGGCTCAATGATTTTTAAGATCCTTGCGCGGGCTTTCTTATAACAGCAGCAGCTGAATACCACGTCAGCCCAGCGAGGACACATGAAAGAAAGAAAAAGACAGAAAAGACCAAGTGACAGCCAACACAAAGGTATCCTTACCTGTAATGCAGTCGCGAGAAGTTGCATCCCAGGCGATTTGCTGGGAAGGGCGATTGGGAAGTCCACCCAGCCCTGGAAGCAAAGAGCAGACTGCACACAGTCAGAGTCCAGTGGCAGCCTCTTTATCTTTCCCTTCCATATCTTCGACAGGGGGTGGGTCGGCGGAGGGGGGAAGAGAGACAGATTAGTCGGTGCTGTGATACTGGGGGAAAGAACAGCCGTTTGAAAGCTTTGGGCAAGAGGTGGTATTGTCCGCGCTGCTCGAGTTTCTCACACACACATACCCGCTCCGCGGCGTCTGGCACTTGGAAGCCTCTGCCTCAGCTCAAGTTTAATTGCTTTTTTGAAAAAACGTAGCGCAACAGTGCTATCAAACCGGGCTCAACGGTTTAGACAAGACTCAGAGAATTAAAAATAGCAGAGGCTGAGGCTCGTAAGTGGGTTGATAATAATTCATTCTCGCCCCCGCGCTCCTGGAGACACAAGGACCGGCTGGGAAGAAGCGCCTAGGTGAACTTCTCTTATATTTCCTTGTTAGCACGGGAGTTAGAATCGTCAAGCAGCTCCCCTTGTGCCTTGTGTGTTCGATTAGCTGCAAGGGGCAGGCAATTTCTTCAGAGAACATTTACAATTTTCTTTCAATATGACAGGATTAGTTGCTGTTGAAGGCTCTCCTCCAATAAGATCAGCACTGCTTTCTGATTTGGTGGCTTCACTGAATAGAAATTACTGCTTCTTGTTATCTCCCTCTCCCTCTTTCCCTCTCCCTCATCAGAAGTCTTTATCTACAATTTGCACATCAGAACCGATTTTTTTTTCAATTACCTTTCCCCCCACCCCCCTCACACACACAGCACTCCCCCCCTTTATTTCTGGTTGCTCTTGCAATCCCCTGATAGCTGTAAATCTCAACCAATGTATAGTGGAAAAGGAGATCTTGCTTTTAGATTATTGCAATCATATGCGTCTCTGTGCACTAAAGGGGGAAAATGTTATTACACAAAATCCAGTTTAGTTTTTTTAAACAGATTATTGTGCTGAAATATTCATGGGATGTTGTTTCCTTGGCACAATGACAAACGAATTAGGGGAAGGAGATACATTCTGCGAACAACAGTTAATTCTCCTTGGGTGTAAAACATTCCCTTTTAATTAATAGTCATTAGGCTGAGAAGTATTTACTTTGCTTTAGGGAATTTGCCAATTCGGGGGAAATAATCTAGCTATAAACATCTTTTAAAAAAATGTTTGCCGTTCTGGCAACCCGATATTGATTTGTATGGATTTGTACTATGGGGTGATGATTATTCCCTTCGGGGGGGGGGGAATACTGGGTGTGAGGAACTAGAAGAGGGGAGGTAATCGGTTCTGGTATCCAAAGAAACATATCTTGTAGGACAGATCTGAAGAAAGAGAGAATTTGTGAAGGTGACATCAGTTTATGGCTTGGTGTTATGTGCCCTGCATTTTGAGAGTCTAGCCAATAATCCCAATGTTTTTTATCAAATAGCTAACCCGCAGTTAGAAGGGCCTACTGCTTTTAGAACAGGATACCAGACAGTGTAAAGGCGATACAGCACAACCTGAACTGGTTACCATTAGTTCTATTACGTAGGACTGTAGATAAATGATCTAAACCAGAATTGAAACTGGTGGCCTTGTTCCCCTTAACCTCCGTTCCATAGAAGCCACACACTTCAATAGATGTGGTTCTCAGGGTGTGCTTGCCCCTTCTGCTAATCCATCTGCTTCACTAGACACCACATTGCTGAATTCAGCTGATGCCTCTTTTCCTGGGACCATACAAAATACACTAGCACTACGTACAGAGCTTAAAATGTCTAAAGGGACCGAGGACCAGTGAAGACATCTGAAGTTCTTATCTTAGGGACAGGAGAATGTTCACCTATGCAATCATTTTCATTGGCCAGTTCTTGGTTCAAACAAGGCTATATAGATTGTCAAGGTGGTGGTGTTTAGCCCACCTTGCCTAGGAAGTCAGTGAACTTTGGATTTATAAGGCTGTGGGTATAATACAGTTTTCATTCCTGTCCTGGACACACTGGAGGGGGGAGGGTTAACTGCTGGCTGATGCGCAACTCTTTAGGTGTAAAATACAAAGCGTGCCAAGGCAACTGGTGCATATATTCAAACCTCGTACTGTTTATGTTCTTATGCCACCTAGAAAGATTCCCTCGGCCCTCACAGGAATGTAAAATAATTCTGAATTAATGGGGTTGATTTTCTTCTCGCATAAACCTTAATCCAAAAGTCATTTAAATCAACATCAGTCACCCCTTTGGCTTCGAACCAGGGCCTTACACAGGTTTAACTACAATGTAACTCCATGGAGATACTCTTGATTTACCCCAGCAAAAGCGAGAGGAAAGTCGGGCTCTAAAAGTACTCACCCACCTACATTTACAACAGTCTTACTGATGTAAGAGGAGTATGGAAACAGATACACCAAACTCTTAAAGTCACATTAGCAGACTCCCAGACCTTGTCGCTTAACATATTTTAAAATGCATTAATCAAGATCCTCATTAGGGGAAAACGGGAGAGTACACGCCTCTTTTTTCCCCCAGGTGCGTTGCGAATGTTTGATTGTGCACGTTGATTCCTGTGGAATTAATTAGAGTTCAATTATCATATACACAAATCAGCCTTGCCTATGGCGAGGCGGATTAAGAGGTGTGACAAGTATAGCCCAGTTTGAACTGTTCTCCCTTCTCCGGTATTTCACTAGCACGGGTATCTGAAAATGTTGCTTCCTTCATTTCATGAGAAGGGAAAAGGACTTCTTTTTTGGAGGGGAGGGACCCACTATCATCCCCTCCGAAGTTCATTACTTCATAGGGAGACTTTGAAGGCAGTAAGTAGCCTTCAGGATAGGACGTTAGTGGCTCTAGCCAGCTACAGGGGGCTCCCCAACACCATATTGATTTAAACGGGTTCCTATATACCCTATCACAGCTCCAGCCCAAAGCTGAGATATAGACACCAATCGGGATCGCATTTGATTAAAGCCCTAAGTGATGAAAATGTAACCAAATAACCCCCAAAGCTGGCTTGTTTCAGTTCAGTCCAACCCTCCTTCCCCAGAGAAATAAAGCCACGTTGCTGTAAATCGTAGTATATAAAAATGCACTTCTTCGTCTTCTTTCTTCTTTCCTGCACGCCGTGCCTAGGGCCTATTAAGACTTCTTGTCTCTGAAATTTATAGGACACAATATTTCTTTCCTAAGGAAATTAGAAGGATTTCCCGCCTCTCTCTCTCTAAACTGTATTCATAACCAATTTTAGCAGATACATCTCGATGACACCCAATGACTCTTTGGTAAACAATGCCTTTTAACTTTGACAGAGCATCTGTTATTGCAAACTCCTTTCTTTGGAGCAGTAAATCTGTTTTACAAACAAACTACAACACATTTGCTGCTCCCGAGTCTAAAATGTTTAAAATGCAGAACCCTTTCTCAAACAAACAAGGGCAAACAAAAAGACTAATCGCCGGCAACCTGTTAAACAGCTGTAGAGGGAAATTGATGTTAAGAAGGGGGGCGGGAGCAGTGTAACCTGAAGCAGATATTTACTAACGCCAGACTTATCTCTCCCCCCATCCCACCCATGAGGTTAGGGGTGTTGCTGGAGGAGGAAACAAAGTTGGGAAAGTTTCAGTGGCTGCACCGTTCCTAATGTGATTCACCGTATTATTCTATAGCTATATGATAACAGCGCCCAGGCAGGAGAGAAGCCCCCTGTTATGTTGAGAGCGGGAAAAGAAAGTCCTCTCCCCGAGGAGTTTGCAATCTGGATAAATGACATGGGGCGAGGGATGGAAGGATGCAGTCGGATGTATTCACCATGAAGACATTTTTCCCTGACCTCCCTACGGCCGTTTTTATTGTATATCCTGCGGGAGGCGGGGGGGTATCTTGCATAGTCCTTTCTGAGGGGGTAGTTCTTGCAAGATCAGAAGGAAGTGGTTTGATGAAACTCTGCTCTACAGGGCATTGCAGCAATTCCCTGATTCAGCGCCTCAGTGCGCACTGAGAAGAAGATAACATAAGGCTTCAAAACCTTCCAAGCCTGAAGGGAAATCGACATCTCCTCAGTTTTGCAGAGTAAACCGCTCAGCTATTACCGTGAGTGCGCACAATTACCCAAACAACAGCACGACCTGGCTCTAGGTGTAACATAAGGTGTCCCTTCAAGGACATACGAGAAATCCCCGTCTTCTGGGAAGTGAAGTAACTAGAGGGGAATGCTGCACATTTCTCATCTTGCTCTCCCAGAGGTATTGATACTATTAGAGCATCCAAACCCAGATGAATCCAGGGAGCTCCACTCACGGTATCAGAGTTTCTACCTGGGGAAAGGGGAGCTAAATTCTGCTGGCCTCACTCTTTAGGGGTCCCATTGCAGTCTACTAGAGGGCAGGATTTGCCCCTCACTGTTTTTGCGATAAAAAGGAACCTGTCCTAAAGTTTGATCATCCTGTTCATCCCGTTTTCAGGTAACCACTAGTCTCTCTGTGCATGGGACTAAACTCATGCACACTGGCTATCAGTGCACTGGTAAAATCACACGTGGAGCGGTACTGCATGTAACTGATGCATGCCTAGCTGTTAGCAAAGTTTCCCTAGAAAGAGCCTGCCTGGGTGTTAAAAGCCGCGCACCTTCACAGCACCGCTGACAGCAACAGGTATGTCTTAACCCCAGGGACAAATAGTTGGCACCGCTACTCTTCATTCATTCATGTAAACATTCCTTTTCCATGAAAACGCAGGCTCGCCTCTAAGGAGCAGCGTCTCAAGACACAGCGGTTCCATGACTGGAGCCAGCTCGCGTTCTGACTCATCAGGCCCGGGGAAGGGGTGAGAGAGAGAGGACACCCACCTGTGCTACCGAAGAGAGGGAGACTGGACCATTTGCTTCCCCGTCAGCGGTTCAGCTCCCTGTCCCTGGGGTCTATTGGAATCAGATCGTTCCTCCGTAGGGAAAAAGAGGCACCCTGACAGGGAATGATCGTTTCAAATTGGGACAGCGTCTCAGGAATACCCATGGACTGCTTCCTTTTTCTTTAGCAAAGCAACCAGCTAACCGCAAATTTATCCTGGGCCATATGCTTCCTTGTAGCTTAAGCAGTCCAGTCACTGCGGAAGAAGGCGATTTTAGGCTACGGGTCTCCCATAATAATAATGAATAAAAGAGCATGAGTCTTTCTTTGGAGAAATAAAAGCCTGGATATGGACACTTGGTCTAAATGCTTCTACCGCTCGCTGTTTATTGTGTGACTCTCAAACTGGCTGCCAGGCAATGAAAGGAGAACCATTAAACTCAGCTAGCCGGGGCTAAGCCATAATACCCTATGGCAGAGATGATGAACAGAGGTCTCCGAGTAGTACCTGTAGCACTGTATTCACAACCTTTCCGAAAACTATTGTAGCTTCTGACCTCCCCAGCCGCATTGCTGGAAGACTTCTGCAGGATCTTCCACTAATTTACACTGGGTTATTTCTGGAGCGGGATATTCTAGGGCTTCCGTGTCAATCTAAATAAGATTAGTGACATTAGTTTTCTGCTGCTTAGCTTTCTATGAGCCACTGCACCCATTTAACTCCATCCCCGCATGGGAGCCTTCAGATGGCTGATGTAAAGGAGCTGGGTAGCGGTGCAGGCATTTGACAGAGTCCAGTGCAACAACAATAATGGGGAACTATAACCAATCAGGTGAGAGTGAGGAAGAGACAGAGGAAAGGAAACAAAACAAAAAAGTCAGTCTCCATGCAAAGAAATGGTTAAAAAGCACTTACCCAGTCGAAATTCAATGCTCTAGCTGAACTGCTATTCATACCTTTAACAGATAAGAGCATACACTGAGCTGCCTAAGTCCAGATCCCTCTGTTCATATGAGTAAAGTAAAGTTAGATCTGCCAGGAGAAGGCAATGAATCATTGTAATATCGCAACTCAGGAGCTAGCTAGCCAGGGAACGACAAGCCGCATAGCTCCTTCCTCCCGCCTGAAAGCGCTCGAACACAGAGAGCAAGGAGATAGATGCCTTGTTTCCCCCAAGCTAAAGGAATTAACTATTGAATCGGTAACAGACAATCGCTATTTTTCTTCCTTCCCTGCGCGATGACGGTTGTTTCCTAGACCTTTGGAAGCTCAAAGCCCGAGATAATGGGAATGATTCAAAACAGACCGTACCGATTAATTTGAAATTCGCAGCGATCTGGGATGAGAGTCAGAGATCAGGGTGATTTTCAAAGCCAAACTGATCCACTCTCGTTCCAAAGGGAGTGGTGGGTCGCTGGACACATTACATCTACTGTATTATTAAGGGTATAAACCGTGTCTGGAAGACCATTCCGCCAGGCACCGAGACGATCAGAAGCTAACACGTCGGAAGCATTGCTATATGAACGCGCAATGAGTTTGTCTGTCAATAAACCCCTCAAATTGCAGACGTCTCTTTGGGCGTCTAGGTATAGATGGCATTGCCTGATCTTGGAAAACACCATAGCTTCCTACGCGAACGGCGGCAGGTATGTGGACTGATCTCAAGACCATTTCAGACCAATCTGCAAAATAATATATATTTATTGAGCCACCAATGTAATCTAATAAAATACATGGAACTTTACATGGGTTTAGGCAAATGATTGAAACATGACTGGTCAGAACACAGCATATGTTCACGGCCGTCAGAAATAGTTGTGAAACTTGCTTTAAAAGCAAAGAACAAGTAAGCACACTGAAGGTATATGGGCTGCATTTAGAGTGTGCATGATTTCAAAGTACAGCCGGCCAGCTCGGGTTATAATGACCCAGGTCTTGTAGGTACAACATACCAAGTCTACTGCAGAGGCCGATAGCTTTAATGCAGTTCTCCCTGAAGCAGGAAGTAAAAACAAGAAACCGAGTTACCTCCCGCATCATGTTTTCTTAGTTACTGCACCTAGAAGCACAAACCTACAAGACTTCAAACCCCAGCTGACCGAGTGCTTTTTAAACTGACGTCCCAGTGTCAAGCGAAGCTTCAAGTCAGGGTACGTCTACACTACACGATTAATTCGAATTTAGCTAATTCGAATTAATCGTGTAGTGTAGACGTACCCTAAGTGAGGCTGAGGGCCAGACCAACCGAAGAAACTTGAGCGTCTCGGTGAAAGCCCGGGGGATGATCGCAACTTTACTAACCGCTTTCAGCACTCTGGACAGTTCAGTGCTTCACAGCTCAAGCCCTCGGAGAGGGACGGACTCCCGTCCTCCTGGCAATGGCAAGCCGGAGTCTGCCATTCCTACTGATGTTTAACGTTAGCTTGTTCTTTATCTTTTTATCTGGAAACTCGGACACGCAAACTTCCCCGCACGTCAGCTTTGGGAAACGTTCTATAAGCCCAGTTCCCAAAGCCCCTCTTCCCTTGACAGGGCAGAGGGGCGAAGCCGTGCTAAGGAATGGCACTCCAAATTAACGGCCTTGCCATTATTCCTTTCCCCCCTGCTTCTTAACGCCATATTCCCAAATGACCCGAAGTAACTCAAAGCGCAGTCACGGATCAAATCAGCGGTTGGAACGAGGGTGGTTGTCTTTTGGGCTATTCTCCCTTAACTCTTTGGAGCTCACAATACGATCTTTGTATGCCCCAGGCACTACTAATTCTCCTTCTACTTATCAGCTGCAACGCTTCCCGCCTACCTAGCCGTGGCCTATCTTTGTATTCTTCATTATTTCCTCTATACAGTAAGACAAATATTACACATCTGTCACAGGGGTATTTATGGTTGTTACATCAGTTCCTTTTAGGGTTGCTTGCTTGCCTTTGAAGACGACTTCTGTCAGCTCGCGGGAGAGGACTCTCTTGAATTTAAATGGATACCTTAATTTGAAGAGTTTGCAGCTACAAATCAGAGAGGCCTCCAATGTGTGGGTGAAGTTGTCCACTCTCTCCCCCGCAGAACTCAGTAAACCCAGGCTCGGTAATATCAATAGCTCTCTTCAGACTAGGCTCTAACGTAGCTAATTAGTAGCCATACTGCAAAGGCGTCAGTGGAATCTCCCTATAATGAGATTTCAGTCAATAAAAGCCTGCCCTGCTATACTTATAAGTACCCACTTTCCTCTGACTAGACACAGACGTGGTGTGTGCGTATAGAAACACTAGTGTAAATCATACCATGTTTTTTTCTTTATTTTAATTAACTGGATAAAGAGGAAGATGGGTTCAAAATCCAATAGGTCATAAGAGATGCCAAACACTCAGCTGCTGTAAATAGACAGAGCTCCAGGGACTTCAATGGAACACTGTTGATTTACACCAACGGAAGATTGCACTCTGGCGGATGGATTTGCAGAGGTTCTGCTTCTGTAATGAGAGAGGGTCACAAATCCGTGGAAATTGTTTTCTTCTGCCAGAAAATGTTCTGTAACCTGGCCTGAGAGTGACAGAAAAATAACGCTGTGTTCTCCATTAGGCATTAACTTGGTGATGTACTGGCACTTGATGACAAAGTAAAATCATTCTGATAAGATCCTGCCCTAGAATAAAATTTAAGGGTTCTCTCCGGTCATGCTTCAGGGGTTCAGTAAATGGAAATCTACCCTGCTGACCAGGCAACTTCAACTTCCTCTTAAGAATTGGTGTACAGCTTGAGAGATATAGGAAGGGGGTAATTTTAAGACTGTGTGTGTGGTAGTGGTGAGGACAACAAAGGTGGTAAAAAGGAATGGAGAACGTTAAAGGAATATGCACATAGCAAGTGCAGTCACACAGCTCTGCCTCGGTCTTTTTCAAGGCCCACTCCTTTCCATGCATGGATGCCTGACCCAACAGAGCTCTGTGTTCTGGGGACAATGTCACAGAGGTGCAAGACTTCCATAGCTCCATTCCCCATCCATTCAGACCTCCACCTATGGATCCAAGTCAAACAATTATTTTAATCACTCTGTGAGGATAAAGCTCTAACGTAGGATGAGGGTCTTTGTGAATTAATCCCATATTTTGGTTTTATTATTAATTCAGTTACATATTACAGCTTGCAAGATTGCTTAGATTTTGATCCTGCAATGTTCAGTGCAACCTCATCTCACTTGGGGCTTGCAGGATCCAGTTTTTGGGCTCCAATTTGTCAAAGCATTTAAGCACATTTCACTTGAAGCATATACTTATATATATATCAATCCATACCCAGCAAAACATCTAACCATGGGTCAATGGGATTTAAGCATGCATTTAGTTTGCTGAATGAGTCTTAGCGCACCTATTTAAATTTGGCACAACATTCATGCTATTGTTATTGAACATTTATATTATAGTAACACCCACAGACCCTAATAGGAATCAGGCTGTCATTATGCTAGATGCTGTGCAAATGCACAAGAAGACATGATTCCTGCCCTGTAGTGCTCATAATCTAAGGATCATATTGTACCACCCTTGCTTATGATGATTAGCACCCTACTTGGGACCTGATCCTGTACCTAGTGAAGTCAATGGGAGTCTTTCCACTGATATGAATGGGCTTTGGATCAGGCCCTTGGTGAATAGTCCTACTGGAATTAATTGGACCTCTGGCTAAATTGGGTGTTACTCATGAATAAAGGTGCCTCAAAGCAAGACCTGACAGTCTAATCCATTTTCTATTAACAAACTCAGAGTGTCACAGGATCACTTACTTAGGATTATGTATCTGTCTTGTATCTCTTCTATTCACAATTCTTTGCATTTTTTGTGAGGGCTAAGTTGAGAAGGACAGGTCAATCTTTTAGTTGGGATTCGCTGTTTATTGAATCTGTCTACAACTCTCACTTCCTTTCTCAGAACCAATGAGTCATTTAAACCTTCTTGTTAGTTTCAAGCTAATGCTTTAGGAAACAGAGGAATCACCAAACTGGATCAAATTCATGGACCAGTGAGTGCAGAATTTTGTCTCCAGCAGTGGTCAGCATCCAGATGCTTCAGAGGAAGATTCAAGTAACCTCATATAAGGCAGAAGGGAGGTAATCTGCCCTCTATATTAAATTGCCTCCTAATCTCTAATAATTGGAGATTGTTTTACTTGTTTTAAATTCCAAAGCATGTGGTTTAATAGTTCTTTCAAAATTTATGCTAGTATTATCAGTTATAACTCTGGATCTTCTTGCCATCCATATTAATATCCAATACTTTTGGGCCACAAGGTCATCCTGGACAATGAGTTTTACCATTTCATTACATGTTGTCTGTAAACATATTTCTTTTAATCAGTTTTGAATTTGACATCTTTTAATTTCATTGAGTGTCCCCCACCACGTTCTTGTGTTATAAGACTGGGAGCTTCTGTTCCCCCAGTCTGCCTTCTCTAGACTATTCATTATTTTCATCATATCCTCTTATTCATCTCCTTTCTATGATGAATAATCACAGTCTTTTAAATCACTTTTCATTTGAGTGTTTTTCTAGGCCCCTAATCATTTCTGCCACCCTAATCTAAAACCTCTCTAAGTCTGCCATATCCTGTTTGAGAAGGGGTGTTAGGATCCAGATGTGGCCAGTCTAACCTAGTGGTCAGAGACAGAGTCCAAGTGCCAAGAGTCAGAGCCAGAATCAGGGTCCAGGAATCCAGCCAAGAGTCAAAGAGCCAAAATCAGGAACTGTAAGGACCCAGAGACTAGCACCCATGTCTGCAGAGTCTGGAATAGCTGATATTCCCACAGTGCCACCAGGATGCCATGCAGAGGCATACCCAGGGAACACCATGGAGAGTAGGTGCCGCAGGAATTACCTCCCCAGAGACCCAGAGTGATGGCTTCCTGTGGCTATGCACTGTGTTTAACCTCAGGGGTTGCCCGAGGAAGTTGTCTGGGCACCCACACAGACTTTGGCCTGCTGCAATGCCAGACGTTGCTTGATCTCATTATCTCTGACTCCAGTCTGACTCTGACCCTGATTCCTGCCTCTCAATTCTGGACTGGTACTGCCTCTAATCTCCAGTCTCTGACACTGACACTTGCTTATGGAACCTGGCTCTTGTGATTCGTCCAACTCCTGCCTGGCGACTACTGTCCCTGGTGGTGGGCCTCAACCCAGTTGTGACTGCTAGGCCAGACTGTCTACACCCTAGTCCCTTACAGGAAGAAAGCCAGGGATCAGGGCCAGAATCAGGATCCAGGAACCAAGCTAGGAGTCAGAGCCAGGTTCAGAATCCAGGGAAAAAGCGAGAGTCAGGTCCAGTAGCCTGTCAGCAGGGCCGGCTCCAGGCACCAGCGCACCAAGCAGGTGCTTAGAGCTGCCGCCGATCGTGGCTTTTTTTTTTTTTCCCCACTGCTTGGGGCTGCAAAAATGCTGGAGCCGGCCCTGCCAGTCAGGAAGTCTCTCAGTCAATTTCCTTTGCCTCCTTCTGGCTTAAATACTGTGGTCAGGTCAATCGATGGGACTGATCATCATCCCTAGCAAGATCCTCATGGGTGATGTATCTGGGGGAGGGGTCAGAGAGTTCTTCCAGCCCCTCACTTCCAGTAGTGCTGGGTGAGCTGCCCAATAGAGGCCAGGTTGTGAGGGCTGCCTGAGAACCCATGGAGCCTTACATGGGGTGGCCAGTACTGCACACACTATTCCAGCTGAGGCTGCACCATTGGTTTATATAATGGCATGATATTTTCCATATTATTCTCAACACTGTTTGTTATTCAACCTAACATCTTGTTTGCTTTTTTAACCACAGCTGTACATTGAGGTCAGGTCTTCATTGAGCTGTCCCCAGGAATGCCTAGGTCCTTTTCCTGAGTTGATACAGTTAATGTAGAACCCAACAAGGTATATGGATAGTTGATTTCCTCCCCCCCTCCTCCAGTGTGTAACACTTGGCATTTATCAACATTGGACTTCATTTGCCACGGTGTTGCCCATTCTTCACCTTGCTTGGTTAAACCCATTCATCTTTCTGCACTCCCACAACTGCCTCCTATTCATCTCTCACACTAATAATCCTTCTGAGTGTCCTTGCTCTTCCGCACTGCCTCTAGTCACCCCTCAGCATAACTAGTCTGCAAAAATACTTTCATCTTTATTACTACTAAATTCCAGCTCTTTTTTCCTTTACTTTAGTCTACTCCAGCTCTATGGGTAGTTTCCCGATTTCCTGTGTGAACTCTTTTAAAATGTTCACTTTATTGTGCTTCTCACTGTAAAGTTTTTTGGGGAGCTTTGTGTAAAGGGCACTATATAAAAATACAGATACAGGGCCAGCTCCTCAGCTGGTGTAAATGTAATTCACAAATCAGTCTCGCTTCATGGCAGTTTGTGTATATACAATATCCCGAGTTTGAGAAATATCAGCTACTGCCATATATTCCAGCACCCACTTCTTTACTCTAAAATCCCTCTTTCTTCAGTCTTGGAAATTGCACAGCCTTTGTTTATCTTCATGGAAGCCCATAACCCTCTTTTCATTATTATTTTATTGTTATTATTATTACTATACAGAGGATTTTAAAGTTGTCCTAAGAGATCTGGTAGACTTATTGGTGTACCATCATTACTGAAAATCTAGCCACTGTTTCTACAGCAAAGCTGAAATGTGTTTACAAAACATGAGAATAGTAAGCAAAACTTTGCTCCCCACCCCATCACGGCTTTATTTAATTAGCTTACATTAAAATAATAAAATAGATAACCCTGATTGCTTATGCAAGTAGCCCCTTCAGGCACAGGATAAGTGCAATCTCTCTGGCACTGCTCAGATATGCTTCCTATAAGTTACCTGAATTGTATACATCCCTGCAGCAATACATCAACTGGATTACTTTAAAAGGAAGTGAGAGTCCCTTGAGGACATGTGACAATAGCTTAGTAGCTCAAAATTGTATTATATCTGGTTGAAACAGCCTCTCTAATATGCTTTGTTATTTATAAGGAGGAAAAAAGAAAGGTCCCAACTGAAGTTTTAAATTGCTGCAATGACGATTGTGCTAATTATTAATAGCAATAAATCCGGAGTGGCCAAAGTTCAGCCAACAGGCCAAATGAGACCCAGGGGTTTCTATAAAGTTTCTTGCATGCACTGTCTTCTTTAATATGGCCTGTGGTGACTACAGATCCCAGCATGTAATCCTGCATAGAAATTGAAGATTGAATGTTGGGATCTGTAGTCTGGACAATTCACACCTCTACATTAAACATGAAGATAAATCTTCTCCTTTCTATATGGCCTTTAGCCTCTTGACAAGTTACCACTGTGATCCATAGGTGGGCCAAGATTGTGTGTCTTTTCATTAAACCATAATTTCTATTATTAATCTTTCTAATTTTACCACATACAGTTTATGTACCCTTTATTAATGCTGATAAGAACAATTCATTCTTGCATCTGTCCCAGAGCGAGATGAGGATGATGAAATGGAATATGGTATAATTCTATCAGGAAGGGTCTGTGATGATATCACACCTGTCTCCCTAAAAATCAGTACCGAGCCAATGCAGAAGCACATTCCTGCACTAATACCAAACGGAGGCTGAAATATATATACAGTAGATGTATTTGTTGTGAGGCAATGGGAATATTCTGATGTCTGTGCATTTCAACACCATTTGGAAAAAGTCCCTGTGTGGTGTAAATTTAATAAATTATGAAGCCTGCTAACATGCTGCTCTTGATTTGCATCTTCAGGAAACAACCTGAATTAACTCCATGAACTGCATAGATCCCGTGTATTATTCCAGTTGATTGTATCTATTTAATTTTGCATGACTTCCTTTGAAAGATTATGGTGAACATTAACTCAGAACTTTTGCACGGTGATTGATCCAAGGAAAAGAGCTACTTTTCTGAACCACTGGGGGATATTGTATACCCATATTTTGTTCCATATTAAAAGAGAGATACAAGAAATGTATACATTGATTGGATTTATAAGCTATAGTAATATTCCATAAAATCGGTCTCTAGTGGTGTAGGCATCAACTCAGGAAAGGGCTTTAGCAATTGCTAAATTTTAAGCATGTGTTTACATGCTTAAAGGTAAGCACGTGCCTAAATGCCTTCCTGAACAGGGAAACTTTCCCAAATTGTGTCTTAGTATTTTTAGTACAGGGCAGAGAGTCAGGATTCCTGGATTGTCTTCCTAGCTCTCATTTAGGTGAGTCATTTTAAGCCCAAATTTTCAAAAAAGAGCCTGCTACTTTTGGGTGCCACAGTTTTTGTGTTCTCAACTTAAGCCCCCCAGTGACTGCCTGGTTTTCAGAGGATCTGAACACTGACAAATCCAGCTGAAGTCAATGTGAGCTGTTTACCCTCAGCATAATTGAAAATCAGGACCTAGGTATCCTGAGTTAGTTGCTCAAAAAGCGAGGCACTTAAGAAAATGTAGGGCATAACCTCTCTATGGCTTGGTTTTCCTATCCGCAAAATGGCTGCAATACTTACCCAACACAGAGCACTGTTGCGTAGTTTTATTAATTAATGTTTGATAAACAATTTAAGATACATGGAGGAAAACTGCTACTGCATATTAGTTTAAAATAGCAGCAGCAGCATACATGTACATAGCTCTTTAATTTCAGGCACTGTTTTTTCACCTCTCCAATTTGTCAAGTATTTGCTTCAAGTTTAAGTTAAGCATATGTTTAAGTGCTTTGCTGAATAGGGATGGACACTTGCAGGTTCACACCTGCTTAGGTGTTTTGTTGAATCAGGGCTTATGTCATGGAACTGTATTGTAGCAATTAATGGGAGCATGGACTATGTATATAGAAATACCAGCAGTTTCCTTTCTTCTTATAGCATCGGGAGTTATTTACTGGATTTTTTCCATACTCCTCCTTTGTGCATATTTTTTTATGCAGAGCCTTCACTCTAATAAGATGTTCCTGAACTTCAGCATATTTCACAAACTTCATATTATTTTCAAGTCTTCATTGTTGACAGACTCTTCAGCTTCTAATCTGGATTGAGTGAGTCTAAGGCCTGGTCTACACTAACACCCCAATTCGATCTAAGGTACGCAACTTCAGCTACGTGAATAACGTAGCTGAAGTCGACATACCTTAGTTCGAATTTACCGCGGTTCAGACGCGGTCCACACACGGCAGGCAGGCTCCCCCGTCGACTCCGCGGTACTCCTCTCGCTGACGTGGAGTACCGCAGTCGACGGCGAGCACTTCCTGGTTCGAATTATCGCGTCCACACCAGACGCGATAAATCGAACCCGGAAGTTCGATTGCCAGCCGTCGAACTACCGCGGTAGTGTAGACAAGCCCTAAGAACTGAAAAGCCCCGTAGCAATAAGAAATAGCTCCAGGAGAAAGTCCAATTACCAGTTCCATCTTATTATCCAAGCTGTTGTTTTAGTTGAATAAATAAAAAAAATCAGCAATGCAAAGGCCAAAACCTGTTTGTTTTCGACAACACATTTAATAAGGGGAGCAGGGTATCACATTAAAGTGGAAAGAGGGGGTGAAGAGAGGAAGCATTCTTCAGCTCATACTGAACTGTTCTCTGGGACTTTGAAGGAAATGCACTTAACCGTATACCCTTTATTGCAGCCTATGCTGTAGGGAAAGATTAACGATTGGATAAAAGAGGGGCTTATCTCCAAAGATTACAAACCTTTTCTCTTGCCAACTATGCAGGTGAACTGGGAAGAGGTTTTAGGGTCTGAGTTTGTACCCAGGAAGTCAATGGCAACACCCCCTGTGACGGGTTTGGTCACAGAGACCAGCTTGGGACTGTCACCTGACGTGCTGAGATTACCTCTGAGCCCGTTTTCCCTGCCAGCTTGGGACTCCAGAACCCTGCCTTGTTGAGCCAGACATGCTAGCTTGCTGCAACACAGACCCAGGGTCTGGGCCATGTCCCCAAAGCTGTAGGCTTTAATCAAAACCTGCTCAGCAGGTTTCCTATCTCCAGCACCCAGACACCCAGTTCCCAATGGGATCCAAACCCCCAAATAAATCCGTTTTACTCTGTATAAAGCATATACAGGGTAAACTCATAAATTGTTCATCCTTTATATCACTGATAGAGAGATATGCACAGCTGTTTGCTCCCCCAGATATTAATCACTTACTCTGGGTTCAATAATAAGCAAAAGTGATTTTATTAAGTATAAAAGTAGGATTTAAGTGGTTTCAAGTAATAACAGACAGAACAAAGTAAGTCACCAAGCAAAATAAAGCAAAAACACGCAAGTCTAAGCTTAATACATTTAGAAACTGATTATAGGTAAAATTTCACCTTCAGAGATGTTCCAATAAGCTTCTTTCACAGACTAGATTCCCTCCTAGTCTGGGCCAAATCCTTTCCTCTGGTACAGTCCTTGTTAGTTCCTGCAGATATCTTAGGTGGAAACTAGGGATTTTCTCATGACTGGCAGCCACCTTTGTTCTGTTCCACCCCCTTTTATAGCTTTGGCACAAGGCAGGAATCTTTTGTCTCTCTGCGTCCCCACCCCTCCTTCTAAATGGAAAAGTACCAGATTTAAGATGGATTCCAGTATCAAGTGACATGATCACATGTCCTGTGAGACCCCAGCCTCCATTCTTCCTGGGCTGGCCTACAGTACACAGGAAGGTTTGTAAGTAAACAGAGCCATTTACAACCAATTGTCCTAGTCAATGGGAGCCATCAAGATTCTAAACCATCATCAATGGCTCACACTTTGCATAATTACAATAGGACCTCAGAGTTATACTTTATATTTCTAGCTTCAGATACAAGAATGATACATACAAATAGGATGAACACACTCAGTAGATTATAAGCTTTGTAATGACACCTTACAAGAGACCTTTTGCATAAAGCATATTCCACTTACATCATATTCACACTTATAAGCATATTTCCATAAAACATATGGAGCGCAACGTCACACACTCCTCCCCATTGACTTCAAAGGGTGCAGAATCAGGGTCTCGAAGAATAATGTTGTTTTCCCAGGGGTTGAAGAATTCAAGCTAACCCCCAACCAAACCATACTCTGAAAGTGTGCTGATTTTAAGTAGTTTTGATTACAGGTGTGGTCTCAAAGTTGTCATTGTTTCTAATCTGCCTCCAGGTGTTAGTGGCCCAAAGTAACCATGATCTGGTGACTGTTTGGTAGCACATATGAAAGAAGTTGGTGGCTTCAGTCCAATTCTGAGTGAACATGTTTCTACACAACAAAGCAAAGTTGCCATTTAATTGGCTGTGACATCATAATGAACAGGGAGTCTTCGGATCCAAGCTCTGTGGCCTCAAAGCACCTCTCACCAGTACTGATTTGCAAGTGGGCTACTTAAATTACAGATCATACTTTGGAAAAAAACCCACATCCTCTAGAAATTCTTTTTCAGTGACCTGTACTACTCAGATTCTTGAATAGATCTCGCTCCATAGTACTCATATCAAGAAAGGAATACCAAAGCCTTCCTTTCAAACAGTAATTACAATGTCATTTCAATTCTATTAGAAGTGTTGTATGAAGAATCCCCAGCTTGCTGCACACTCCACCAATAAGATGTTCAAGCTGCTGCAGGAAGTATTGTTGGTGATCCTCTAACTGTTACCTTTTCCACTTAGTCTATAGTGAACCAGTGACACAGCATATCATTAGGGACTATTCTGAATTGAGAGAGGTAAAACCAATTTACTGGGCCCCAATCTAACAACCCGTGAAGTTAATGAAAGACTCCCATTACCTTGGCTACTTGTAATCATTAAAATTTAACCACACTTTTTGCAAGAGTAGGGAAGTTAGTCTCAGTGCCCTGGCCAAATTCCTGTTTGAGTAATAATGTGTCTTCTTTAAATTCCCTCTTAAATTTCAGCTGGACACAGCGTTCTTCACTTCTTGCCATAAACTACTGCACACTGTTCTGTGTATCTATATTATACCACAAGTTTCACATCAGTGGTGTCTACATTTCATTAACAGGTGACAACAGCCCTATACAATAACTTGTATGTGTATTTACATATACGGTTGTAGAATTGGTAAAGTAGTGGCAACAATTACCCACTAATATGTGTTTAAATTTTTCAACAAGTTTGCTTTGGGCGTGTTTGTACACATTTTGTGATCATGAAAAATGAACTATTTTGTTGAATATTTCGGCAAATAAACTTGTTTTCTCAAATGTTCATGAAAAGCAAATATTCCCCCAAAATGAATTTTGAACTCAAAATTGCAAGTATTTGCACCAGAAACTTCATTCTAAGAGTTATGCTCATGCAATCAGGAAACAGAATCAATACCTAGCAACTTATGCGTTCAATCAAAACAGCATCCAGGGGTGAAATGGGATAATAACTTCTTCCATCCTTCTCCTCAAATGTGCCTCACAAGGCTTAAGCAGTTGATTTACTTTCAATTTCTGATAAAAGTAATAGGTGGGACCAAATTATGCCTCTCAGTTATGTTTGATCAATAGAAAATTAAATGAACTACTTACAATTGTGGGGTGATGGAAACCATAATGTGGTACCCTAATGATGCATAAGATAAGGGAGAAATATTTAAACGTACTAAGAAGGGAAGAAAAATTCTATGGAGAAAAGAAAAGAGTCAGTTAATGAGCATTCCCCCCATCCCCAAACTATAAATCCTGTAATGGTTAAAATATTTCCCTCCAGGAATCTGTCTAATTATGGCATTATCAGATTTTAGCTGACTTGAACATTTCTTACAAAGCATTTTAACCATTAAAAATGTGATTTCTTTCAAATGTAAAAGCTCATTTAATAATCACAAGACACTTCAGATCACACAGCCATGCTGATCAATGTACACCTCAGGTGCACGGAAGCTGAGCTGTGAATTAATCAGTGCTATCACACAGCCCATGGTCCCTTATTACTCAGACAATCATTAACATGTTGAAGCAGCTTTTGCTGGTGGGAAATGACGTACAGCAATGCAGGATTAACTGGCATAAGCACTTGGGCAGTTTATGCCCAAACCCTGAGTAGAAGGAAGCAGTTTGCATGACGCTCAAGCATTCTGAGCTAACACTGTTAAACCTTTCAATAAGGTACATCCCAAACTATGCCAAACAAGGTAGGAATCTTTATGAACCCTAAATTAGTTCAAGTTTGCAAACCTTTCAAAAGAACCTGTTTTACTCATAAAGGTGGACAATGTTTTTTGTAAAAACTCCTCTCTCTGTGGATACCAGGCTGGGATTTAGGTTTTGACCTGGAATCATGTGAAACTCAACAGTTTTAGACATATTTTGTCTGGAGTTTTCTGGTTCAAACACACCTGAAAAATCCAAATAAAATGTTGGAAGTATGAAATCCTCCAAACCAAAATCAACAAGGAAAGTCTATAAAGCAAAACCACTGATTTTGGAATAGCATAGAAGCCCCCTGGTGGGAGCCACAGACATACCTTTATTACCTTGCTGCAGTATGTGGACTGGGGAGAAGAAACTTACAAAAGGGTCCCTGGAGATTCTCTCTCCTCCCCTCAAAATGGGGTAAGCAATAATGCTGAGAGAACATTGTAATCATTATAAAACATTGTAAAAAGTATTTACAGCCATTCCTCCAATGAAAACTGCAAGTTCTCCTTTGGTGGCCCTGGTATTTCCCATGAAGATTCATATAAGTAAATTTTTGTTCACATAAACATTCACACCATGAGAAAGTGTCACAAATAATCACACACACATGTATTCACAGAGGCATTTACACATGAAGTTTTTGTACAGCCATTCAGTCATAGAGCAGAAATAATACCATGTGACTTAGGTGACCAATCACACAACACAAACAGTCAATTATGAATAGCACTTACTAAAAGCATACTCCTTACATATAAGGCCTGATTTCGATACCTTTACTTAAGGTGACTATTACCTTGCTATTGCTTTCAGTGAGAAAACTTGCTGGGTAAGGTACTATTCAGTATGAGTGATAGCTTCAGAATATGGCCCATAGTTTGCAGGCAAGCCATGGCATGGAATATAGTATACCTGTAACACATTTATTTGGACTCCCTAGTCCGTCTGTCTGTATCCTTCTATTGTCTCTTGTCTTATTACTTAGATTGTAATCTGTTTTTTTGTTCTGTGTTTGTACAGTGCCTAGCACAAGGGGGTACTGGTCCATGACTGGGGCTCCTCAGCACTGCAATAATACACATACTAAATGATGTATTAAATCATTTCACAGAAAAATCTGAGTTTGTGAGCCTAATCTAATAATATTTTTTGGCTGTGACTAGTTCTTCTAGTTTTAGGGAGCACTAACTGGAGTGGGACAGCGGCTAGATTCTGTGTTTCCCTTCTCCTGATATCAACTTGCTAGAGTTTAAAAATATAATTGAAAGAAAGGGATAATAATCCGGTTTTAATTTTTCTAATACTTTTGTCATTTAAAAATAGTTAAAATCTGTGTTGTTCTTATCTTTTCACTGGACAGACATGTCTGCAGGCAAATAGCACTGCAAATCATTTGGGGACATGCAGTTCAGTGACAACCCATGGAATAATGTGTAAAGAGACTGGAGAGGCACACGTATATGACCTCACAAAGGTAAGGCATAAACCTACATGTAATATTGGTTGGAAATTGGAACTGGCTGGAGGACAACAGTTCTGTTTCACAGCTTTCTAGGTTTCAAAAATAGTTTTTACTATGCTTTGGAATGAAATGGTTTAACTAGACCAAATCACAAGAACAAATGGATCTAAACTGGCCATCAGGAAGTTTAGACTTGAAATTAGATGAAGGTTTCTAACCATCAGAGGAGTGAAGTTCTGGAACAGCCTTCCAAGGGGAGCAGTGGAGGCAAAAGACACATCTGGCTTCAAGACTAAGCTTGATAAGTCTATGGAGGGGATGATATGATGGGATAGCCTAATTTTGGCAATTAATTGGTGTTTGACTATTAGTAGTAAATATGCCCAATGGCCTGTGATGGGATGTTAGATGGGGTGGGATCTGAGTTACTACAGAGAATTCTTTCCTGGGTGTCTTGCCCACATGCTCAGGGTTTAGCTGATCGCCATATTTGGGGTCGGGAAGGAATTTTCCTCCAGGGCAGGTTGGCAGAGGCCCTGGAGGGTTTTCTCCTTCCTCTGCAGCGTGGGGCATGGGTCACTTGCTGGAGGATTCTCTGCACCTTGAAGTCTTTAAACCATGATTTGAGGACTTCAATAGCTCAGACATAGGTTAGGGGTTTGATACAGGAGTGGGTGGGTGAGATTCTGTGGCCTGCGTTGTGCAGGAGGTCAGACTAGACAATCATAATGGTCCCTTGTGACCTTAAAGTCTATGATTCTATTTAGGAAGGGATGAGTGGGCAAAATGGGATGAGAAGAGGCACTCCATGTAAAAAATGGTATTGGTCCATTACTAGATAGAAATGATAGAATTACCAATAATAATGTAGAAAAAGCAGAAGTTGAATAAATATTTCTATTCTGTATTTGGGGAAAAACAGATTATATAGTCTCATCATATGGTGGTGATAACATACTTTCCATTCCACTCGTATCTCTAGAGGATGTTAACCAACAGCTACTAAAGTTAGACATTTTAAAATCAGCAGGTCCAGATAACTTGCATCCAAGAGTTCTAAAAGAGCTGGCTCAGGACCCTGGAGGAATGTTAATGCTGATTTTCAATAAGTCTTGGAGCAATTGGGAAGTTTCAAAAAACTGGAAGAAAGTGGCTCTTTTGCCAATGTTCATAAAGGGTAAATTGAATTACTTGAGTAAATACAGGCCTGTCAGCCTGACATCAATCTTGGGCAAGATAATGGAGCAGCTGATAAGAGACTTGATTAATAAAGAATTAAAGGAGAGTAATGTAATTAATGCAAATCAACATGGTTTTATGGAAAATAGATCCTGTCAAATTAACTTGATATCATTATTGATGAGATTACATGTTTGGTTGATAAAGACAATAGTATTGATACTTTGATTTCTGTAAGGCATTTGATTTAGTTCCACACAATATTTTGATTAAAAAACTAGAGTGATGTAAATTTAACATGGAACATATTAAATGGATCAAAAATTGGCTAAGTGATAGGTCTAAAAATGCAACTGTAAATGGGAAATCATCACTGAATGGGTGTTTTCCAGTGGGTCCCACAGGGTTTGGTTCTTGGCCTTACACTATTTAACATTTTTTTTTAATGAGATGAAAGAAAAAATAAAATAATCACTGATAAAGCTTGCAGATGACACAAAAATTGGGAGAGTGGTAAGTAATGAAGAGCACAGGTCACTGATTCAGAATGACCTGGATCGCTTGGTAAACTGGGTACAAGCAAACAATATGTGTTTTAATATGGCTAAATGTAAATGTATACATCTAGGAACAAAGAGCGTAGGCCATACTTACAGGATGGGGGACTCTATTCTGAGAAGCAGTAACTGTGAAAAAGATCTGGGGGTTGTGGTGGATAATCAACTGAATATGATCTCCTAGTATGAGATCATACCAAAAAGAGCTAAGGTGATCCTGGGATGCATAAACAAGGGAATCTCAAATAGGAGTAGAGAGGTTATTTACCTCTTTATTTGGCACTGGTGTGACCGCTGCTGGAATACTGTGTGCAGTTCTGGTGTCCACAGTTCAAGAAGGATGTTGATAAATTGGAAAGGGTTCAGAGAAGAGCCACTAGAATGATTACAGGATTAGAAAACACAACTTATAGTGATAGACTCAAAGAGCTCAATCTATTTTAATAACCAAAAACGTTAAGGGGTGACTTGATTACAGTCTTTAGGTATCTACATGGGGAACAAATATTTAATAATGGGCTCTTCAATCTAGCAGAGAAAGGTCTAACAGACACGATCCAATGGCTGGAAATTGAAGCTAGAAAAATTAGACTGGAAATAAGGTGTACATTTTTAATGGTGAGAGTAATTAAGCCTTGGAACAATTTACCAAGGATCATGTTAGATTCTCCATCACTGACAATTTTTAAAACAAGACTGGATGTTTTTCTAAAAGATCTGCCCTAGGAATTATTTTGGGGACATTCTATGGCCTGTGTTATACAGGAGGTTAGACTAGATCACAATGGTCTCTTTTGGCCTTGGAATCGATGACAAACAATCATTTGCTTTTTACAGCCATAAATACACTCAAAACACTTTAAGAACGTAAGCATCATTTTTCCATTTTACAGGTTGGGAAACTGAGGCACAGAGCTGACTTGCCCAAGTTATTAGTGCCTGTAAAGTAGCAGAACTGGGAAGAGAATCCAGCTGTCTTAGTTATCAGGCCAGTGCCTGGTCCTCTGGGCCACAGCCTCTATGGAAGATTAATAATTTCCTCTACTAAACCATTCCAATACTACTAGCAGTTACAGGGTTCCCTTATTGGCTTCATAGAGAATTCAGAGTCATTACTGTAGAATGAGAACTCATTGTCTTTGCTTAATTGCTACCAGGATTATTCAATTCATTCCAAGGGGAACAAATAAAGAATTGTTGCTATTTTATAGCATTGATTGCCAGAAGAAAGAAAATGTTCATTAACTTAAACTAAATGTTTAATATTGGTCTGCTTGGCATCTTTAATTTCAGAGCCGTCAGCAATTATTGGCATCTATTGAGCTGCCTCAAATCATGGTCACAGAGAGAGAATTAACTAAAACACTGCACTATTCTGTATCCCCCACTTCTACTATTTGGAATAAGGAGCCTGTGGGATACTGTCTCTGATCTATCTTTGTCTGTGGTCTGAAAAATTAGTAGGCTTTAATCAAATAATTACTTTCTCTCCCTTCTTGAAGGAATTATACTTTGGCATTTTTCTTTTATAAATAATATCTACTCAGTGTTTTGTGTGGGTACCTATTACCATAGTATTTGAATACTTCCCAGGTTAATGAGATTAGTATGGGGAGGTCAACTAACGAAATTCTTGGATTCTTCACTCTTCTTTCTCTGGTTCTAGGAAGTTCTGTGCGGGTTTTGACCTTGGATTCATGTACCCACAGGTAAATGATTTAGATCAGCATTTTTCATTTTTAAAGCACTGTGCAAATATTAACTAATTAATTCTCCTTGCAAGTTAAGTGCCAGCAAGTTAGTATTATTATCCCCATTTTACAGCTGGGGGAACACAGACAAAGAGGAGATAAGGGTGCCTAGCTCCTCATTCTAGTTCATTAGACCACACTTCCTCTTGATAATGATACCTGCACTAGTAACCAATTCAATAGGCAAACGATTATCTTAACTAACCATTTTAATGTTACCCTCAGGTTTCCAGTACAGTTTTGTTTAATCTTTAGTTACAGGCCACTTGTACTAGGCAACCAGCACATCCTAGAAAGCAGCTTTGAGACAATCCAAAATCAAAACATGCAATAGATGCTGAACCAAGCAAGGGCACTATTCTCAGAATTACCGGCCAGGGAAGGCGGCAGTGCTGGGAATGACTTCACAGCACAGATCAATGGGTGTATGCAATGATACAGAATTCTCCTAAGACACACTGCATGTGTGTAATGGAAGAAGTTCTAGATCTCATCTCCAACAGAGAGAACCAGCCTGTGAATATGTTCAAACCATCCTGAGTGTACTTCCTATTGTAAGATTACTGTTTACCTCCTTGAATTTCATCCACTTTAGTAGATGGTATCATTACAATCGTTCCCTGACAACACAGGGAAAGACAGCAAGAAACAATCACCCGTTGTGTTTATTAGGATCAGCTCAGTTCTGAGATAGCAGCAGGAGCAGAGCTACTGCTATGTTCTCAGCTAGATCTATTTATACACTGTGACATGAAGCACTTTTTACTGTCTTGATGTTCTTCTACTCACCGATCCTGGAAATTCTGCATTTCAGATATATTCTAAAATAAAAAATGACAACAATAACATTGATTGCCCAAGTCACCAGGTGTAATTTCAAAAGTAAAGCACATCTAACATCCTGGGGGATGTGGATGGGAACAACCTACGAACCCCAAAGACTGACATATTTGTTCTTGCAGCCTAGGGTTACATAATGACTAACTAAGTGAGTAAATTATATTGAGCCAACTCAGATAGTCATTACGACAATAGAATTAGCATGTTATTGTGCCATGGTATTTTCCAGCCTTATTTAAACTTTCAGTGTTGTAAACAGGACACAGAACCAGAATCTTGTACAGTATATTCCTACCAAACACATACTACTACTACTAATTATTGTTATTGTTGATTAGTATTGCATTAATGCCTCGGAGTGCCGATTAGGGATCAAGACCTCTTTGTGCTAGGCGCTGTCCAACACAGAATAATAAGACCATCATTGTTTGAAGCAGTTTAAAATCTAATTTAATTCAGACTAATTTATTTCAGTTCAAAAGGCTGCACAGTTGCTTGCTGGAGAAAAGGCTCACCTTACAGTGGAGAAAATGAAGGTTCTTCCATGGCAGACACAATGTGGGAATCACTAATATTTATCCTCCAATAATATCTTCTTTATTTTGATTTTTAAGACAAGTAAAATAATATAAAACCCTTAAAAGAATCACTGAGATGAGTACATCCCTAATCCTCGCAAGTACAGGAATTTACCACCTTAACCCTCAACTTTTCCTGCCCTGTTCCCTTCTCTCTGCTGGTTACCATAAAGCCTGACATCTAGACTGCAAGTGCCTGGGATTTGTGTCTTCTGTGCAGAATCTAGCACATTCTGGAGCTATATATTAATAAATAATTTGGTACTGTACGACCTGATGGGCCTTTGGGGCTGAGAAGGCAGATAGCACAGGGGTGATATGAGGTAAGGGTAGGAGGGCTCATCTCTTAAATGACAGCATGCTGTTCCTCTTGATATGAAGCTTGGGATGTTACAAAGGGAGATATTGCGGGAGGAACAACTGCTTTTTGTGGGTCCTTGTTTTCTCCAGTTGCAAGGCTGTCTTTAACGAGGGTGGAGAAGATGGTCCTGAGATGAAGAGGGGCCACTGAATGCCTTAGCAGAGGGGGACTGTACTCCTTAAATTGTGCAGAGCAGCTCTTTGACTCTTTGTGGGGGATTGGCCTCAGTATCTCAAGGCGGAGGAGCTTCAGTAACTCAAATTGCAAGGGTTGCTGCTCTTCATAGGATGGGAGTGGAAGATTCTTTTTCAGGACTGTGCCTTCTAGGACAGGGTAGGGCTGCTCACCGTCATTCTCCCTCCAGCAGCAACAACAACAAAGCCTGTCCAGCGGGGCATGCCATTGCATGTGTATTTTGTTCTAAATGGATGTGGAATTGAAACTTGTTGACTAATGTAGCATATAATCTTTTTAAAATTTCATTATTTCAGATTTGCAGGTCTGAAGAGTAAGAGGATATCAGTGACAATGGCAAGTGGGAAATGGTCCAATTATTAAGTTATCCTTTCAAGCTGGCTCATTGCCAAAGTGAAATAGTTTTATGAAAAATACAGGGCTTATATTGCTGATTTGAGCATATCCCGAAATAGAAACAAGCAGGGAGTAGTTCGTATTTTAAAAGATTAAATATGACTAAAACTCTATGGACATTAAAAAGATGATTGTTTACATTTCAAACCAAATGATAAAAAAATCCAGGCCCATTTGTGGGACAATACAACAAACTGATGCATCGTTGAGTCTTCAGGGAATACATTGTCTCAGTTTGGGAGGTATATAGACTTGAGATGCCTCCATTTTGAATTAGAGTTGGTTGGAAAATGGTAACTATGTTCTATGAACAAGTTAAAGTTGAAAAAGTAGTTTTTAATGAGAATTTTTTTTATTGTTCTTTATTTTTGAAAACCAATTTTTGTTGGTTTTTAGTTTTTCATTAAAAATAAATACATTAAAAAAGGAAGAACCTTTCTCATAAAAAAAACGTTGAATGAAGAATTTGAACCAGCTTTATTCAGAATTTTGTTGCAGTCATTAGGGAGTTCACCATACCACACAGTGCTGGGACAAGCATGACAGATTTTCACTTGCTCATTTCATCTTGCATCTTTTGCCTGACGGAGATTCTCCTTCAGGGACCAGATACTCTCCCTAAAAGGAATGCCCACTGGGAAGCTCTTTCTTTTCTGGATTAATCTGCCTCATGCTATGCCCACATCTGTCAAAATCTCATTTCTTCATTCTACAAATCTTAGTAGTAGCTTTGGTGGGAGACTGGGCTTGGAGCCTATTGATATCAACAGTGTTCCCGCCTCCACTGTGGTCTCCATTATTGATCTTAATACTCATCTCAGTGATGTACATTTAGAGCTGAGAGAAATTTTTCAGACCAAGAGTTTGTTCCCCTAAAAAAGGCCATTTCAGTCAACCCCAAACTATTTGCAAATTCAACACAAATTCACCATATAGGTTTGGTCACAAAACAAAAACAAAATCAGGCTAGATTCATAAGGCAAGTTAGGTGCCATTCACGAAATTGAAGAGGAGGCAGTGCCCCTTTGCCCCATAGCTAATAGCCCTGTGATTATAGAACTTGCTGGGGATGTGGGAGACCTGGGATCAAGTCCCTCCTCTGCCTGACTTGCAGCAGGATTTGAAGACAGGGCTCCCATATCCCAGGAAGTTGCCCTAGCCCCTGGCTTGTAAAGAGTTCTGGGATGGATCTAGTTCAATCTCTCCTTTTGAAGCTGTTCCACTTGGTATGAATAAATAAATAGTCCTTGGAGCAGGGACTGAAACCTAGCTGTGTCCCCTAACCACCAGGCTGTAGAATCATTCTCACATACTCTCTCTGTCCCAATGAATATCTAAATACAATAGATTCCACTTATTACAACCCCTTGGTTGCCAGCGAAAAGTTGCTATGATCCAGCAGTTGCTAGTAAGCGCAAGCAGGAGCAGTGGAACCTCGGTGAAGTGGGGGGACCACGAGGTCCCATCCCCACTTCTCCTCTTCCCCCGAGGCCCTGCCCCCTGACCAGGCTGGAAGCCAGAGCCAGGCCGTGTTCGGAGTCGCCCAGGCTGCTGTGGGGAGCTCCGGACCTGCTACCTGCCCTGGGCGACACACCCCGGGGATTGGGAACATGTGCCAGGGCTGCTCTCAGGCCCCTTGGCCCCCAACCCAGGGCAGGTGGCTTCCAGCCCAGCCAGGAGTTGGGGCCTTGGGGGAAAGAGCAGGACCATGGATGGGGCCCCATGGAGAGTGGGGGCTAAGTCCCACTTTGCCCCCCCTCCCGGCCTGCAACCCCCCCCCCGGGCTGGGCCGGGGTTTGTGTTTTGGGGGGGGGGGGGGGGGGGAGCAACATGGTCCCCTGCCCTCCAGCACCCATGAGTGGAAGTGAGGTTTGCGAGGCTGCAGCCAGGGAAGGAAGTGCTGGGATATGCCTTACCCAGTTGCAGCCCCACAAACCTGCTTGTGGGAAGGGTGGCAGCGGGAAGAGGGCTGCAAACCTGATGCTGGGGCTTTCTACGGGGAGCAGAGGCACTGGGAGCCTGTAGGGCTGCACTGTACCGCTCCCTGCACACTCTGGGGGCTGGAGCTCAGTACATACCAGCACTGCCTTCTCTGGGTGCAGCCCCCCAGCCAGCGCACAGACTGCAGAATGTAGGGAGAGGCAGGACTGTCCTTAGGCATATACAGAATACACAGCTGCGTAGGGCAGCATGAAATTTGGGGCACCAAATTGCCCCAAATTTCATAGTGCCCTACACAGCTGCGTACTTTGTATGCGGCAGCGCCAGCAGCCAGCCCCATACCCCAGCTGGCCCCCCTGTGCATTCCTAGTGGGGTGCGGGGCCCGGGACAACTCCCTCTGCCTGTGCCCCACCCCATCTGCATTTTCCAACCCTTCTCCCAAGCCCCCTCCCCCAGCGGCGGACGTGGCACTGGCAGCAGGGGTCAGGCCTACCCCCGCACTCACCGGCGGTGGCAGGAAGCAGAGCAACCCAGCCTCCTCCACTCCGCTGGCTCCTCGCTGTGTCGCTCCGCTTCCCACCGCCGGTGAGTGTGGGGGGAGGGGGGACGGACCCCTTCCCCTGACCGACATGGCTGGGGTGGGGGGAGCGGAGTGGGCTGGGGCTGGGTTGTTCCGCTTCCTGCTGCCGGTGCCAGGGCCCCCACTAATTCCCCGGGCCGCTCTGGGCCTGTGGGGCCCCCCCAAAGTGGCGCCCCACAGCTCCTGCCTCCGTGGCCCCGCAGGCCTTGAGCGCAGCCCAGACCCTCCGCGGTGGGGGGGGGGCAGGAGCTCAGGTTGCATAGGGCACCATAATTGATAGGGATGGGGCTGGGGAGAGGTACCCTGCAGCTCCCACATCCAGGCTGCAGCCCTCCTCTACTGCACTACTGCCTTGCCCATAGCCTCCCCTCCCAGCCCACAGCCCCATATCTCCTGTGAAGACCCAGTGTGCAGGCAGGTTTATGGGACTGCAGCCCCAGACGGAAGCACTGGGATGGGTTGAACACTGGCTGCAGGCTGGTTTGTGGGGCTGCAGCCAGGGAAGGCACATCTCAGCACTTCCTTCCCTCTCTACAACCTTGTAAACCTGCCTGCTGGAGAGCCTTTCTTCTAAAGAATGTTGCTAATAAGCATCATGCCAGTGTCTGAATCCCATTCACATTAATGTTAATCAGATGGGATTGGTGCCCGGCAAAATGTTGCTATTAACTGGTAGATGTCAATATTCAGGTTGCAATTAAGTGGAATCTATTGTATTTATACAAAGGGGGAACAGGAGAGACTGAAAGCTTCACCTCAGAATATCCTATTGCTCAATCGTTAGAGCACACATTTGGGATATGCCAGAGCTGGGTTCAAATCCCCACTCCAAATCAGTTGGTGGGGGAGGGGTGTTCTTTGAATCTGGGTCTTCCACATCCCAGGTGAGTTCTCTAACCACCAGGCTATTCAGTCAGATGGAGGTGTGGGGCTTCTCTTCTTTGTTTCTGTGAATGCATGAAAATGAAATATTTCATTTCAGACAACTCAAAACATTTTTTATTCGTTAAGGCTTTTGTTTTGCCAAGAAAACCATTTTTTTTTTGTTTTAGGTCAATCTGAAACAAATTTTTATTTTTATTTTTCACTTCAGCCAGTGAACTGAAAAAATATTTATTCCCACAATTCCATGTACATTAGAGATGTTCTGAAAATGGAAAAAAAAGCTGACAAAAATCTCAAAATGTGTCAGTTTGTTTTCATGTCACAACTTTGAAGCTTTTATGTTTTATTATTTCTGGTGAATTTTTAAATCAGTATGTAAATAGAATCTTTATTCAAAACCATCATCTAATTGGGTTATCAATGTTTTTACTTACAAAAAAAAAAGATTTTCAGTATAAGTAAAATGTTGACAACCATTTCAATTAAAATCTTAATAAAACTATTGTGAAAAACAAAACATTTGTAAAAAGTCAGATTTGGATGAAAAATTTCATTTCAAAAAGGCAACTTTCTGATAAAAATATTGGGTTTTTTTTGACCATTCAAAATTATTAACAGCATCTCTAGTGTCTCTGGAAAACCACAATGCACACTTCACTTCTCTACAGAGGAAAAAGGACAGTAAGCTATCTAAACTCCTACCTGCCACAGGGGGCTACAACAGTGGTACCCTCAACTCATCTAACAACATTGTCAATCTTTCCAACCACACACTTAGCCCAGCAGAAGAGTCTGTCCTATCTCGGGGACTCTCTTTCTGTCCCACCATCCCCACGAACACGATACAGTTCTGCGGTGATCTGGAAGCCTACTTTCGTCGTCTCCGACTCAAGGAATATTTTCAACGCACCACTGAACAGTGCACTGATCCACAGGAACCCTCCTACCAACACTACAAGAAGAAGAACTCTGCGTGGACTCCTCCTGACGGTCGAAATGACAGACTGGACCTCTACATAGAGTGCTTCCGCAGACGTGCACAGGCTGAAATTGTGGACAAACAACATCACTTGTCCCATAACCTCAGCCGTACGGAACACAATGCCATCCACAGCCTCAGAAACAACTCTGACATTATCATCAAAGGGGCTGACAAAGGAGGTGCGGTAGTCATAATGAATAGGTCAGATTATGAACAGGAGGCTGCCAGGCAACTCTCCAAGACCACATTCTACAGGCCACTATCCTCTGATCCCACTGAGGAATACCAAAAGAAACTACACCATCTGCTTAAGAAATTCCCAGCTACAGTACGGGAACAAATCTACATGGACACACCCCCAGAACCCCGACCAGGGGTATTCTATCTGCTACCCAAGATCCATAAACCCGGAAACCCTGGACGCCCCATCATCTCAGGCACTAGCACTCTTACAGCAGGATTATCTGGCTATTTGGACTCTCTCCTCAGACCCTACGCTACCAGCACTCCCAGCTATCTTCGAGACACCACCGACTTCCTGAGGAAACTACAATGCATTGGTGTTCTTCCTGAAAACACCATCCTGGCCACCATGGATGTATAAGCACTTTACACCAATATTCCACATGAGGATGGACTACAAGCTGTCAGGAACAGTATCCCTGATGAGGCCACAGCACGCCTGGTGGCTGAGCTTTGTGACTTTGTCCTCACCCACAACCACTTCAGATTTGGGGACAACTTATACCTTCAAGTCAGTGGCACTGCTATGGGTACCCGCATGGCCCCACAGTATGCCAACATTTTTATGGCTGACTTAGAACAACACTTCCTCAGCTCTCGTCCCCTAGTGCCCCTCCTCTACTTGTGCTACATTGATGACATCTTCATCATATGGACCCACGGAAAGGAGGCCCTTGAAGAATTCCACCTGGACTTCAACAATTTCCACCCCACCATCAACCTCAGCCTGGACCAGTCCACACAAGAGATCTACTTCCTGGGCACTACAGTGCAAATAAGTGATGGTCACATAAACACCACCCTATACCGGAAACCTACTGACCGCTATACATACCTACATGCCTCCAGCTTCCATCCAAGACACATCACACGATCCATTGTCTACAGCCAAGCCCTAAGATACAACCGAATTTGCTCCAACCCCTCAGACAGAGACAAACACCTACAAGATCTTTATCAAGCATTCGTAAAACTATAATACCCACCTGGGGAAGTGAGGAAACAGATTGACAGAGCAAGACGGGTACCCAGAAATCACCTACTACAGGACAGCCCAACAAGGACAATAACAGAACACCACTGGCCATCACATACAGCCCCCAGCTAAAACCTCTCCAGCGCATTATCCACGATCTACAACCTATCCTGGAAAATGATCCTTCACTCTCACAGACCTTGGGAGGCAGGCTAGTCCTCGCTTACAGACAACCCCCCAACCTGAAGCAAATACTCACCAGCAACTACACACCACACCACAGAAACACCAACCCAGGAACCAATCCCTGTAGCAAACCTCGTTGCCTACTCTGTCCCCATATCTACTCTGGCGACACCATCAGAGGACCCAACCACATCAGCCACACCATCAAGGGCTCATTCACCTGCACATCCACTAATGTTATATATGCCATCATGTGCCAGCAATGCCCCTCTGCCATGTACATTGGCCAAACCGGACAGTCCCTCCGCAAAAGAATAAATGGACACAAATCGGACATCAGGAATGGTAACATACATAAGCCAGTAAGTGAACACTTCAATCTCCCTGGTCATTCTATTACAGATTTAAAAGTCACTATCATTGAACAAAAAAACTTCAGAAACAGACTTCAAAGAGAAACAGCAGAACTAAAATTCATTTGCAAATTTAACATCATTAATCTGGGCTTGAATAGGGACTGGGAGTGGCTGGCTCATTACAGAAGCAGCTTTTCCTCTCCTGGAATTGACACCTCCTCATCTATTATTGGGAATGGACTACATCCACCCTGATTGAATTGGCCCTGTCAACACTGGTTCTCCACTTGTGAAGTAACTCCCGGCTCTCCATGTGTCAGTATATAATGCCTGCATCTGTAACTTTCACTCTATGCATCCGAAGAAGTGAGGTTTTTACCCACGAAAGCTTATGCCCAAATAAATCTGTTAGTCTTTAAGGTGCCACCAGACTCCTTGTTGTTCTGGAAAACTCACAGCATCCAGCATAGTCACAGAATACCAATGTCTTTCCCCACATGCCACTGCCAACTTGAGGGAGTCTAGATTTCATTACTTCCTGGTATTGAAACTGAGGGGCTGATTCATCATGGCGGACAAAACTGCACAAACACCCTTGGAAGCAGCTGCATGGCAGGGATCCACTCCTGGGGAAGCCTCTCACAGAAATTCTATTGGGAAAGGGCTGCTTCCTTCCACTGAGATTTTGTTGCTGTGCCTCTACTCTAGGTGGCTTTTGGTGCTTGGCATTAAGAAATCCCATGACTCATTTGACAAGGGGTGGTCAATCCTCAGACACAGAAACACTGATTTATTCATTTCATTTGATTTAGAGCACCCATCACGTTAGGTGACTGAAGAACCATTAATGAACATGAGAGAGAGAGAGAGAGAGAGAGAATCAGTTCTACATAATGCATTCCAGACTCCCCATCCCAAGACATCCAGATTCTGGTGGACCAAGGGGGAAAGTGGTTTCCAATGTTCAGAACCGGTAGAAAAGTGGACTCACTGCTAGGGTGCCCATCGTGGCTTGGCATGGCCTAGAAGCTCTTTCCTCATCTACTGCCCCCTGCTGACAACTGTTCCCATCCTGTGGTGGTCTTTCTACTTGTGACTTGACCCTCCGACCAGGTCATGTTTACTTCCACCCTTTCCAGGGTAAACAGAGAGTTCAGTAAACTAAACTCATACAAATATAACTCTTTTCCCCTACCGAAGCTCACTCCTTCATGGACTTTTCACCCCTTCCTGGGATCTGCAGCATTATCCTCCCACTCTTATGCAGAGCAATCTGGGTTTTCTCTTAGGTGCCTGGCTCCAAATTCAACAGTGCTTCTCACCCTTGTGTCAGGATGTTCCTGTTGCACCTTTTCTTGTACGCAGTAGGGGAACCCAAGCCTTCCTTCTTCTCTGGATTCCAGTCCAGGGACCCTGTAGCAGACTCTTTGCTGCCTCCCTGGACTTTCTCTGACTTTGGCCTTCCTTCAGGCCCTTTCCCACAGCACCTCCCTGGGCATTCCATACATCTGCCTCTCTCTAGGCCCATCCTTCACTTCCTAGCAACTAGAGAGGGTCTGCAGAGTTCTTCCCCTCTCTCCCTGCAGCCCCGTTCTCATCTGGGCTCCTTCCCTTTAAGATTGCCTCCACCAGCAGGGATTCTTCTTCATTTGGGCCTGGCCCACCCTCCAGGTGCAACCAGGTCTTTTAATTGAGCTCCCTAGCTCCAGTTCACACTTTTTAATACCAGTTGGGAGTAGATACTCCATCACAGAAACCCTCATGAAAAGTGCTCTGCCTCAATCCTCCTCCCTGTGGTATTACAGAAGATATTCCTTAAAAACAGAAATTTAGGGTGCACTGCCATGCAGTGGTCTCCAGCAGCCTTTGCTTTAGAGAGGGATTTTCTAAAATGCTGCTGCATTAACAGCACTGTCTACAGAATCCAAAACTCAACTCTGCTTCCTGACCATAAAGTACTTCACCATATCTGCTACATCTGCTTCAAGGAGCATACCCTCCATTAATCTCGGCTGAGTACGTATTCAGCAGCCTCACAGGAGAAAAATACTATTAAGAAGACGAGCTCTGTGTAAGGTTGAAAGCTTGTCTCTCTCAGCAACAGAAGTTGGTCCAATAAAAGACATTACTATACCCACATTGTCTCTCTATTATTCAAATTTTCAGAGCAACCACAAGTAATTGAGCAACTAGGAATAGCCACATTTCAACTAACTAATGGCTCCAGCTGGGATGAAGTAATTGTGGCAAAACCCTCCATCTTCAGGAGTGCTTGAATTACACGACTTGGGAATACAATACCAACAGCAACCATTAGAAAAATCAACAGCACCTCCTGAACCACTACCGCAAACTTTGAGCTGACCTGTGCAGTCCAGCACAAGACCCATCAGTTTCTAGGACCTGGAAATGGATTATCACAATTAAATCCAGGAGAAACTTATGAGGCTTCTTCACTGGGATGAATGTGCTGTAATTTAATGGATCTGGAGGGATCTAGATGCTCTTTAGATAATCTTTGTTTTAGCTAATTGGATTGTGTTAGCAGAATTTTCCCTGCTTCATGCTGAGGAAGCAATGGGGGGAGTTTGGAAAGGAATTGTTAGTTAAAAGAGTTACAGGGCTACTATGTCTGTCTAATTACTCATCTCACTAACACATGCATTAGGGGCTGGAAACCTCTGGAATAAATAGTACCGTAAATGCTCTGAAGTTTCCAGGGAATCCTGGAAAATACGTTTGAAAGGGAAAAAGATAGTGAAGTGTCAAAGTAGCCTTTAAGCAGCTCCTGATTAATAAACATAGCCATACGTGGAGAGTAATTGACAGTAAGACCATCTATTTGAAAGGATCCTGTAATTCCTTTTAAAATGTTGGATATTTATTTCTCGAAGGACTAATTTGGTGGATGCAGCTACTTAATGCTCTCACAGCATCTTCAAAAATTCTCTGCTGAATGAAGGCAAAACCTCTGAAGTTAGTATTAGAATAAACATCTGATGTGTATCATGACAGATCAATTTAGGAAGCTCTTGGCTGTGTGTCTGGGGAAAGATGTTTGGTCATTTTATGTCTGGTTTTGAGAACAGAATAAAAAATTAAAAGATGATGTTTTTGGATTAAGACAGATTGAACATAAATCTGGAGGACCTGATTTCCCTCTCATTTACACTGGTTTACACCAGTGCAACTCATCGATTTCAGTGGAGTAATACACTGGTATAAATGAGTGGAGAATCAGTATTTTATATCAAAGGATTATAATAAAATCTGGGTACATACTGTAAAAATATATTTGTGAGCAATTGTTCAGATGAATTCCTGTAACTCACTTTGATGAAATTTAACTCTTTTTACTCATTTTCCACAATCTTGTTCCTTTTTTGTTTGTTTGTTTGTTTGTTTGCAAGAATATGTTTGCAGAAAGCAAATATCTGCTGAACAGTTATGTGAATATATGTTTATGCATAGATTCACTCAAGAAGTATTCATATGGCTCTGTGACGGGATCCACTCACTGCAGGTAATGTCTCCTCCTGCGTCACTTTGGGATTTAGCTCTTTCCAGGTGCTTTGCCCTCCTCTCACAGTCTCTTCACCCATCCTATCTCGCCTTGTTGCCCTCTTGCTCCAGGAGCTTCAGCTTCCTCTTTGTGACTCGACCCTCTGGCCAGCTCACTATAGTCCTCCCCTTCTAGGGTATTAAAGTCTTTTGGGGCAAACTGTCCCAGGCAGCCCACTCTCCACCGCCAGGTCTGTGCCACTTCCCCAGAGGTTGGCAGGGGAACCTGGGCCAATCTCTTTGACTTTCCTCCACTTGTTCATAAAAGTTCCAATCACAAAGAAGAAAAATTACCATATATTTTAGGTGACCAGTCATGCACTGCAAAAAATTAGGGAAGAATAACAACAATTCTGAAATATAATTGAAGCAAATAATTTGGGGGTGAAAATATATTCACCTCGAGTGTGTGAATTGTTTCAAATAGCATACAAGACCCAGTGCATGACCTGTTCTTTGCACTGGAAGAAGGGAATAGAGGGAGAATAAGGTCCCCCTTCTTTCCTTCTGCTGAAAACTGGTACCACCACTTCCTGTGCACAGGGGGAAGCAGGCTCCACAGAGCTATGCCTTCCCCAACATGTGCATGTGGGAAGGGAAAAGCAGGGAGGGGGCAGAGCACTGACTCAACCACCACAATATGCCCAGCAGTAGAACTGAATGGGATGGGATTTTCCATTTAATAAAATAGTCAGAGATTTTGATGTTTTGTTTTTGTTTTCATTTCATAGAGGAAAGGGAAAAAATCTCAGCATTTTTCATGGAACAGCGGCCCAGTTTCCCTGCTGCCTATAATTGCACTGTTGGTGAACAGAGGACACTAAACCAAACCAAATCAAACCAAACCCCATAACAGCCCTTTTGTGACTTTAAAGTCAAAGGGTGAAATCTTGGTCTTCAGTGAAGTCAATGGCAAAATGTTGAATGATTTCAACAGACTCAGGATTTCATCCATAGCCAAGATAAATGCAAACTTATTTTTATTTTTAATGTGCCACTCAGTGGCAAAGCCAGGATTCTTTTTGTTTTTATCTCCAAACACTGGAAATAAGAGTTCTCATTCAAACTCTGATCAGGTCAGTAGCACTCTCTCTCTTTCACTTTACAGAGATATTACTTGGAACAAACAAAAATAACCTTTTTGTTTCTAATCCCAGAGACTGGTATTCAGTCCAGGATGACTTTCTTAAAATTCACACAGATCTCTTTTTGCCAAAATCTCCATGTACAGTCGTCAGTGTTCAAGATACTATTTCAAACTGTGACTCACATTTTCTGGAATACAATGCTTTAAAAACAATAAATGTGGCTGAATAAATGATTTGGGGGCAAATAAGAACTTATCTGAACCTTCAGAATTTACTCACTTTAAGCCCAACTTGGCACCTTTCTGAGAAGTTAAAAAAAGTGCCCAATACAAACATAGGCATGTTATGAAAAGAGCTAATAAATCATTCATTCTTGAGTCATTATAAATGATTATAGCCCTTTTTTCCATTCTTGAAACAAATCCAAAATTCTACAAATGCATATTCAAAAGTATTCACTAAATAGTTTATACTAGCAATTTTCAGCTTTTGTGGTGTTTGCAACTGGTTCACTTTGTTTACTCAATGTTTGTTACTCCTGAGGTGTGATTGGACATTTAAGTCACATTATATTGTTGCTGCTCTCTGATTGGATAACTGAATCTTTTTAAACAGGAAAGTAATGAATACCAAATAGGGAATAGTGGATGCTTTTGTTTGTACATAAACACTCTTGTTTTTGTTATGTTCGTGGCATACGTTCAGAGAGTTGGAAACAAAACCTAAATACTGTTCCTGAAAGGTTGCAACTTTTTTATTTCTTTTTTTTTATTTCTTATTTTTATTTCTTAGAATACAGAAATCTAGCACACAGCAACCAAATATACAGAGGGATAGTAGGCTGCACAGAGGCACAACTCGACCCACCAATTCTAAGACTGACCCTTTTACAGACTGCTCAAGAGCACCCAGATGATCCAGCTTCCCTCAGAGCTCCCTAGCATGTAAGCAAGACCAAGAAACCCCTTATAATTTAAAGCGATAGCTTGTAATTGTAATGGTTTTCAATACACCACACTTTTCATGTGAATATGAGTGTTCATATGGGTGTTCATATGAAGCTATTACCCAAACATCCATGCAAATGAAATCCATGCATAAATAATAAGAGATACAAGTATTATTGACCTGAAGAGCCTTTAAGACTTTGAATGAATGTTCATGGATACTGTTTATTCAGTGGACAACCAACTCCAGTATGGGTCTGAGTATACTAACAAGATGATGCAATGGCCTGAGGGAACACCTCACTCCTAGGGTTGACAACTTTCTAATCACACAAAACCAAACACCTCTGCCTCCCCGCCCTTCTCTGAGGCCCTGCCCAGACCCCACCCCTACTCTGAGGCCCCACCCCCTGTTCACTCCATTCCCCCCGCTCCGTTCCTTACTCTTCCCCACCCTCATTCACTTTCACTGGGCTGTGGAAGGGAGTTGGGGTGCGGGAGGGGGTGAGAGCTCTGTCTGGGGGTGCAGGCTCTGGGGTGGGGACAGGGATGAGGGGTTGGGGTGCAGGAGGGGGCTCCAGGCTGGGACAGGGGATTGGGTTGCGGGAGGGGGTGAGGGCTCCAGCTGGAGGTGTGGGCTCTGGGGTGGGGCTAGGGATGAGGGGTTTGGGATGGAGGAGGGGACTCTGGCTAGGGAAGGGGGTTGGGGTGAGGGAGAGGGTTCAGTGTGTGGGGTCCCACCGGTGCTTACCGTGGCTCTGAGGAAGCGGCTGCCAGGTCCCTGTGGCCTCTAGGTGGAGGCACGGCCAGACGGCTCTGTGCAGTGCACACTGCCTTCGCACCTGCAGGCACCACCCCCCACAGCTCCCATTGGTTGCAGTTCCCAGCCAATGGGAACTGCAAAGCCGGCACTGGGGGTAGGGGCAGCGCACGGCGCCTCTCTGGCCACCTGTAGCAATGTGACGACTCACCCTGCGGCGCCTCCTGCTGGTCATCCAGGGGATTAGCTTGTCCAGCCTTTGGAGCGCCCTCTGCAGGCCGATGTCCCACTTGTTGCTGGCCCCTGTGTCCCTCCCAGACCCCGTTCCCCTTTAGCTTGGGTGCTGCCTCCTGGCAGAAGTTTCAAAATTGTTAAAATGTCTCTTTTCGACGTTATCAAAACCAAGTTTTGTTTTTTTGGTTTGAAATGACTTTTTGTTAAGAAATGAGGGTTCTCTCCTGTTTCAAACCACTCCCACCATCTACACTGCACTTATGAGGAAAAGTAACATTGTGCCCAGATACCAGGTCAACTACCCTTTGCATTTTCCTCACCCATAACATGTATGCACTGACCTTGAAAGAAAATCCATCCTATTTTGTCTGAAGCAAATCTTCCTGAGCAGCATTCAGGTGGCTCATTCTTGTGTGAACAGTGCGGTGCAGAATGAGGGACCTGCAGTTTGCAGGAATCCAGGATTGCATAACTGTGGGTCTTGATCCAATACCAGCTGAAACTGTGGAAAGGCTCCCATTGAGCTCAGTTGACTTTGGATCAGGCCTTTGGATTTAAGGTCTTTAAATATTAGACTTTTTTCTCTTCCCTCTTTCCTTAATGTAGATCCTTCTCCCATGCTACTCCCCCCGCTATTAAAATATAACATCCTCCCTGGCTTTCTTCATATTGAATTTGATGACCAGTGCTCCCTCATCTGGATGACTCCTAACACTTTCTGCATTAAAACAATAAATTCCACTCTCTGAGCTGCCCGGATTCCCTTATGCTCAGAGGCTCTCCCTGGCTGTAATTTGGCCGTTATACCTTTTTCTCCTGTACTACTGTTTCCACAGACATTAACTCTATAGTAGATTATTTTTCAATTCACCCACCCTCCCACCTTTCTATTTGCCTGCAGAGCATATAACTGGCTGTAAAACATTCTGCAATGCCTACAGTGTATAAAATACACTACACAAAAATAAAGGGCCAGATTCTCAGCTGGTGTAAATTGCCATCAAAAACAAAGAGCTACGTTGATTTGCACCAGTTGAGAATTTGACTCAAAATGTACTGTAAGACTTGGCTTTTAGGCTTAGGTGACCTTTCTCCCTCTACACAGTGAAACTTAGAGGAAGCCATACATTATTCCTCAGGGGAGAGAAGGAACTGCAGAGTCCGCTGTTGAGACTAACCATCATTATACATGCCAATCACATCCAGCCCTGGCAATAATTACTAGAGAGTGAGCGAATGTACCTGTAATCATAAAGTGAATTAAACATATAAATAAGGTTCAGGCAAGTAATTGCAAGCAAAATGAAAGGGAGCGAGTGTGCGTGAGAGAAACAGAAAGGTGAAATGAACAGAAAGAGACTTAAATGAGAAACTGATGAAAGACTTTGAAGATCTTTTGCCTTAATTGATGACTATTATTCATATTTATGCAATTCATGGCGAAGCAACTGAAAGGGGAAATGAAAGGAATACATTTAAGATTTAAACTAGGCTGACTGCCTTTGCCATTGCTTTGTAATGATCCGTCTGTGGTGTTCAACTGACCCAGGGCCGGTGCAAGGAAGTTTCGCGCCCTAGGCGAAACTTCCACCTTACGCCCCCCGCCAGGCCTGCAGCAGCTCCCCGCCCCTCTCCGCCCTGAGGCACTCCCCCTGTGGCAGTTCCCCCACTCGGGGAGCTGTGCGGCAGCTCCCCACCCCAGCTCATCTCTGCTCCGCCTCCTCCCCGAGCATGCCGCCCCTGCTCTAATTCTCCTCCCCTCCCAGGCTTGTGGTGCCAAACAGCTGATAGGCACCGCAAGCCTGGGAGGCGGGAGAAGTGGAGCGGAGACCGCACGCTTGGGGACGGGGCATAGCAGAGATGAGCTGGGGTGGGGAGCTGCCACACGGCTCCCCGGGCCGGGGGGGTGGGGAGCTGCTGCGGCGGGTGTGTGTGCCTCAGGGCAAGGGGGGGAGCTGCCGCAGGGCTCCCCACCCCAGCTCACCTCTGCTATGCCCCCTCCCCGAGCACGCTGCCCCCGCCGGCAATGACAATAATTGCATGGAGCGGCTGCTGCGCTGGGAGAGGGCGTCTGAGCCGCATGTGTCAGCGCGCCACCGGCAGCCCAGCCCAGGAACGCTGTAAAAAAAAATTAGGGGCACTGCTTTTTGGCGCCCCCAAATCTTGGTGCCCTAGACAACCACCTAGTTTGCCTTAATGGTAGCACCAGCCCTGAACTGACCAAAAGGTCAAGTTCCATTTCTTAATGCTACCCAAAGGCTGGGATTCCTTTTGACCTCTTTCCCCTTTCCTTAAGGTCTTTTTGACAACTTATTCAGAGCCTGGCATCAACTCTCCCATATAGAGAATAACGCAGCTGTGGTTTCTAAGTCATTTGCCGGAGTTATAAACTTACTATCAGCAGAATGGCTGCAGCAGCCTCCTAGGACATGGGCCCCCACCCCACCCCACCCCACCACCTGACCCTCAAGATGTTCAAGACAAAAAAATTTCCCTTATCAGAGAGAATATTTATACAGTCTTCTTTGTCTGCTCATTTATATTAGATCTGTGGCACTTGTACCACCTACCAGTTAATAAAGATTGGGTAGCTCTTAGAACAACATAACCATATAGTTTGATTTTCCAGGAGACTAGAACCGAATGGATTACTCTGGCCAAACCCTCCTTCTCTCTCTCCTGCCCTGAGTGCCACAGACGCCATCCTTATTTTTGAGGAAGATTAGCCAGAATTCTTTTCAGAACCTATCAACTCCACTGATCTAAGAGTCTGAAATTGCTGCTGTTGATATAATAGAAGGCAGTTGCTCCCTACGCTGATAAAATGTGTATTGCTTCCATGGCACTCGGGATCTCTGCTGGACCAAAGAGTGGGAGAGCAATATTAGAAGGTGACTCACTTAGGTTTCCAGGGCTGGAAATAGAGTGGCTGCAATTTGAAGTCCTTGTGGATGGGTTGTAAATCAAGAAAAGTGTACTTACATGTATGTCTATATTTTAAGAAGTGATTTCTCAGAGCTCCAGTGGGGATACCAAGAAAGAAAAAGAAAAGAACAGCCACAGAACTGGCTCAGCTAGTTCAATCCATAATACAATGCAGCGTTATTTTTCATAGCTTCTTTCATACCAACTCCACCCCAAAATCTTTTACAAATTTACATAATACAAGACAGTGGATATTATATTGTATAGATTATGAGAAAACAGGGACAAAAAGATGCTGTATGTAGAATATATTAAAACCGGATAACGACCGAGAGAGAGAAAGGAAATAAGAGGTGTAGGCAGGGGAATGAAGAGATGTTATTAGATGAGATTTGAAATGAGATGGAGTGCTGATGAGGCAGAGAGATACTGGAAGGCTGTTCCAGATGGCAAGAGATTATGCAGCGGGACAGAGAGGAAGCTGGTGTTAAATGAGTGGAGGGAGAGGCAGTGAAGTGAGTGCCAGGTCTGGAGTTGTACAAACAAGGAAGGCATTTCAGAGCTAGCTCCTGAAATGTCTGGGAGGCCAGGGGATTCCTCTAAAAATGGATGTGATGTAGTACCATATGTGTGAGAGGGTGAGCAGCATTCTGCACGCTGCTAAGAAACAGAGGAAGCAAGGGCAAGGGTTATTTTTAAATCAAAATAATTTGGAGTACCATAGAAACAGAGCAACCACATAACTTCCCCTGATGTCTTAACTGGATTTTCATATTTGTAAACAAGTACTAAGTGACATCTGTCCTGGGTTCTTCTGTTTGTTTGAGATAGGTAGGACTGAAAGAAAAACAAATGTATCTACAGTTCTCACTGTTAGTCATTAGCGGCTACGTTGTCACTGCTGCTGAGGCTGCCAGAAGCTGCCTCTTTCTACTTTGTGCTGCCTGGCAACTTCCACAGGCATTACACTGTCTACAGCTTCCACCAAACATTTTGGATTCTTGAAGAATCCATGACCTACAGGACAAATTTTTCTGATATGGCCTCCAAATTTGCACTGGCAACTTCGTGCGCACAATTATTTGAGCATGCAAAGACCTGGACTTGCCCACAAATCAGATAAATGCCTAGCCATCCAACTGGCATGCACCGATTGAGTTCCTGGGGGGAATGGGTGGGCGCAAGTCTGCCCACAACTAAGGGCTCCTCCCCCAGCCTAAGGGGAGAAGCTCCTGAACCCAGGGCTCGGGTAAGTTTGGGGGACAACAAATGAAAAAACAGGAGCAGGAGTGAGAGTCACAGGGTCAAAAGCAGTTATCCAGAGAGGGACACCAAGCAGACAACCCCAGACAGTGCCCACTGCTCCTCCAACGTGTCCAGATAGCCAATAGACGTGGCCCAGAGGACCTCTGCCCAGAGACGTGACTTCAGAAAGGAGCAGAAATAAGCCCCACAGTTGCAGAACACATCCCCATCCAGCATCCTTCTCCTGGCATGGTGGATGGCCACACTGGCCAATGTCTGGAGGAGGTTGATGAGGAGGTCTCACGACTTCATGGCGCAAAAATCAGGAGGTGTGGGGAAAGTGCAGCCAGAACACGAGAAGAAGGTTCTGGAGGAGCAGGAAAAGGAGCTGCAACCTGGTGCAGTCAATGTAAATGTGTGCCAGTCCAACTGGTGTGCAGGAGTGACATTTACACACATAAATGCTTGGTTTTACATGTTCAGAAAGTTGAGAGTGTTTATATCTTCCAGAAGTGCATTTTCATGCACTAAGCCTGACCTGGCTTCGCACTCCCCCCCCGCCCTTTTTAAAAAAAATATGTCTCATGCCTCTTTGTTTTGTTTTTGTTTAAATACTGGTGGGGTTGTTACATATCAACATTGAACTGCATTTTAATTCAGTATCTAAAGTGTTAATTATCACATGGCATGTGCGCTGAGGCTAAGTTTGAGTCCATATGAACTGCTGTTTTCCTATTTGCTAGAAGTGCCTGAGGACAGACCATTCTAGCCCACATCCTGACATTCTGTTTTGCACCTGTGTTTAATCTGGAGGCAAAGCTGTGCAGAAGATCAACTTCAGAGCTGCTGAGAAAAGAACTGATTTGCCTGAGAAGATAAGTGTTGAAGTGGGATGGCTCCTGAGCTGGTCAGATTGCTCATTTGGGACCCCATCCAAAACCCACTGAAGTCAATAGGAGGCTTTCCACTAAAGTCAGTGAGCTTTGATCTTGATCAATGGTGACAACTTTTTCTTCTAATAAAAAGTTAAGAATTTGGTTGAAAAACCACTCACTGAATTTCCCTGATTTCCATTAAAAAACAAACAAAAACCCCAACACCAATTATTTTCAATAAATGTATCCACATTCTGCACCAGCTGTAGCTTCCCAGAGGTCTTCAAGTATAGCACACATAATGTTCTGTGCCTCAGAACAGCTGGTTTTCACTAACTGATGGAATTAGGAATTCAAGCCTTGGCCACTATCTCATAGTCAATCAGAGGCTAAGATCAAATTGGTTTGTGTTGATTTTTTCCATCCTGATCAGATAATTTAGCTAAAACTACTCATCTGTGTGAAAATCATCCCGGTGCAAAGGGACAGGAAAAACCCTAGGTACTGTACTACTTAGAGACCATTTAAACCTTCAAAACAGGGTTTAAACAGGACTTATGTGGCCCATAGGTCTTTTCCTAGCCCTCTACATATCGGGTACATTTCACATTCTGAGAACAGCCACCTCAAAATTATTCATAGAAATTTAGATAAAGAAGCAAAGCTCAAATCCAGCTATGATGAAACATTCATGGACCTGGAAAAAATGTGAGCAAATTATCGCTGTATGCTGTTGAGCAGTGGCAAGACCAATGGATTTTGGGACTCAGGAGACCTGGGTTTTATCACTAGCCTGCTGGGTGATTGTTACTAAGTCACTTCCCCTCTCTGTACCTCAGTTTCACCATCTGTAAAATGGGAATAATGATAGTTGCCTCCTTTGTAAAGCTCTTTGAGATCTAGTGATGAAAAGCGATATATAAGAGCTGGGTATTACTATTACAAAATTTGGCAAAC
>NW_020664598.1:14678391-14700706 GCF_002925995.2 Terrapene triunguis
TATTTCCTCCAATTCTTATACAATTGTATATCAGTCCAGCTGTTTCCTGTTCTGATGATTTTCTGTACGTTTCTCAGAACATAAGATTGTTTTTACACAAAGAGTTCTAATAGTCCTTGACCCTAAGTTCTAGCTTCAGTTGCTAACTTGCAACGCATGCATTAATGTCAAGCACGCATCATTCATACCAGGCCTCAATGACCTATAACGTATTACATGGATATATGAATCACAATGTGTATATATATATACATATATATATATATATATATACACACACACACACACACATATATATATACACCAACACCGGCTTTCTTTTAAAACTTCACATGACATTCCTTGGTGAACCAGAATGTACATACCAGAATCAGGACATTCTTGTCACACACTCTTTCCAGTTGGCGTTAAAGGGTTCTTAGGTCATGTAACCTGTAAACAAAGATCTGACCATCATGGAGCCTGAAAAGAGAGTACCTTGGGACTACCTCATGGATGGTGGAAGATAAAGGAGTATTATGAAATATGACTAAACCATCAATTTGAGTGTACTGTCAGTATTCTCCCCCCCAAATCCTCTGAAAACACTCTAGTTCCATTAGTTTATGAGAGTGAACCACCAGAATAGGTCCATCACCCTGACAGGGGATGTCTGCTCCAATCTCAAATGCAGTTAATCAAATGAGATGAACAGGAATATTGCTCCCTTTTACGGTTGCCAGCCTTCCAGGATTGTCCTGGAGTCTCCAGGAATTAAAGATTAATCTTTAATTAAATAGTATGTCATGTGATGAAATCTCCAGGGATATGTCAAACCAGAATTGGCAACCCTACTCCCTTTGCAACTGGGACCAAGCACAAGCACATACATGCTATTACTAAATGGTGCGTATGACTTGACACTGATGGTGCAGTGGTAGATAATGGAGACCAGGGAATTCAATTACACAGACTTAGCACCTTTGTGAAATAAAGCTGAATAGAGTATGGGTTAGATATCGGACATTTAAAAATCCACAACAGTTCCTTAAATCCTTCAGGTCTAAGGCCGGCAATGAATCAGATAAAAGAGGGGAAAAGATAGACAAAGACATCCTTCACAAATAGAGCTGTGCCCATAAACACTATTAATGGCTATGGTGAATGGTGGGTGATAGAATGACATAAAATGGAGATCAGTTAATTCAACCAAATACTTTGGCAGCTACACAAAATCTAGCAGAATGAGCAATTGCAGCAAATAAATTTTGAAAGAAAAATGTAAGTTCAAATTTGTTTGCACAGAGCATTTGTTGAATAATTATGAATAGTAAATAAAATATTTTAAAAAGACACAGTCTGTTCATAGACAATTCTCAAGCCAAAAAAGTGGCTAAATTAATTGACTAAATTATTCATTACAAATTCTCTCTCAAGTTTTCTTAAGGGGTCAAGTGCAAGTCAAACCTGAACTAAGGTCTGATGTGTAATATCTTTGAGTTGAATATTTTGTTCATGGCTCTCTGTAGCAGCACTATCCTCACCCATCATGAATGGAAGGGTGACAGTCGTGCCAATGGATGTCTTTCAGGGTTGGAAGAGATGTTAACCTGTGGGCAGAATCCCAGAGGACTTTAGAGCAAAAACATGCCTTTATATAGAGCTGGTTGAAAACTTTTCATCAGTTTTTCCCCCCAACAAAAATGTTTTTTTACTAAATTAAATTTGAGTGATTTTTCATTGTTGTTGATTTTTTAGGTCTTTTTTTGGTTATTGTAAAATCAAAATCTGGAATAATTTTGAAAACCAAAAGTTTGTTTTTTCCCCTTCCCACCATTTTTTCCCCTTTCCAGTGGCAAAACATAAAAAGGAGAAAGAAGGGAGTAGGGAGAAATGATAGACAAAGGGAAGGGGGGAATCCAAATAACTGAAAACCAAAACATTTTAGTTTTCAAGAAAAAAATCCATGAAAAGTTTAGAAAAAATTGTGTGTGCTGTGTGGGTGTGTGTAAGTAAATATGCTCTATTTGTCAGCTAGTTCTACCTTTACTTCACTGGCAAGACACTTTCATTGAAATACAGGCCCTCAGACACCAGTGACGTACACAGTACAAGAATTTAGAGTAGATTAGAATTTCAACCCCCCATACCTGCCATCCCCTGTTTAACCCATGGGATGAATTTTCATGAAATGCATATCAGTAACTGATTTTTTTATTATTATTACTACTATTATTCCCCAAACAGTAACTTGTACATTAGGTTCTTCTCCAATGGACCCAGAATTAAGTTATTCTCTTCTAACCTGGAAGCTTGGTCCAAGTTTCTATTAATATGAACTATAAGGACAAGCTGAGGATTTAAGCGAGGTGGCAGTGGAGGGGAGTCAAGAAATATAGATCTATTTTTCCTCTCTGCTTTATGACTTTGTGTGTACAGCTCTGTACCAGAACTCTCAACAGCTACTGCATAAGTTCTGTGGTCTGCTGTAATTAGGGTAGCTCTACATAATGCCCTCAGCTTTCATCTTGGGTCCGTCACATTCAGCTACAAATAAATAAATAAATAACCAAATAAATAAACAAAACAAAACACATTTGGTGGCCTGAACACACTCGGCAACAACCATATGACAGAAAGCCCTACAAGCTGGAATGTTTCTAGACAGATTGACAGCTCAGGGGGACCCACTAATTAGACATAAGTGCAAAAAGGACTTTTTAAATGCTAGATTGACTGTATCAATGGAAGTTTGAAGTGACTGTTGTAGCTGTGCTGGTCCCAGGATATTAGAAAGACATGGTGGGTGAGGTAATATCTTTTATTGGACCAATCTGAAGAAGAGCTCTGTGTAAGCTGGAAAGCTTGTCTTTTTCACCAACAAAAGTTGGTCCAATAAAAGATATTGCCTCACCTGTCTTGTCTCACTTTTATGACTGGAATTAAAATGAGTTTATTGGCAGGAATGCTTGCCAAAATAGAGAAGTTTAAACAAATACTGCAGAATATTTCCAGGAAGTGAATTCTGAATTCAGATTCACACTAGCAGCCTGATTCTCAGTTATACTTGTATAGTCAGAGAACTGAAACATGAAATGTAAGCTATGTGTCTAGTCAAACCTCCTTGAATTTCAGATTCCAAATATTTGCAAGGAACTGCTTGAGAACAAGCTGCCAAACAAAAATTATTTTCAGACATAGTATTAAACATTTAATAGATTTTAAGGCCAGAAGGGACCATTGTGATCGTCTAGTTTGACCTTCTGAATAGCACAAGCCACAGATCTTCCCCAAAATAATTCCTAGAGCATATATTTTTGAAAAATAGCCAATCTTGATTTAAAAATAGTCAGTGATGGAGAATCCAAAACGACCCCTGCTAAATTGTTCCAGTGATTAATTACTGTTAAAAATTTACACCTTATTTCCAGTCTGATTTTGTCTAGCTTCAGCTTTCAGCCATTGGATCATGTTATGCCTTTCTTTGCTAGATTGAAGATGCCATTATTAAATATTTGTTTGCCACATAGGTACTTATAGACTGCAATCAAGTCACCCTTTAACCTTCTCTTTGTTAAGCTAATTAGATTGAGCTTCTTGAGTATATCTCTCTAAGACATGTTTTCTAATCCTTTAATCATTCTTGTGGCTCTTCTACGAAACCTCTCCAATTTATCAACATCCTATCAGAATTGTATACACCAGAACTGGACACAGTATCCCTGCAGTAGTCACACCAGTGCCAAATACAGAGATAAAATAACTTCTCTACTCCTACTTGAGATTCCCATTTATGCATTCCAGAATCACATTAGCTCTTTTGGCCACAGCATCGTTCTGGGAGCTCATGTTCAGCTGATTATCCAAAACCCCCACATCTTTTTCACAGTCACATCTTCCCAGGATAGAATCCCCCATCTTGTAAGTATGCCCTACTTTCTTTGCTCCTAGATGTATACATTTAACCATATTAAACACATATGGTTTGCTTGCACCCTATTTACCAAGCAATCCAGGTCATTCTGAATCAATTATTTACCACTCTTCATTATTTACCACTCACTCAATTTTTGTGTAATCTGCAAATTTTATCAGTGATTATTTTATTTTTTCTTCCAGCTAATTGATGAAGATCTTAAATAGTGTAGGGCCAAGAACTGATCCTTGTGAGACCCCACTGGAAACACACCTGCTTGATGACAATTTCCATTTACAGTTAAATTTTGAGACCTATCAGTTATCCCGTTTTTAATCCATATAATGTGTGTCACATTAATTTTATAGCATTCTAGTTTTTTAATCAAAATATTGTGAGGTACCAAGTCAAAGACCTTTCAGAAGTCTAAGTATATTATGTCAACACTATTACCTTAATCTCATCGTAAAAACATATCTAATTAGTATGACAGGATCTATTTTCCATAAACCCCAGTTGATTTGCATGAATTATGTTACCCTTCCTTAATTCTTTATTAATTGTATTTCATACCAGCTGCTCCATTATCTTGCCCGGGATCAATTCCAGGCTGATAGGCTTATAATTACTGGGGTCATCCCATTTACTCTTTTTAAAAACTGGCAAAACTTAAGCTTTCTTTCAGTCTTCTGTAACTTCCCCAGTGCTTCAAGACTTATTGAAAATCAACATTAATGATACAGAAAACTCCTGAGCCAGCTCTTTTAAAGCTCTTGGATGCAAGTCACCTGGACCTGATTATTTAAAAATATATAAGTTCAGTAGACACTTGTATTTATAGTATTTGTATTACAGTACAGTATAGAGACCACAAGTAAGACCAGTGCCCCATTGTGCTAGTGACTATACAAATACATAGTAAGGCTAGGTCTACACTGGGGGTGGGGGGGGGTCGACCTAAGATACGCAACTTCAGCTACGCGAATAGCTGTCAAGCGAATAGCGTAGCTGAAGACGGCGTATCTTAGGTCAATTTACCTGGCCGTGAGGACAGCGGCGAGTTGACTGCTGCCGCTCCCCCATCGACTCGGCTTCCGCCTCTCGCCACGGTGGAGTTCCGGAGTTGACGGCAGAGTGATCGGGGATCGATTTATCACATCTATAGATAAATCGATCCCCGATAGATCGATCACTACCCGCCAATCTGGCAGATAGTGTAGACGTACCCTAAGAGACTGTTCCTGCTCAAAGGAGCTCTCAATTTAAATGGAAAACAGACAAAGGGTGGAAAGGAAACTTTATTATCCCTATTTTACAGGTGGGGAACTGAGCCACAGTAAGATTAAATAACTTGCTCAAAGTCCCACAGGAGGTCTCTTGCAGAGCTGGGAACTGAACCCAGATCTCCTGACTCCCATTCATATTGTGAATAACTAATAAACTCAAAAAAATCACTGTCTCTGAGAATTATTTTTTTTAAAAGGAGAAAATTATTCACCCAGTTGTACTCAGGACTCTACAAGTAGCAAGAAATGCTTCCAAGTTGGGGTTTTGTTACACAGAACTATCATCACTTCAATCATTCAAAACTAGACTGCACAGAATACTAGAATATATACGTAGGGAGCAATCCTACACTAGCAGGTTGACAGGTTAGATAATTTGATAATACTTTTTCATCCCTAATCTCTAGGATACTGGGTTGATTGAAAAGTGACACATTTTGACTCAAGAATAACACATTTATATTAGGGCTGTCAAGCGATTAAAAAAATTAATCACGATTAATTGCGTGATTAAAAAATTAGTCGTGATTAATCAAACTGTTAAACAATAGAATACCATTTAGTTTAAAAATATTTTTTTTAATCACGATTAATTTTTTTGAGTTAATCGCATGAGTTAACTGCGATTTATTGACAGCCCTAATATATATTAATCATGGAGGACACATTACAAAACCAAAGCCCCTATTAGCCCAAGCCTGCTCATGTGACCACCCCAACTCAGAAAGGGTCCAAGAATGATCCAACAAAGTCAATGAATCATCTCCAGCTTCTGGAACTCATGAGGTCTCAGTGTCATGGTGGGTCTATGAAAAGCATAGCTTAAGAGGGCAGAAAAAATTTGGTTTCTAATTATGCAACAATATCCATAAAAAGCAAACATTCAACCATGCAGTTAAAGGGTAGGAAGAGAGACTAATGAAGGCTGCGTCCTTAACTGTCTATAATCCTTCATAGCTCTTTGGAGTGATTAGCTCCTATTTACTTCTTCTTCTTGCAGCAAAGTTACTGTACTCTGCCACTGGAAAAATATGTCTCTTAAATTATCACTCCAAGCTTTGTGCTAGCCAGGCCCCGTGTCCTGGATTGAAATCAATGTTAATGGATTTTGAGACTCAGATAATTTTTGTAAAATTGCCCACCATCCTCATTTTCAATATATCCACAAACAAATTGACGACCTACAGATCTGATCAATTATTTTGCTCCTTTTGTGATAGTTAAATGTAATAGTGCTTTGCTTGCACAGTTTAATTACTGGCACAAATATCTGAAATTTATGAACAACAGCTGAGCTATCATGACAGAAAGCAGGTGGCCTTGGGGCTGTTAGGATCCAATTGGCATGAAAAACTAAGGCAACATAAGCTACTGGATGGACTCATTACTACAATTTTGCTGATTCAACCTCTTCCTTATCCATTCAGCCCTAATCGTTATTCAGTCTGACAGGCCAATGGCCATTGCAATATTCCTCCAGTTGGCTTTATGTAGGTTTGGAAGATATGCACATATCAGAAAAGAGTGGAATGGAGTAAAAATAGAAAAGGACCCAAGAGAGCAATATAATTATTGAGAACTTGGGGTGGGTCAACGAGGAAGAGGGGGGAGATGTTTGCAGGGGACTCCATACTAGGGGAGGTTGAAAAAAAATAGGATCATTTCATATGGTAATGGGAAAAGCAAGAGTAGACTGAAGAAATATGTTAATTAATGAGTGATATAGAAATAGCTATTTGGAGGTTCCTATTTATCTTCCCTCATAATATAAAAACAAATGGGAAAGTCAATGAAACCAAAAGGCAACAAATTTAAAATGAGTAAATGGAAATACTACTTTCACACAACAGATACTTAAACTGTAGCATTCATTTCCATAGGATACAGAGGCAAGGAATTTAGCAACATTTTTGAAAGGAATAGATATTTACAGTCACTAGAAAGAAGGTGACAAAGTCAATCAAGTTTCATATTTTAAGGCATAAAATAACTGCGAGATGGGGTCAGGAAGAAATCTCTTCCTCCCATGGTAAAGCATTGCTCAGTTAGCCAGATGGCTGTATACGTTATGCACCATCCTCTGCCCACCCCTCCCCCCCAAGTCATGGAATCAACATGATATTGCTGCTATCACATTATTCACTCTATTGGTATTGTCTGTGTCTTGGGGCTTTTCTATATGGTGCAGCAATGCATACTAGAGGGATGTGACTTCTAAAGCTCTCCAAGGTGTTGTGCACTACCTGGCCTGGGTAGGCCTTGCTAGTGCACACTAAAGGATCTCTGGTAACTTGAGATCCAAAAGAGGATGTGCATGCATTTGGGTGCTGATGGGTTTTTCAGAGAATTTTGTTAGTCATACCCAGGTCTCCATAGCATTCTGTGGGAGGATGGGAGTTGGGATGTGGTTAGCACTCTCAGAGGACAGGGCAGGGTCTGGCCACTCCACTGGTTTTCTTCAAAAACACTCAGGGTATGACTACACAGCCCACAGAATTGAGCCTCCCATCCCGATAGACTTGGGCTCCTGGGGCTTGTGCTACTGCATTAAAAATAGCTGTGTAGACAGCACTTTGAAGTTGTGGCTCAGGCTCTGAGGCCCACCACTACCTCCCGCTCCAGGCTTCAGAGTCCAAGATCTAGCCCAAGCCACAACGTCTACACAACTATATTTAGTGCAGTACCATGAGCCCAAGTTTGTCTACAAGGGCTGGGAGTCTCGCTGCCGTGGGCCATGTACCCTCAGAGGCCCAGTGTGCTTAGCCTATTTTCCTTCAGTACTAGGCATGGTAGATGGGGGACACATTCTCTGGAGGGTTCTTCAATGAACAGTGATGCATATTGCAGTAGGAATACTACACACTGGATCAGGAAGCACACTTGCTCTTTGTACATGATGTGTTTCTATTACTCCAAATGGCAGTTTACAGCCATGGTAGTGAGCTCCCTTAGTTCCTCCTGTGACTTCTACATCCACAGCAAATCATTCCTCCCTTCACCATTTGATAGTGGAGCCATTAAAAATGCATTATTCCTGGGTGAGCAGAAAAAATATATTACATGCACACCTTACAAACGCATAACACAGCTGTCATATTCAGCACAGTGAGATAGAACAAACACCTAATAAATCTTAGGTGTTTTCTTCTCTTAAAAGACAGAGGACACGCTTTGAAAACCTGTTCCTCACCCCCATTGTAAATCCTCAGTCAAGGGCAAAGCAAACATAACACTTTCCTTAGATCCACTAGAATAGCCACAGAAAAGACACTAGACTTTATCAAAATGAGATTCAGATGCCTGCATGAAACTCTTGGCATAAACTATTTATGTACCTGGAAAAGTAAACAGGGTGTTGCAAATATCTTGTTTGCTGTTCAACATTGCCATTGGCTATGAATAGGCTTGGAAAGATTTGATTTTCATTGGTAAATGTCGGTCAACAACAATTTCACCCTATACACACGAACCAATGAAAGAATATTTCCACTGATAATACTCAAAATTTAGAGAGGCAAAGTCAGAAAAATGCTGCTTGAGAATGTAGAGTTTGATTCAAGGATATTTACTTTGTATATTTTGAAATGTACTATTGACAATTTGTGTTTGAATTGTTGTAAACTTTTAACGTTTTGAATCTCAGTGTCTATTGTCATTAAATAATTATTGTCTGATTCCCGCCCATAATTTCATGAAACTGTAAAAAATTAAATTAATAAAAATCTAAAAAGAGATGTAAAATAAATATCAATATTATTCACTGAAATGATAAAAAAAATCAAGCTCTGCCAAGTCTAGATATCAAATGTCTTTGCCATAAGGGGCTCACATACATCAGCTCATAGAAATATAAAGGGACCTTAAGAGGTCATCTAGTCCATCCTCCAGCATTGAGGCAGGATTAAGTATATCTAAATCATTCCTGACAGGTGTTCCTGTGTCCTGTTTCAATGATGGGGATTCCACAACTTCCCTAGGTAACCTGTTCCTGTGCTTAACTATCCTTATAGTTGGACATTTTTCCTAATATCCAACCTAAATCTCCCTTGCTGGAAACTAACCAACTAACCTACCATCAATGGACATGGAGAACAGCTGATCATAGTCCTTTTTAGAACAGCCCTTAACATATTTGAAGACTGTTATCAACTCACCCCTCAGACTTTTTATCTCAAGACTAAAAATGCCCAGTTTTTAAAGTCTTTTTTCAAAGGTCAGTTTTTCTAAACCCTTTATCATTTTTGTTGCTCTCCTCTGGACTTTCTCCAATTTGTCCACTTCTTTCCTAAAGTGTGATCCAAAACATGTTAGCATATCCTCCCTCAGTCATGCCGCAAGACAGTGATGATGAAGATGAAAGGAGAGTAGAGGATGCTAAGGATCAGCTAGGTGTGATGGAGCTGGAGAAAGATGGTAATCCTGGGGAATACAAGCAGCAATTTGTTTGGCTGTTGGCCCCACCCACAGCCATCTGGGACAGGCTGATTGCCAGCAGTTTGAAGGTGAATATAAAATGAAGCATCCTTTAAGTTAATAATAGTCACACTTAATGAACATGCTTTTTTATTAGAGCATGAGGCCTATGGCCAAAGCAAAATTAGCCTGCCTGAGTGCATGAACACTATGTGTTCAAAAAAAGATGTGGGGAGAGAGGGAATGGGATAATGACTGCACCTGCAGGCCATTATCTTTTCTCTCTCTCCCTTTTTTCCCTTCTTCTTCTTTGGTGCTAGGTCAGCAGCTGCCTTATAAGAAGGCTGGTTATGCCTGATACTATGGCGATGCACGCTGGCCCTCTTAGATCCAGGGTGGTTCTGTTGCCCTGCCTGTTCTGCGGTAGAGGAGGCAGTGTGCTCTTCAATGGTTATGGTGCAGGATGAATTGAATTACTTGGGTCCAGGCAACCTCTAATCGTGCTGGCCAGAATGAACCAAATGTGCCCACAATATTCCATAAGTGGAAATTCACCCAAAGAGATTTCATCCCTTGTGTCCCTAGGAAATGAGCAGGAGCGTGTGCTGCAGCACTGGGCCCATGAAGAGTCTGAGGAAGATACCTACCCTCCACTGCTAACATGGGACGGGTACCATCGACTAATGTGACAGTTGTCTTCTGAAAGTCCCGGAGTGCCAGGCCAGCTTGAGAGCCAAAAGATGCAGCCAGAGTTTCAGAACACTAAAGCTAGTTTTGAAAATTCCTCCAATTCCCAAAGCAACCTAAAGCAAAAGCCCACCTTTCCTGCTTCATATCCCAAATGACCCCTTTGAAAGGTCTCCTAGACATCCCATTGCATTCCAGAAGCCGTTGCCTGGTGTGGGAACCCTATTTATTGACACAGAAAGCATTAAGGATCCTTGAGCTCCAACTGTAGCAACAAAAAACTAGAATGAGTGTTTTGGGATAAAGGTTTTGCAGCCATTGGTAATCCCTATTCTAGCAACACATCTGTCAATCCACAGAGTGAGCATTAAAGACTATGTGAAAATCTCTGGAGGCCAATTTCTGCTCTGACTTAGCTACAATAGCGCAACTCATTCAAGTCAATGGGATTGCACTAGTGCAATTGGTAGAAGATTTTTGCCTGAGATTTCTAGGATAGAAGTATGTGGAATCTGCCCTACAACTAAAATATGATAAAGGCTGCTGGTCGTGAGATTCAAATCCTGTTTTCTATGAATAGTGTGAGATGCTGCACATGTTTTAACTGGGGCTTGTTGACATTTTGGCTGCTGAGTTTGGAAGGTGAATTGTTTGGACATGCCAGATGGTTCTAGATTTCCTACTGGGTTTTGGAACAGCGCAGTGGATCTCGGGACACTAATCCTCCAAGTGAAATCAATGGAGACAAGTAGAAGGATTATAAAGATGGCTACTGGGATGTACACAAAGGAAGGCATGAAAAGACATCTATTAACAGGACAACCTGGGTCAGATTAATGTAGTCCTGATGCATAGGCACCTGATAGCATGCCCCCCCCAATGGATCCACCCCCATGCCATGGTTCCCATCCCCCACAGACCTCCTTTGCCAGAAAGGCAGGCTTGTGGAGGGCCCCAGAGAGGCAACAGGGGACAGCAATGGTCTCCTTTTCTCCCCTATTTTACAGAGACAGGTGTGGCAGCAGGGGAGCTCCCAAGTCCTTACCCCAGCAGCTGGAATGTAATTGGGTGGATGGGTTGGCTGAGCCTACTGCTCTCTTCCCATCCTGCCACACAGACTTCTCTTCTGGGGTAGTATTAGCAAGGTCTCCCAGAGCAGTGGGTCTGGGCCTTAACACCTCATTGAGATGAATGGGTAAGGCACTCCCTCCCAGAACCATTATTTCAGGCTCTCTGCAGACTTAGGTAGGCTTTGTTGCATTTGTTAAATAGGGGTTACATTTTTCTTCACAATCATGAGAGCTAGAAACCACTTATTAAAAAAATGAAACCAGAGATTGTGATGTAACCACATGACTCCAGGAGGTGGGGCCTAAGAAGCTATGCCCTAATTTGGCCTTGAGGATAACTAAACTTAACAGGTTGGAGGCAGGAAGTCTTCAGCATTTGGTTTTCACAAAGTCTGGAATTTTGTTTGGAAGGAGTGTGGGAGAAAACACAACATCCACCTCTACCTATGTACAGGGAGCCTTCTAATAGAACAAGCATTCTAGGAAGCCAGACTAGATGACAAATGAAATGGACCCCTTAGTAAATAACTTTCTTGGAGATGGCACAGGGTGGAAGGTTGTTAAAGGAACCCTTGTTTGATTCTCCCCCCCCTTTTTTTTAAAGGGTAGGATTTATATTTTTAATATCTGCAGTTGAATCCACGTGCTGTCTTGGGACCCTCATTAGTATTCATTTTAGCAGCACACAATAGGCTCTCGCAGCTGCCCTCTCTGCATCATTTACCAAGACAGGTACAGGAGCTGTTAAAAGAATCGTAATAAAGCAAAAACCTGCCATCATCCAGCAATCTGAGAGGGAGCCTTCAAAGACTATGATGTCTCTTTCAAGTCCTGTCGTTTCCACATTATCATCAGTGGACCCTACTGTGACTATATCTGTGCATTTTGCTTTGTTCAGAACAACATCAATATGCCTACATACATTTCACTTGGTCCTTCTGTATCTAGCACTACTTAGCCTTCTGGTTTTTTGCTTTGGCTAAGACATACCTTAGCTGGTCATCTATTACCTACATAGCAAGGAGAGATCTGAGACTATGTGTAAGACATCTTGCTATGTGGAAAACTAAAAAGCAAATAGGTTCATCAGTTCCAGTCACTAAAGATTAATAATTTACTCTTTGTCACTTCTGTGGTAGAGTTTGTGAGCAATCAGCCCCACATATCACAGCAGAAAAGGGGAAACAGAGCTATTGGTTAAAAGACAGATTCCATCTTCTGCAATTTACCAGCTGAATTATTAAACCAAAACTTGATTAAAGGCTGTTTTAAGGACCACTAAGCTATGCATAGAATGTAAGTTTGTGTGCACAGTGCCTAGCACAATGGGGAACTACTGCAATTGACAAAATAAGTATATTTTAAATAAAGGAAGGTTCAATGGATATGAAGCTCCCTCATATGTTAGAAGGCAGGGACAGATATTGGGTATGGCCATTTTATAAGTGAAACTTTTTATATAAATAAAAATACAATCAGCAGCTTTCCCTACAAGATTTGATAATCAGGAATATTAAAGATGCTTTTTTATTACACAACACATGGCTAAAGGACATGTTTAATGGAACTAAAGGAAACATTTACTTAAATTTTAAGCTCTTTGGGGCAGGGTCTGTCTTGACATGTGTTTGTATGTCACCTAGCACAGTGAGCCCTGATCCGGGTCCCTAGGAGCTAGAGCAATACAAACAATAAATAATAAATAAATAATAATAATGTGTAAAAGCCAGTCCTGTCTCTATTCCCTCGTGCGTAGGTTCACAAGGCTTGAAAGGAAGCAGAACTTCTTCAGGGTTTCTGTATATGGCGCAGACCTCAGAAAGGCAACAGATGAGAAATCCACAACACCAGCATGGCTCTCCCAAGGCATCATATGCATTATATTCCAATGCAGCTTTCAAAGTCCAAGCGTCAATCTCCAGTAGCATTTTTGGCATTTAGTTCAGACATATCCCCATTTGCAAGTGTTCCTCTGATATACAAATGTTCCCTCTCATCACTCAGTCAACATGAGTGGGGTAGGTTTTGACATCTTTCCTAGATATGGCCTCTGCAACACTGCTGGACAGTTAGACACGAGTAGTAAAATTTATTCCGATAGCAGGTATTAGAGACAAATATTTCTTGCACTTACACTGGTGTAAATTAGAAATAGGTCCACTAAAGTCAATGGGCTTATATTGATGTAAAACTGGGAAAAGTGAGAGGAGAATTAGAGCCTGTGAATCAAAATTAGATGGGAAATACATATTAGCAAAAAAACCCACCCAAACAAAACCAAAACAACCAACCAAATAACCAAACTGGCTAAGTCAGGACAAGTAAGCAAGCCCTCTTCCCTGGGACACTAATAGTATGTGTACACTGCAGCTGGAAATGTACTTTCCAGCACAGGTAGACATACATGCAGGAATTTTGATCAAGCTTAACAGGCTAAAAATAGCATTGGCAGCACTGGCATCACTATACCTTAATTGTCAGTTCCTGTACCACTGGTCAATTTCCAAGATCACAGTTAGTGGCCATGGTAAAACTAAATGCCAAATTCTACCCTGACTCTCATCCTCTGCAAAACCATTGATTCCAATACAGGATGTAAATCAGAGCAGAATCCAGCCCACAATTAGGCCGTTTTCAATTCAGAGTAGTTTTAAATTCAGACAACTGTATTACTTAGGCTTCCAGTTCAATGGTGAATCTCCTTTGGGTAGAACCTTTCTAAAAGTTGGATACAACCTGTCATTTAGAAGAGGGTCAGCCTTGTCTTGGGGACTGTTCATAGGACATGGAGCCATTCACTTCTGGGCCATTCTTCTTTGGCCAGATTGGACATGAGTTCTTCTAGCTGAGAATGTTAAAACACAGTCTGAATCCAGAGAGAAGTGATTGTGCAACTAGCATGAGAGAGTGGCAATTGAGACAAAGAGGAAACCATTCTACTTCAATGTCCAAAACATGGGGAAATGAAAGACAGATATTTCCTCAATTAGCAGTTGTAAACAAATTTTTTTCATCAAAAAATAATGAGGGAAAACCTACCTAATCCTGGGAGAAAAGTGACAAGAGAGCTATGTATCAACCTGCCACCAGATCAGGAATGGACAGTAATCACAAAAGGATATAAAGGATCAAACCCCCAAACAGAGTGCATAGCCCCATCCTGGGTGGATCGTAATTACTTCTGACAGATACCTGAAGGAGCTGCCTCTTTTTTTTATGCTTTGGCTACACTTGTATAGCTTGTCATGCCAATTAAGTCTTATTGAATTGAACTGAATTGAGGAATGAGTCATTGGTTGCAATCCAGTTTCTAGTGTGCAGGTGTCCACTTTGAATAACACATCACAGTAATAATTTGGCACCATGTAATGTTTTGCTTGTATGGGTATAACCCGTCAGCAGCAGCCAGCTCTGCCCCTAAGGAAATTATTTTGGTCACAGAGCGATTAAGGGGGAAAAAAGGCATTACAGGTTATGGATTTGATCCAGTTGAAAGCCCACTGCAATCAACGGGAACCTTTCCATTGACTTCAATGAGATCTGGATCTGGCCATACATGCATAGCTTCTAAATGGACCGCTTCCCCTCCCACAATAAGCATTTTCCAAAGAGCTAACCACTCATACAGTCAAAGAAACAGAACTAGCAGATCATCTGAAATAGCTCCAACTGGCGACTTCTAACAGAGTTATAACCATGGATGGTATTTTTCCTGGAATCCTTATGAGAGGGTAAAGACTGAACAGACATAGAAACTGGACTCCCCAGCACCCAAGAGATGATCTGGTCATTCAGGTTTGATGCACATACACCTCTACCCCGATATAACGTGACCCAATATAACACGAATTTGGATATAACATGGTAAAGCAGTGCTCCGGAGGTGGGGGGGAGAGGCTGCACACTCCGGTGGATCAAAGCAAGTTCAATATAACGCGGTTTCACCCATAACGCGGTAAAATTTTTTGGCTCCCGAGGACCGTGTTATATCAGGGTAGAGGTGTAAAGTGGGATAGTGTAAAGAAACTTGAGCTGCAACTGCCCACATTGTTGTATGTGTTTGATTGATAAACAGCAAATTTTAGTGTTCTGTGCTATGAATCACGAACTTTGACCAGCACTAAATTCACCCTAGGACAGACAACAAACCAACCAATGTGATCTGAGGGTGGGAACGTGTTCCAAAGCTTATTCTTCGAACACCTTCTGTTACAGGAAGGAAAGTGTGGCGGGAAAAAAAAGGCAAGCTCATTGACTTGAAACCTCTGAACTGATTTGTAATTCAAAGCAATTTTAAATTTAACACTAAACTAAGGTAGCATGAGAGGGCAGATTAAAGTTCCAATTTGCTTTTCAACTGTAGAAATGAACTGAAAAGCTCAGGGTAGATATAATGGGCTTTAAAGGACTCTAATGAGACATAAGAATGGGCTCTAGGATTTTACTGAAAGCAAATGAAAAAAAGGGATTTGCAGAGCCTTTGTTTAGCTGTTGCTGACATATGCTCTGTTTCTGCTCATTTCAAAGGCAGGAACGGGAAATCAGTGCAGGTCCATATTGTGCAGCAGAACCTGGATGTTGTCGTGTGAACTTGTCTTCAGCTTAACAAGAACAAAAGAGACTGAGATTACTTTTATAGTGATGTTGCAGTTCCTGTTTTTACCCCTTTATACCTTATTATAAAGCAAGGCTGGATGAAACAGATGTAAGTGTCAGTATTACCAAAAAAAAAAAGTCACCAATTCACCCATATGCTGTATATTCCATACAGGCAAGATTTTGCCTAAACCAAAACTTCCCTTGGCTACATAGGTAAACTCCCATAGTCATCAATGGGAGTTACACCCTTTTGGGCCAATTCTTCCATATTTACTCACATGAAATAGTATTTTATTTAGCAAGTAACACCAGTGAGCCAAATTCTACTCTCCTTTATTCCTGAATTACATTGATATAACTCCATTGTCTCCAAGACTGGCATTACACTGTATTTACACTGGTGTGAGAGCAGAATCTGGCCCAGTGGGGGAGATACTGAACACAAGTCGGATCTGAACACAAAGGCTTCCGATGGGATAGGGTTTTAATACTCCCCATTCCTTAAAAAGAATATAAAATAAAATTATATGGCATTCTACAGGAATAGCCACCCAAACCCTGCAGTCTTACTCCTATAAGATGTAGGGCTTTGGGTCATTACTGTAGGATAATGTAATTTATTTTTGTAAGGTGGAGCAAGGAAATACAAACACCTGGAAGAGAGGTGATAAGGAGCTGACCTACTGCAAAGACCACATGTGGGTGCCAAGCTCCTAGAGCTGGCACCATTTAAATCTAGATCTCCAGAGATTGTACAGTTTCTTCTAATGAGAAGGTCCCCTCTAGGTCTGAACTGGATAAGTGCAGATTTTAGATTTAAGTGTTGATCTGCAGTTGAAATATGAAGGGATCAGATTCAATGAACCCAAATATTCTAAACCCTTTCCCCCCCCTGTATGTTCCTCATGTTTTAGCTCATCAGACCACAAGTGACTTCTACTGAAGTAGAAGGAATTGTACCGCAGGTAGGACAGAGGGAATACCAGAATTCCATCTTTTTCTAAGAGGTGACACAATAAGATTATCAAAATGGATTCCAGAATGGTGATGATTGCTAATTTGTATTATGGCAGTAAAATTCATATATTAATATAATAATAATTATAAAATGTAATAATAAAGTGTACTTGCAGCTGCTCTTCTGAATGCATTTTTAAGAGGTGTTGCGGGGATAAATACATTAAAAATTGTGAGACACTCAGCTCTGATGGTAAGGGCAGCTTTATAATACCTAAGATTCTGACAAACCGATGTCTCAGTTCTCGATGAAGCCAGAACTTTTTTTAATTTAAGGAATTTGTCTTTTTAATTCAAGGAATTGTTGACACTAGATACAGTATTCCACTAATGGTCACACCAGTGACAAAAAGCAAGGGATGCAGTGGCAAATTCCCCGAACCTTACAATTGCCCTGATTTCCTCATACGTCTACTTTTGATAAGAAACAAAACTAAAAGCAGATGTGACCTAATTATCTGTTCCTTGCCAGGTGAATAGAGACAGGCTGTTGTTTACATTCACTTGCAATGGATCAGCTTTATCCCCAGCTTGAGAGGGCATATGGGGGTGGGGGGAGTCAGCATTTCAGGGTCTGCCAGGCTGCCCTTGGAGCTCTACCTCTTCTAATTCCAACATAAGTAACTTAGCAGTGGGGTTCAGTTTCAGAGCAGGACAGGTGGAGGATGGTATCTGCTCTGGGAAAGCTTCCAGAAAGAGGGACAAGAAAAAAAGATGAATATGATCTGCCTTCCTGCTAATGAGAAGAGCAGGGCATGAGGCTGAGTTCCCTGAAAATGATGAGTGCGTGGGCAAGCTAACTCTATTATTTTAATGGCTTGGAGCCTGGGCAGACTGTACTAATGTATTGATACTTCAGAGGAACAAGGAAACATTTTTAGATTTCATTTACTTAATGGCTTGCAGATTAATTGAGTTCCAGACAGACCTGGACATTGTTCAGCTAGTTTTAAATATATCACCTCACCGACAGCATTCTTTGCTAAAGTCGCTTTGGAAATGGAAAATTAGAGTGAAAAATGTTACCAAAAATCTGAAAACACCTCTCCTGGGAAATAAAAACAGATGATGGCAGGGAAAGAGGGTGGGGAATGAAAACAGGAGAGAAAATGGATAGTGGTAGGGAGAAAATTTGTCACTCAATGAGCATAGTGGTTTAAAATAACTAGAATCTGTGTCAAAGCCACATTACACTTAGCTAATCTTGACCCCCACCCCATCCCTTTCCCCCTCCAAATACATTTTCTGGGATTCCAACAAAACTTCATGCCATTTAAGGTCTAAGCCAATGCACAATGAAGTCAGTGAGGATTGAGTCCTTACAGAAGTTCCTCAACATCGATTCCAATGCCAGAAGAGACCATAGTGATCATCTAGTCTGACCTCCTGTATAGCACTGGCCATACAACTTCCCCAAAATAATTCCTAGAGTAGATCCTTTAAAAAAAATCCTATCTTGATTTAAAAATGGTCAGTGATGAAGTTCCAATGGTGAATTAGTCTCACTGTTAAAAAGTTACTCCTTATTTCCAGTCTGAATTTGTCTATCTGCAACTTCAACTCATTAGACCATGTTATAGCTTTCTCTTGTACATTGAAGAGACCATTATTAAATATTTGTTCCCCATGTAGATACTCATAGACTGTAATTAAATCACCCCTTGACCTTCTCTTTCTTAAGCTAAATAGATTGAGCTCCTTGAGTCTATCATTCTAGGACATGTTTTCTAATCCTTTAATCATTCTTGTGACTCTTCTCTGAATCGTCTCCAGTTTATTGACATCATCCATGAATTGTTGACACCAGATACAGTATTCCACCAATGGTCACACCAGTGACAAAGACAGAGGTGAAATAACCTCTATTCCTACTCGAGATTCCCATTTATGTAGCCCAGGATCGCATTAGGTCTTTTGGCCATGGCATCATACTAGGAGCTCATATTCAGCTGATTATCCACCATAATCCCCAGATCTTTTTCAGTCACTGCTTTCTAGGATAGAATCCCCTACCCTGTAAGTATGGCCTATCTAGTTTGTTCCCAGATGTATACATTTAGTCATATTAAAATGAATATTGTTTGCTTGCTTAAAGTTTAGCAAGAGATCCGCATCACTCTGAATCAGTGACTGGCCCTCTTCATTATTTAGCATTCCCCCCAATTTTTGTCATTTGCAAACTGTATCAATGATGATTTTATTTTCTTCCAGATCATTGATAAAAATGTTAAATAACATAGGGTCAAGACCCAAACACTGCATGATCCTACGGACACATACCCATTCCATGATGATTGCCCATCTACAATTACATTTTGAGAACTATCAGTTAGTCAGTTTTTAATCCATTTAATCCATGTTAATTTTATATCATTCTATTTTTTTAATTGAAATGTTGTCCAGTATTAAATCAAATGCCTTACAGAAATCTAAGTATATTACATCAACATTATTACCTTTATCCACCAAACTTGTAATCTTGTAAAACTTGTAATAAAATATCAAGTTAGTTTGACATGATCTATTTTCCATAAACCCATGTTTATTTGCATTAATTACATTACTTTCCTTTATTTCTTTATTAATCAAGTCCCTTATCAGCTGCTCCATTAACTTGCCCAGGATAGATGTCAGACTGACAGACTTATAATTACCTGGGTCATCCTGTTTACCCTTTTTTAAAAATTAGCAAAACTTTAAACTTTAGCTTTCTTCCAGTCTTCTGCAACTTCCCCAGTGCTTCAAGACTTATTGAAAATCAAAATTAATGGTCCAGCAAACTCCTGAGACAGCTCTTTTAAAACTCTTGAATGCAAATTATCTGGACCTGCTGATTTTAAAATGTCTAACTTTAGTAGCTGCTGGTTAACATCCTCTAGAGATACTAGTGGAATGGAAAGTATGTTATCATCACCATATGATGAGGATATAACATCTGCTTTTCCTGAAACACAGAACAGAAATATTTATTGAACCATTCTCCCTTTTCTGCATTATTATTGATAATTCTATCAAATGAAGTAAAGCCATTGTCTAGATTCTTTTTGTTCCTAATATATTTTAAAACCTCCTTATTGTCCTTATCTCTGCTGACCATACATTTCTCATTGTGTCCCTTTGCTTCCCTTATCCATTTTTGACAATTCCCCACTTCTGATTTATATAATAGTAAAGTTACTATTAACTTATATATTTATACACCTTTACCCCGATATAATGCGATCCAATATAACACAAATTCGACTATACCGCGGTAAAGCAGCACTCCGGGGGGGAGGGGCGGGGCTGTGCGCTCCGGCGGATCAAAGCAAGTTCGATATAACGCGGTTTCACCTATAACATGGTAAGATTTTTTGGCTCCTGAGGACAGTGTTATATTGGGGTAGAGGTGTATATATATAAAATATAAACTTCCTCCCTAAACTAGGTCAGTTTTTTAACCAATGTGGTCTTCTTCCTCAATTGTGGCTTTGGGGCATCTCATAATGTATTCTTAAAAAATTCCTTATTATCATTCACATTTTTCTTATAAAATTCTTCCTCCCAGCTGATTTGGCTCAATTATTTTCAGCTTTGTGAAACTATACCCTTTAAAGTACCAAATATTTATATAACTTGTCTGGACTTTATTAGCCTTTGTCTTAACAGATAAGGAGGAACTGGTGACAGAACTAAAATTTAATGGTAGCTTAAGGCCAAATGATCATGACTTGATCACTTTTACAATATACAAGAAGAATGTGCTGCAACACATTTTGTTAGGAAATTGTCATTTATAATGGTTAGAAATACGAAGGATGATTTAGTACTGGCAGCATGAGACCTCCAGTATGTGTCATTCAATTTAAAATTCCCCCAGGATCACAGAGCCCCCCCCCCACACACACACATTATAGATAGGTGCTCAAAGAGGCAGTTATCCTGTTCTCCAGTGTGATTTTGTAGTCTGTAGCAGGCACCAACTATATTCCATCTTGTGGTTTATCTGTTAGGACACTGACCCATAAGCATTCAATACCATTTTCTTCCGAGTTATCAGTGACTTGTAAACAGGTAATCCCATTTTTTAACAGAGTGCCACTCCCCATCCCCTTTTGCCCACTCAGTCCTTACTTAAATAGGTTATAACCATCGATTTTATCATTCCAACAGTGCAAATCATCCCATCAGGTTTTAGTAATAAATCTAGACCAAATTTATGCTCATAAATGATCAATTCCAATTATTCTTGTTTGTTGTCCAGGCTCCTAGTATACGTGTATAGGCAATTCAAAAATTTCTTCTCTTCATATCCTTTGATTCCTTGATTAATATTCTTCTCAACATCTCAACTTTGTACTAACTGTTCATCGCTGGTATGTGTGCCGACTCAGAGCAGCCATAGTATTTTTTAGGCCAAGTCTGCATAACAATTTCACCCCTTCACTCCCCTCACCAAATGCAACTATTTCTCTGTCTACCAGGATCATACCCCTACAGAGTCAGGGTTTGGGTAAGGGCACTGAGATGATTATTTAAGACAAACCTAAACTTTCGTTAGCAAGGTAAAATTGTTCACATCATACTAGCTGGGTGAGTCTGCTTCATTTGGGAAGGTAATTTAGGTTTGTTTCCCCTCACACACCAATCCCCATGCAAATTGTAGGAGGAAAGCAAATACATAATTACCACATGTGGGTTCCCCCTCACCCACTGTTAATGACTCTGCAAGAGAAACAGAACTTAAAGAGTCCATGACTGCACTGGAATATAAAAGTGAAATTAACAAAGTACTTTATTTACCATGATTTATAGGATTCCTCCCATACAACTGCGTTAATTATCCTAATCAATAGCAAGGGCTAAAGAGTTTGTTAGTGCATGACAAACAGGATGAGTCAAATTGCTGTAATGGTTGAGTCAGTTTGCCAAAATATTGCAGGATGCAGCAGCATTCAAAGAATGCTACTTCTTCAGAGACATATACATTTGTCAGTGTGCTATATATATTGAGCCTACAGAGCCTAACCCAAGAACTTGCAAGTGGATGAAAAAATTGAGATACAAGGATTGTTGGCTGGGATAGAGAGATTTACATGTGGCAATGGTAAGATTTAACATGTATTATAAGGAAGATGTAGTAAGTTGTTCTGGAATGCTGGAATATTTTGAATCTGTAAAGTCCTCACTCTCTGAAACAAGGAGTCTGACTAATCACTACCATGATTTTGTAAAAGGAAAGAGATTCAGAACTGAAGACCAGCACAGCTTTTCTTGCATTATAAAAGTTCCTTTAAAGCAGGAATTTCACACTGAGAAATACAAAACAGAGACAAGTATCAGAGGGGTAGCCGTGTTAGTCTGGATCT
>NW_020664598.1:14705706-14852854 GCF_002925995.2 Terrapene triunguis
AAAAATAATGAGTCCATTCCAACTAGGAGCTTGACCTTTGGAAGGCACAAGGTTGCAGCCAGATGAGTAGCCTTGGCCAATGCAGGTTTCACTAAACTGATTACCTGTCTCTATTATTTAACAAGTCTCTAAGTAAGTTTCTGTTTGCAGCCATGACCTTCTATTACACTCAGCGTTGCTTGTAAAATGTACATTCAAAAGGTAGGCAGGGGACTGCTACCTCACTAAATACAAGGGATCAATCAACACGGCACAACCTTTGCTGATCCCCGAAAATGTAATCGGCTCAAGTCACCTAGCATCTGCCACACAAAATTAATGGAAATTTCAGGTACGCAATGCTGTTTCTAGAAATGTATTATAAAGTCAAATGCTCAAGGTAATCCACAACGATGACCCTGAGTGTGCTGAGATAAGTGAAGGGAAAAACAAATGCCATACTGTGGTATTTAGGTGCTGGGAATTTACCAGTTTGTAGAACATTTACAGGGAATTCTACAGCCTACAGGACAGTTCCATTCTAAGCTTCCCAGCCTTCTTGGAAGGCACTAAGGAATCCAATGGAAAGAGAAGGCTTTATTTAGTGATAACACAGATCATTACAAATCTCAGGGGGACTTACAGCTGCCCTGACTAGCTCAGTACCACATTTCCCATAGGAACAAGAAAGGGAAGGAAACAGAAGAGAAATACAAAAATAAGCAATATGCAAGAAAAGTTTCCCTCTGGTGGAGGAACTGACCAAAGACAATAGGAAATTGTGCAAGGCGAGGGGACAGTTTGAAAGAGATAAGGTCTGTGCTCAACATGTTCCTTAGAACTGGTTAAAGTTTTTTGCAAGAAAAGCTTTTTGGCAAAAGTGCATTTTTAAAAATAATTTATTTGCAAACCTCCCACCCCACATTATCTAAGGGTTTTTTCCCCACAACATTTAACTTGTTTTTTTCTTATCCAAATCATTGTCCATTACCACATTTTCAGATGGTGTGTTGTTGGGAGACAGATAGTATACCAATCTGATTATTCAACCTTTGCAAAGTGATCTTGTGCTGCATTGGGTGAATCAAATTATTTCACCTATGAAAACCTATGTTCAAATCCGGGCTTAGACAGTAAGTGAAATGGTTGATGGTTTTATTCTAGTTACTAGAGGACTTTTTCATACCAGACATCCATCATACATTCCAGCACATTGTTTCATGATTATTTGACTCTGCTCAGCATTAAAGAGAATTGAAAGACTTGTGTGGACAGAGGCCTGAAGTATCAGAGGCTGGTGGCTGTTCAAGATTTAGGTGTATTGCAAAGTTGTGCTAGGGAAGCTTGCACAATGTCTACATGAACTTTGCCTGGCTTGAGCCCTCTAGACAGATTCAGACTGGAAATAAGGCATACGTTTTTAACAGGGAGGATAATTAACCATTGGAACAAGTTACTAAGGGTTGTGGTGGATTCTCCATCACTGGAAATTTTAAAATCAAAAATAGATTTTTTTTTTGCTAGAAGAGATGCTCTAGTTCAAACAGGAATTAATTCAGGCAAGTCATATAGCCTGTGTTATGCAGGAGGGCAGATGAGATGATCACAATGGTCCTTTCTGGTTTTTAATCTATGAATCCAATTTTTCATTTGCACGATCTCTAACTTCCCCTTCCTATCCCACCATCAGTATTTCACTAAAACACAGTTAGGGTCATTTAAGTGCTACATCAAATCCATCATATCCATGCAAACCCTTAACAGTGAGGAAATGTTCAGTTAAGAGATCCATCTTTACCATGACATAAAAACGCACACATCACTGAACCCCTTCTGAGTTACAGACTCTGCCCCTCAACAAATAAATTCAAATTAACTACAGCATATAAATGTTACACATCACATAACACCAGATTCCTCCCAAACATCCCATTGTATCTTTAAGCCATGCTTCAATAGGAACTTTTATTCTAGAATTTTTCCAAAAGAGAACAACATCAATGTGTCTTTAACATAATGTTGTTTTGAAAAGAGAAGGTGGGGAAAAGGCTTTGATGGCTTGAAATGTAAAATTTGCTTTGTATCCAATTTACTGTATTAAAATTGGTATTTCTGATCAACCTTAGTTCTAATGTCAGGATCTGTTAGATTAATCATTTCTTGATAGAATTTGTATCTCAGAGGTGCCTGATGTCTACAGACTTTCCTCCTGTGAAAAGACTTTTGGTTATTTTGCCTTGACCATGTATTTGTACCATTAATAAAATCAAATCTGTGTTTGCAATTAAAGAACATAGCTTTTAAGAGCTGTGCTTACAGCAAACATTTTACATCCAGTCATGAATGCTCTAAGTACACCCCTTCATAATACAGTATAAGATAAGAGAAACACAACGAGTTAAAACCAAGGTATTCCATGGGCTTGGCATCAGGCTGTTATAGAGCAAGGCACAAACTTAATAGCTATGACTCTAAGAACACAAAGGGTCACATTCTGAAAGAGAATGTGAGCTAACATGAACCAGAAGCATAATGTGCAAGACTATATGATTGTGTTAATCTCTTAAAGCTTGTTAAAGGTGAAGTTAGGACTTTATATCACATCAGTACCCCAAATAATATAAATTACAACTGGATCTTTTTTTAATTAATGATTTTTATATCCATGTTGACTCACACTCAATCAGCAGTTTTTGAAAATAAATGGCACTCTCAGATTAGTTTATTTTCCTCAGAATTTACCTATTTCTCAAATAAAATACGGACAAATTAAGGCTTTGATTCTACAGCCTTTGGCTGGAGTCCAATCCTCAATCAATTCCCAATTTGCCAATTCTGTGGTTTCCTAATCCATCCCTTGCTTAGCCTCTGGCTATACCTCTATCATCTTATGTGCATGCAGGCTTATTTGTTATTAATTATTATTATTAATAATGTGGTAAGTGCAAACAATGTGCTCAGGACTGTACATTAAAACCTATGGGAAAAGATAATTCTTGTGCCAATGAGCTTGCAGACACCTCCAATCCTGCTCCCATTGAATTCATAGCCAAAACTTTCATTGGTACAGGTCATTAAATGGTCATTCAACAATTTGTGATGCACTCCCCTACCTCACCCATTGACAAGGCTTAGCATTTGTCCACCTCTTAGAAGTAGTCAGACTTCAGGAGGGATTTGAATGAGGAGATGTGTGGGGTAGAGGGACAGGGAGAGCATTCAAGGTGTATGGGACAACATGGAGGAAGGCACAGAAACTACAGTAGGATAAGGAAACTGAGTGAGTGCCAGTGAGGCCGGGTTCCTTGGAGGAGTGAAGGATCAAGAATCAGTACGATGACAAAGCAGAGTAGAGATTTAAGCAGGGCTTATATGAAGAGAGCTGAAAGTGAGGACAAGATGAATGAATTTTATTCTAGATCCTAATACTAGAAGGAAGCAGTGAGGGGATTTATGGAGGGGGTATAATTTGTGGCATTTGAGCAAGATTATTTTAACAGTCCCTGTCTGAATAGACTAGAGGGCAGTTAGACAGCCTGGGATCTCCCTACATTCAAACAAACTCTCAGCATGACAAGCAGTCCAAGGGCAAGTGTTCTTCTCCTTCACAGGACATAACAATCCAGGCAAATCCCCTGCTCGTTCTAGGGCTTTCAAATAACAGTTCTCATAGACAGAGAGTAAAATAAGAGCACTGCCTTCCTGAGGCTGGTCTCCCCTCTACCAAACGCCCACTGCTTGTTTTCTATGCTTTTTATACCCGGCACCTGAGCCCTGATAGGTTGCCGAGCCCAGCTGGATGTGCTGTATGCCCCTCAACTTTTCCCTGTCTGCTTCTACACCACTGTAGAGCTAAGAAGGAAATAGAGAGCTGGGCGGAGACACGCCCCCCCTACTAACACACCCAGGGTGTTCTAAGGACTTCATGAGACCTAGATGTGTTGCGAATGTGAATCCTTCCCCGTCACTTGTGGGAGTCCAGTAGGCCAGACAGAAGTAGTCAAGGTGAGAGATAATCAAAGCATAAGCCAGTGTTTCAGTGGTGGGGGCAGAAGAAAAGCTCAGATGAAATGTTGAATTGCTGTCAACAGCTACAGATGAAAAGCTGCAATGGAATATAGAGAAATGTATTTCATGCGCTTCCCTGGGATTGGACTCTTCTCAACTGATTGGTGAGCCCTGAAAGAGCCCAGCATTACCTGAAGGCTGAGAGTTTTAAGAAGACACCCTTTTCTCCTCAGCAAGTAATTCTTCCATGCATAATGATGGAAACTCTTCAAGCTGCTTTTAACAGAAGCATCTTGAGAGTAATAATTGTGTTCACCCTGCAAGTGCATCCTTTTCCTCTCGCTGCCACGTTATTAAACGGGAAAGCCTCTTGACATCCTAAACTTGACATCTCTACATTTCATGTAGTTGGGATGTAAACGCACTATGAGAGTCAAACCAGGAGTTCTCATCTGCCAATTAAAAAAACATAGCGAAAGATCCTTATCCAATGTCTATTACCCTGCCTGCTGGAAACATTTCTTCGCATTCTGTATTCCCCGGCTTGCAAAAAAAAAAGGAATTTTAAATTAAAAACTGGGCATAGTTTTTTCTTTTCTTTTCCTCAAGTGTAGAAGCAGAAAGATACATGGAAAAAAACCAGGGAGGACACCAATGGGGAAACTTGTTCTTATCATTTGTATTATGGTTGCACTCAGGGGCGTGCACAAGGAGGGCAAACAGGGGCACGGGTGCTGCCAATAATGTACAGAGGCACAGAACTCCTCTGGCCCTGGGGCAGCAGCGGGGAGAGCGAGCTCCTCCAGCCCCGAGGCTGCAGCAGGAGCTGACAGCTCCTCCAGACCAGGGTCCCGGCAGGGTCACAGAACATGCCCTTCCAAAAGCCATGAAATGTAAACTCCTGTGCATGCCCCTCGTTGCACTTACAGGCACCATCCAAGGTTGGGACCATTGTACAGGTATTGTATATAGTAATAGACAGTCCTTGCCCCAAACAGTTTATAACGTAAGGCAGACACGAGGTTGGAGAAAGGATTATTGTTATTCCAGTTTTACAGATGGGGAACTGAGGCATGGAGAGAGTAAAACTGCAGTTTTCAAAAGGGCCTAAGGGACTTGGATGCCTTGGGTGCCTTGCCCAAGTTCACTCAGCATATCTTTGGCAGAGCTGGGAATTGAACGCACCTCTCCTGAGTCCCAGTCTAATGCCTGAAGCCCAGAAGTAACCTTCCTCTTCCATTGTCCCTTTTCCAAAGCACATTGCAAAATCATCTGCTTACACAACATCCAGGAACTTGAGCCTGACCTCAGGCTTCTGCTCCCATGAGAAACTCTCATGACTGAAAAATCACGTTGGTTATTAATAGAATGGATGCAAGTGAACACAACCGGTACCCAAGGATGAGTCTATACTGCACTTACATGAGGCTGAATTGCCATGTCAGAATGATAGACACTAACAGGGTGAACACAGAATCTGTTTTGTTTGAATTTTTCATGTAAAATCAGAACTTGTGAAAGGTGCTATATTTCACTTTCTACCCCAGTGGTGCACAAACTTTCCCAGTCATGCCCCCCTGCTTACCATTAACGGAATCTGTGCACGTCCGTCCCTTCATTACTGCACAACCTAGGCATCCTCAGCAGAGGAGCTTGGGCTGAAGGCAGAGCTGAGGCTACAGACAGAGCTAGTCTGGGAGCAGAGAGGGAATGAGGGCAGAACCTGGCTGGGGGCAGAGCAGGGTTGGCGATGGAGTAGGCCTGGGGACAGAGCTGCGCCTGGGGGAAGAGCAGGACTGGGGGCTGAATGGGTTTTGGGGTGGAGCTGATCTGGGGGCAGGGCAACACGGGGCTGGAAGCATGGCACTCCCTCCCTGCCCACCATGGGGTTGTCCTGGGCCTGGAGACAGAGCAGGACTGGAGGCTGAACAGGATTGGGGGAGGAGTGAGGCTGAGGATGGAGCTGGTGTGGGGATGAAACAGGGCTGGAAGCATGGCACTCCCTCCCTGTCCCCTGTGAGGACTGGCTTGGGCCTCACCTCTTGCCCCCCTGAACATTCCTCCATGCCCCCGCTAGGGAGCATGCCTCACAGTTTGGGGACCACTGTTTTATCCTGACCCAGATGGATCAGCTCTAGAGGTGAAAAGATAGCTCAATTTCCATTGTAGTTCCATCCTTGGACTCTTTAACAATGCTGCCAGGTGTGTTAGTGACAGTGGTGGTTTTTAAGTTTGTGCCCTTCCACTGAGAACTGGCTTGAGTCTACCAGGAGGCCCTTCGGCCACTGTGCAGATATTTGAAGGTAACAACTTTGACTATAACAGCATTTAAAAGAGAACTGGATAAATTCATGGAGGTTAATGGCTATTAATGGCTAATAATGGTTAATACATTAATGGCTATTAGCCAGGATGGGAAAGGAATGGTGTCCCTAGCCTCTGTTTGTCAGAGGGTGGAGATGGATGGCAGGAGAGAGATCACTTGATCATTACCTGTTAGGTTCACTCCCTCTGGGGCTCCTGGCTTTGGCCACTGTGGGTAGACAGGATACTGGGCTAGATGGATCTTTGCTCTGACCCAGTACGGCCATTCTTATGTTCTTATTCACTAATGACCTTTCTCGGTACAGGCATATTATTAGGATGGAAGAGCAATACACTACAAAGTGTGTTTACTAAGGAATGCCACTACACTGCCAGCAATCCCATTGTTGCCAAAGCTTCAGTGGTGCAATATGATCACAGACTGAACATCCAGACAGATGGTTTTAAGGACCTAGCTTGAGATTGTACTAGGTTGTGCTTGATCTGCAAGGAGGCTATGTCCCCTCTTTAGGATTTGCCATGATGATGATGGTAGGACTACAGGATTACATTAATGCAAACTAGGAACCTTTTAGTTCCCATCTGCAGCATCCATAAGGGGGAATTACCGCACGGCTCTTTGATGCACACTACTAGTCACATCCCTATAATCCAAACTGTGCGGCACTGCAGATAAGCCAAGAGGTAGCAGACCCCAGTTCAAATCCTTTCTCCCTCTCAGGTGGAAGGAGGACTTGAACCAGGGACTCTCCAACAGCCCAGATGAGTACCCTAACTAACACTGAGCTAAAAGTTATGAGAGAATTCCTCCTTCTCTCCAAAACAGCATGGGTGCCTGACACCAAGAAAGGCTTGTCAGCTGACAGTCCCAAGCAGAGGGAGGCACTGTCCTGCATCTATCTCCAAGAGAGGGGCTTGGCATGTCCTGTTGGCTAGCTTAGGCAAGGCACCATACTCAGGCATTGCAAATCCCAGTGATTTTTTGAAGTGCCTAAAAGTTAGGTGTAAGAGTCAATGTCAGTTTCTTTGTGAATCTAGCCCTGTAGTTCTAGTGGGTCTAAGACTCTCTGAAGGGAAGCTGGGCATTTGGTATCACTGATTTGCATGCTTATGCCCAGAAGGCGTTTCCATTTCAGCAGTTGTACCATGGTAGCAGTATTGGTATGCAAATTAGGTGATCTTACTGAGAGGTTTGTGTATAAGCTGTGTTCTACAATGAGCTTTGTGGACCAGACACATGATGGTCAAGTTTCAAACGGTTCAGTTCACATAAGTACCCAAACATTCCAAACCTGACCCATAGTATTCAAACCTTTGATGACTTCCTCAGAGTGACCATCCACCGCCAATCACCAGACCTGGCTCCCTCTCTTCCTGGGATTTATCCTCTTTTGCAGCAACTGCAGAGGAGCTGAGCACCTCTAGCAATTCCCCTTCCCCTGGAGTCCTACTGCAGATTAATTCGAAATGTAGTACAGTCCAGAGCCTTGTCCCATCATGTCCAAAGCAAGTGAGATCTTGGTTACACTGCAGTTGGGCTCCACAATAGCATCATGGAAAAGGGAGAGATAGAAGAAAGGGTTGACCCCAACCAAACTTTTTCCACCCTTAAGAATAGCTTGGTTCAATAGAGAGATGAAGGTTTTAATTGTTTCCTATTTTAAGCTCAGTTCACTGATCTCTAGATTTGAGCCTGTAATTCTACAGGGAAGCAGCATGGCCTAGTGGATAGAGCACTCAACTGGGATTCAAAAGAACTGGTTTCTATTTGTACTCTGCCACTGGATTGCTGGGCAGGTCACATCATTGACCTGTGCCTCAGTTTCACCATCTGTAAAATGGAGATAATGGGGCTTACCGCTTGTGTAATGGGCTTTGAGATTTATGGATGATAAGTGCGATATAAAAGCTCAGGATTATTATTACAGGGTTACCTGCAAGTGGCAGCTTTTTGAAAATAGCCGAGTGTTATAATGAAGTAAAAGTGCCAGCATGGCACTATTTTATGAGCACTAATCCAGTTCCTAAATGGAAAAGCTGACAAAGCCAAATTGTTTATGTCCATGACCAAAGTAGATGACTGCCCTGTCCAATGGCAGAGCAGTATTAGCTTCACTGTGACACAGCTGGGATTGATGCTGTGGCTGGTCTGCGATAAGAATTGTTGCATCAGAATCAGACAAACCAGTGGAAGATCTACACTGAGGAAATAAGCCAGGAAGCCGTGTTGTAATGCAAGTACTCTGAAATAATGTCCATACTTTGGAAGAGGAGAGGGTGGCAAGTTATGTAAGAAAGAAAACTGGCAAAATAAATTCAGTGAGTTCAGAAGCAAGCAAAGCGAAGAAGCAAGCAAAGCAGGTTCCACCCAAACACTAATTGAAATGAGTGGCTTACAAGGGAACCCTTCAACTAAGTGGCACTTTCTTTGAAGTTTAAATAATGTTTTTCATGATGTTTGAATAATCTCCCCTCACTGCTTATAACGGCTGTGCAATCAGGAGAGTTAAATCAGTCTTCTTCCTGACTCTTTTTTTTACCCTGTGTTGCTCACACGCTGGTTCGTTACTGTTTGGTTTCACAGCAGTGCTGTACTCTGCAGACTTATTTGTTATTATAGGGTTGCTCCTGGGGGCTGGCCTGCTGCCTTTGACTTGGGGAGGAGAAACAATTGTTAAAAGAAAAACAGAAAGATCATATTATAAAAGCAAACGTTGGCTAAAGCAACAGTGAACATGAATATACTCCTCCTCTCCAGCTGACAGGTCATAGGATATGAACATCGATGCCAGAGTTGCAGGACGGTGCAATCAGACATCTTTTTTTTTAATCCTCTTGGAGTTTTAAAACTGCTTTCCCCCTCCTGTTTAGTATTTGTTCCAAAGAAGAAGCCATGTTGTTTAATAGCACTTCCCTCCAGGAGCCACGGGGACCATGACAGAACTCTTTTAAAGGGGAAAAATATTTTGAAAAATAACGGAGGAGAATTTCCTCAGAAAGGATTGTTTCTCTTTTCTGTTCAACCTACTGTCATCCTCCTGGGACCAGGCGACTCTCTCCTTTGTGAACAAAGACAGCACCAGCTCCAGGAGCTCTTTGTTGTGCGCCCATTGAAGAGCCGTTAAGGTTAACACGTTGCCAACATGAATGATCAGATTCACTAGACACTCTATTTCCATGTGAACAGCACATGACAATCAGGAACAGCTTTCAGGGTCAGATCCTCAATGGGCATAAGTGAACACAGCTCCATTGGCTTCAAGGCATTGATTGATGTCGGTGGAGCTAGGCTGATTCACACCAGCCAAGGGTCTGGCCCCTTAAAGTCCAGATGGGAATAAATAGGCAGGAAGCAGGTGGAAGAAAAGGTGATCTGTACACGAGCAGGGGCAGAGTCAAATACACAGAATGTGGGCTTAGGGGGCCGTAGGGACATGGGCATGAGCTCCAACAAGCTCCTTCTGAGTCGGAGAATCTTGAATCAACTAGGCACAGAGCCCTACTAGCTGAACAATGAATGGCTCTGGGAGTGTTCCAGGGTACACCACATTCTGCCCCTATTGTTAGATACATTTGTGTTGCTTGGAGATCTGTGTTTGCAGGAAAGAAGGAGAGTTAAATAAAAGGTAAAAGAAATGAACAGACAACGGGGAGCCGCACAGAAACCACACTTTAGAGACCAAAAAGTATTTGGCCATAATGAAAAGAACTGGGATAGTTATAACTAGGAGTACAATGGGTGCTGCTCCTCCTGCTGCCTTACCTGACAAAGAGATCAGACTCAAACCAGGGGCCAACTCAGTAACCTGCAGCGCATGTTCTCAAACTGGGGTTCACTGACAGGTGCCAGAGAGTGGCACACGCCCTGTTCTTCTCATATTGCTAAATGAGAGAAGGGTCCTGGCTAGATCAGCAATTCAGAGAGGTGGGGGCAGGGAGGTATCGCAGTATGGAAAACATTGTGAAACACCAACTGAGAGGCACTCTCGGTCATATTCAGTGTAAACAAAGCTTGAATCCCAGGCTTGGTTTCTCACCCCTTGAGCATTCAGGGACAGCAGACTTGCTAAGCATCTCAACAGTGACACAAACGCCAGCCACATTAGTTTACTGACCCATTGCTGACAGTAATGGTCAGTAATGAATCTCCCTGAACAGCTTAGCGTAGAGGGTAGATCACAGGACTCAGCCGTTTTCAGCACCGTTACAGAAAGCGGGATGGAGATTTAGTAAAAATGGGACATTATGGTGCAGATAAGGCACAGCACTACCGGTGGTTTTAAGGGAGATGAGTTCAGCCCTTTTGGACAGATGCTATTGGGCCATATTATGGTTCTCGTACTCAATGCATGACAGTAGCTTCTAACGCTTGGGTCCAGTTAATTTCTGAGTAACTTATAAATCATATATATAAAAAGAGATCTAGTATTTATAAAGCCAAACGTGTGTGCCAGTGGATAGGGTGCTGGGCTGGGAGTTAGGAGAGCAGGGTTCAATTTCCAGCTCTGTCATTAACTTGCTGTGTGACATAGGGCAAGTCTCTGCACCTCTCTATGCCTTTCTTTCCCAACCCACACTGTCCATCTTGTCTAGTCTATTTAGACGTAAGAACTTCAAGGCAGGACTATTGCTTACAATGTGTTTTGTACAGTGCCTAGCACCATGGGACTCTGATCTTGGTTGGGTCCTCTAGATGCCGCTGTAATAGCACATCATCATAATCACCATCATGTTGGGTAGCTCCTTGCTGCGCAAAACCTCATAAACCTCAATCGGACTCCATACAGAGTACGGTAGTATTCAGTGCAAGTAAAGGCCCTAAAATCTGGCCCATAGTGAAGTCACAACACATAAGGCCTGTGTATAAACTCGTAATATGCAAAGGGGGAAAAAACTAGAATACATTCAATCTGAATTCACCATTGCACAGCACCTGGATTTCAGACCCAGAGAGCTTTCCCACCATGACTAGGAAGGTTCCCAGTCTGAGGGGTGTGTGTGTGTCCTACGATGAGGGAAAGGGAATCTAATAATGAAGGGAAGTAGGCAACCTGGAAAGAGCAAAGAAATTTAATGCTATGTGGTTTGTTTTGATGGTGACATCATTGCCAAGTAGAAAAGGACAAATCAGTGGTGAAAGAAATGTTATCTTTATGCTTCGAAGATGGAATTAGAAATAGTAAAGGGAAAAAAAGAACTAGAAGCCCATGTAAAAAGGGATGAACACTTTTGACATTCCAAATTCCAGGCTTACTATACATTTCAATAATGCCAGTCTTGCTCCTTTTATTATCTACCACATATGTTTATTTAATTAGATAGTTATATTTTGATAGATGCACAGTAAAGAAAGCATTGCCAAAACCTCACAATGGAATTAATGAAAGAGGGCAAAGCTGTACAGGCATGGCTGGAAACAATAAGAGGTTTACTAATCTGAATGCAGAAATTGGCAAGAAATCTTGGGTAAAAGTACAAAACCAGCCTTAATTCAGTTAGTTTGCTTAGTTCACTGGGTCGACGTCTCTTTTTGATGTACAGAGAGTTACTGCCCAAATGGGGATGAGCATGTCTCGGAAAGCCAACAAGTAAGGCGGGTCTGCTGCCTTTTGTAGTATTTTCCTCCAGCTTTGCATCATTTGAAGCCATGAGTGTATACAAACAAGTGAAGCTGGGCAGAAAACAGATGTTTTCTGCACAATCCCTTCACAAATGATTACATAGTTTCAATGCATGTTGTTAGCTCTCCCCCTCATGGCTAAAACTCATTAAATCCAATGGGAGGCATGAAACTAAAAGAAAGAAGATGTAGGTTTTATATTTGATATGGGGACGACAGGAGGAGGAGTGGGGGAAATTTTGCTCTCTAGCCAGAACATCTCAATATCTAGTTGATTTTCTTGTACAGATCCAGAAAAGTGTAAACTGAGGCCCTTCAGAAGGACAGGATGTATCAAGAGAGGCTAATGGGTTTATGGAACATGTTACTTCCTGTTCAATATACAATAGCCCAAACTGGAAACAGCTACACATTTTGGCTGACCAATAACTGTTTGTTGGTTTGTGTGAAATGAGTTGCTGGTCCCAGGTCAGTTCGTAGCTGATCACAGATGTATTCTTTTGAGGGCAGTCTCATAAGGTACATCAAACACTGAATGGCATAGACATAGAATTTGAACCATTCTTCTCATCCCCAGAGGTGGTGCTTCCAAAACAAAGTTCTGTGGTAATCTGTCCACAATGAAGGACATTGGCAGGTCGAATGCCGCGGGGAAGTATAAACAGAGAATTTCAGTCTTCAGTCCTGTCAATCTATAATCATGCAAAAACACTAAAATTCATTTCTAGTTAATAACAAAATCTTTCCCATTAGCCACAGGGGTGGGGGAGATTATTGAAAATGAACACAATTGAAAGGTCCTTCTTTGTGGGGGATTGTTTGATTAGCAATAAGTGATGCAACAAGCAAGTAGAGTTGTAGGAATCAGAGCCTTATTAAACATGTTGAGAGGCCAGTATTACTTGCTGAGGTTCCCAGCAGCCAGTCCCCAAGTTTACAATCCTGAGCTCCTGGTCCCTCACCAGTCTTGGTCCCTCCTGAAACCGAAACCTCTTTCTCCAGTTCCACTCATCATACCACAGGAGATTACTTGGGACAAGATACACCCTCAAATGAAAAGGAAATGAAAACGGTTACCTGCACAAAGTCATACTGAAATGCCAGATGCCAGACTGGTGTCCTCCCCACACTTGTCCTGACAGGGTTAAGGCCGTGCAAGAAAGGGGCAATTAATCTATTAGGCAGCAAGCTGGAGTGAATTAAAACTTAGAGGGAAACCTTAATTAGAAAAAGCTCAACTGCAGGAACAGGTAGGGCCTATATAAGTAGGTAAGCTGACAACAGAGGTGGGGAAAGGTTTCTGTCACTCCCTGGGAGGAGTGTTTAGAGGCTGCAGAGACCGGCAGCCTGCAGTTGCTCCCTGGGAGCAGGGAGTGGTGAAGCTGGAAGACCCAGAGAAGGAAGGGAGCGCTAGAAGATTAGGAAAGGGCTCAAGGAAATTCAGTAAGGTACAGTGTGGAACAGGCCTTGACCGCTGACTAGAGGGTCCTTGAGCTGGAACCTGGAGTAGAGGGTGGGCCTGGGTTCCCCTGCCAGCCACTGGAGAAGTGGCACTAGTAGGGCAGTGAATGGGAAGATTGCCTGAACCTGTATGTCAGAAGTGACTTTCCAACCTCTGGAAAGGGAAACCACAGTAGTGACCTAGCTGGAGGGCTGAGCCATGAAGAGGCAGCAGCAGCCCATGGAGCATGCAAAGGGCTGCAGACTAGAAGAGAGATGGAGTGATGGCATGCCACTGCGGGAAGGAGTGTTGACCTGGTGAACTATTCCCCAGAGTGACCAGGAGGAGATGCCATCCTAGCAGTGAATGGATCACCTGCAGCAGGCCAATGGGGGCTGTGGGAAGCGGCGTCGGCTGAGGGATGTACTGGCCGCCGCTTCCCGCAGCCCCCATTGGCCTGGAGTGGCGAACTGCGGCCACTGGGAGCTGCGATCGGTCGAACCTGCGGACGCGACAGGTAAACAAACCGGCCCGGCCTGCCAGGGGCTTTCCCTGAACGAGTGGCGGCCCTATTCTGAGAACCACTGAGATAGCCCAAAGTAAGCAGAAATGCTATATCAGGTACATGAAACTAGGAAACATATCCATGAAAGAAGAAGGGTGAGACTTTGGGGTTCACCCAGGCCAGTAAGGGGTTTGGTCACTGTCTGCCTTGTTACTCTGGGTTCCTTGTGGCTGTGCAGCTTTAGTCCAGAGCTCTGACCCCAACAGTCTGCAACCAGCCCACAAACCTCACCCTGGCTTTGCCCAACCTGGCTATTCCTTGTGGGCTGACCTTAGTGCCCTTCCAGGCCTGAAGTAAACCCCCAAATCATCCTGCTGCAGGGACCAATCCCTCTCACTGGGCCCTCACAGAGAAAGTGTTGGGTTTGCTTTACAGAGACAGTTAAACACTCCAACCTGTTAGCTTTCTAGAAGCCCACACTTCACTGAACTTACACAGCACTGAAGATTTATAATGAAAGCAAAACAAGTTTATTAAGAAAAGAGCACGGATTAAGTGATACAACCAAGTAAAAGAGAGAAAGGTAGAGATGGTAACAAGCAAATAAAAGTGAAAACATGCAGTGAAAAAAAGTGAAAAAAAGACTAAACCTGAACTGAGCATCATACAGTCTTTGTTCAAAATGGTTTCTCTCACCCACAGTCTCCTGTCCAGCTTTTTACTGACCAGCCAGGCCAGGACCTATCACAGAGACCAAATGGCTTGGTTTCTTTGTCTCCTAAGGTGGAGGATAAAGGTGGAATCTCTCTGTTCCTTATATCCCCAAAGGGATGTCTTTGTTTTACAAGTCAGAAAGGCCTCCTGGGGATTCAGTCTCTCGTGTCTTTCTGGGGTGCAGGAGCCATGTTAATTCTGTCTCTCAAGATGAGGATAACTCCTACCAGTTTAGCTCAATGGTTTTGTTTACTGCTAATATGTAAATTGAGGAAAATCCACATTCCCTTGTATATGACAGACCTGTTTATTACCCTTTTCTAGGCTAGACTGTCTGGTCTTATATATGTTCTAGTAACATCATACAGAGGGAAATCAAAACTCCACATAAAATGTTCTCACATGCATTTTACAATGATATTAATAACCAGTGTGTTATTAGTTTTCATATGCTACATCACAAGACCTATTTTGTACAGATATTATTGCAGTAGTATATAGGGTGTGAAAACAGGGGTGCGTAGGGTCACAAGAAGAAAAGTATCTTTCCATAAGGGGTAGGCGTTGGATAGCCCTGAGAGCTGAATTCACAGCAGACTTTGGATATTTTCATCACTTCTGGTAGGTTGGTAGATAATTTAACTGAGTGCAGAAAAAAATGTCAGTGCACAGTTGTGCATCACTGCACATATCTTTAGGCCTTAGTACACACTAATGAAACAATGCAGATTTAAAGATTTAGGATTTGTTGTATATCTAAAATGAAAGCTTATGAATGTAATTTATTCATATAAAAGGAAGATCATAGCTAATCCCCCATACAGGGTTCTTCTGATGCCACACCACATGCACTCTCTCTCTCTCTCTCTTTCTCTCTCTCTCATTAAAACAAACTCACTATTACCGCTTTGCTCTGCAGATTATTTTGCCCAACCCCATTCCCTTTAAAGACCTGCTGGTTGTGGATCCAAGACACTTTTACTATGCCCAGAATTCATAAAGGGGAAACCTAGGAAGTGAATTTAAGAATCTCCTGCCCTTTAATTTGGGGAGGGGACACAATTTCTCACCACAACCTGCCTATCTTTAATCTATCTCACTTCAGAGCTATCACCATATCATTCACTGAGGCCAAATACACACCCATATCAGTATTATAGACTGTTATTCACTTTCTCAATTTCTCCATGTGCAAAATAAAAGGTATAGTATTTATCCACCCTAGTAAAGCATGCTGTTGTCCTTGGGTAGTGCAATGGAATAAATACCCCCAGGATCTAGAAGACATTAGGGCTTTCATAAAGACTGGCTGGAGGAGACTTTTTCCAGACAAGATAGAAAGAATGTTGATGGGTTGTGGGAAGCAGATGGAAGAAATGAAATAATTTACACTGATATTCCTAACTAAAGGTGTCTGACCACAATTTGTTACACAGGTGCCCAATTTCAGTGTGTTGTTGGTTCCTGGGCTGTTCCTGGATGCCCAGTTAGCGGCTGTGGCCAATAGTTTTTTCCATCTAAAAGTGGTGAAGAGAAGGCAAACTTTTTTCTCTGATGCAGAGACCTTGCCACAATTATCCATTCCTTTGTTGCCTTGAAATTATATTTACATAGTGCTTCCTTGATGTGACTAACATTGAAATCAAAGGTAGGGCAGACTATGATAGCCCGATTATTAAGCAGTTTCACATCAGGAGTACATTGATACGCAAATGTTCTGGGATTTGCACTGACTGCCAAGCAGGTTTCAAAGCTCTAAAGCCAGTGCCACAAATGGGTAGTGCAGAAGAATGGCATAGGGTCGGAGTTACCATACCTCTGGGTTTTCCCGGCAGCCTCCCGTCCGGGTCGGGGGCTGGACAGCTGGGGCTGCAGGCTCCCATCCAGGTCAGGGGCTGTCCCAGCCAGCAGCCACAGAGCTTTCTTCAGCTGAGGTTGGTTCCCTGAGATGGGTCAGACCCACCTCTGGGAGCAGCCCCTGCAGGGGAAGAGGAAGTCCCATCCCTCTCCAGTCTGAGCCAGGACTAGTAGCTGGAGACTGGCCAACAGTAAAATCCCCTGGCTGGGGCACCCGCAGCCCTGCCCCTCCCCTGCAATAGGCAGATTTCACGGGGGAGATCAGATTTCACGGTCTCTGACGTGTTTTTCACGGCGGTGAATTTGGTAGGGCCCTACTCATTACAAAGGAGAGGGACTTTCAGTGAGATATTCTCCACAAGGGATCCTCAGCTTTGGAAACCCCCTCCGTCCCCACCCCCACCAACTCAGTTTGCCAGAGCCTAGTTCTGTTAACCATCATGCCATGATGCATGGCTCACCTTGCCTTCTAGGCAGAGTGAGGGGGAGTTAAAGTTTGTTTGGGGAGTTATGTTATCTGCTGGTACGTGTTTATTTTAGACTGGGGAGACAAGTTGATTGTGGGGCTTTTGTTTTTGATTTGGTTTTGGGGTGGTTGTTGTTTGTGAAATGATATTAAGTCAGGGTGTGACTGTTGGGGATGGGCACCTCTTTGTGTCTGTGAGGAGGGGGCGGAGTAAAAATAAATAATACCCCAGTACTGTATCTTCCAATATACATGTGTGGGGAAAAATCATTGTCAGCGGTTCTCCCCTAAAAATCCCACAATTACAGGCACTCAAATCTTCAGAGTCCTTTAGTTTACCTGTAGAACCATGGAGATGGCAGTTTTCAACCACACTTCAATCAGCTTGAGCAAAGTCAGAGACTAATATGGGGGCTAGTCCTGCAAAGACTAATGCACATGAGTGACCTGACCCTTATGAGAGTAATCACATTGAAGTCAATGGAGCTACTTGTGTGAGTAAAATTACGCACACGTATCAGTCTTTGAAAAATCAGGTACTTACTTTTCTAAAGTTTAATTAGTTGTAGCCAGGTGCCCACTGGCAGTAACAGTAGGTCTTTTGGCTAAGCACCAGCTTCTCCATGTCTGGTATTCATATACAGCTTCTGGCACCACCCGATCAGCATGCTCCAAAATAATCCTGAATGAGCAGGAAACCTGGCAAGTGGAGGCAGGCTTTGGAGAAACATCAGTGCGTCAGTAAAACTTTGCCACCGACGCACAAGTCATAACTGTTTATGATAGTGAAATGGAGCAATATGTTTTATGAGCAGGAAAGTACAAACATTAAATACCATATGAATGAGCAAACTATTGAACAGCAACCCCTGCTGATCAGAACATTGTGTCACTGGAGGTCACAAATTATATATTGCTATTTGGGAGCCACGCTAAAAAGTGTACTTTACACACTCTCCTGTATTGTAGGTATAGACAATTATTGCGTCTGTCTATTCTAAGGGGCAATATTACATGCACAAGGCCTAATACCACTTTAGATTCATTGCAGAGAGATCACTATCTTTTCTAAAGGTATTTCCATCTTCTACATATAGGTTCCATTCCTAGATTCTGATTTTACTCCATCTGAATGAATGGATAGGAAAGGGCTGAAAGTGAGGCTGATTGAAAAAATTCTAATGAAACATTGTTCTGACAGAAAATGGGGTTTCATCAGCATCAAAACGTTTCATGGGATAAGATTGATTTTGGCTGAATTTTCCATCAAAAAAATCTACTTGAAACATTTTGTTGATCCTGTAGCTGAGCTGCTGTGATGCATCGTGGGACTCATCATGGAGAGGTTGGTGTGTATCATGGGAGATGTATTCCATTCACAGCGAAGGGTACATAGAGGCGAATACAGGTATGAAGGACCCAGAACTACAACTGTCAAAGCGCACTGTGGTGTCTCAGGCAGACACAGATTAATGTCAGCCTGAAATGAAATTAAACATTTCCACATTGCAATTTTTTGCAACTTTTCATTTCTCAAAAAGTTTGGTATTTTAACTTTTTGTTGCAATTTGAGACTAAAATAAATGTCAAACTATTGGAATTTCCCACCGGGTGAAAATTCTGGTTTTTGATCAGCTCTAAGCTCAAATGCAGCTAATATTAACACCTGTGCAGAATCCCTGTGGTGCTATTGAGGACACATTTCCTTCCCCAGCCTCCTGACAGTGTGCTCCCTTCCCAGCCCTCACCTCTCCAGATACCCCTGCTGAGGGACTTCTCGGGGGTCTGGAGCAAGGAGAGAATGATACCATGGGGCTGCATTTCCCTCTCTTTCCTCACCTCCCAGCTGAGGATCCACTGAGTTTTTGTCCCATCCCGCAGTGGAGACCATTTGGCCTTAAATTAGATATTACTCTCCTCACCCAAAAAGAAAGAATGTCATTGCACTTTCTTTCCTTCTTCAAGAGGCTTGTTTGTTTCCATTAGTTCTGCTGTATTCCAGGGGGACATCAGAAGCATTCGATGGCCAGAGAGGTTAATTACAGCAATGTCCTTGCAGCATACCCCTTTGGGACCCTCCCCAGCACTGACACATTTTAGAATTTTGTTGTTGGTTGGTTTTAAATATAGCAGTAGAGAAGGGGGAAAGGGTCAGTCAAACTTATAGTGTCCCACATGAAGCAGACGAGACAGGACTCAGGTGCAGTAAACACAAAGAGGATTCTCTATTGACATTGATTGCTCAGTAAACACAAACACTAGCTTTCCCTGGCTCTCCAGTTTGCAGAGAAAGGACCACTGCTTGTGTTACACAATTACCACATCAGATCTGTCTACATCTTGGATCAGATACAACAACTGGAGAACGGATTGCTGACAACTCTACAGTTTTCTGAGCTTTTCAGTCCTTGACCTGTCTGCTGAGATTGCTAGCTAGTGTGCCAATTAATGCCAGTTGGTGTGATGGCTTTTGTGATGTGGACCCTTGTTTACTAGAAACTGGGTTGAGATAAGTTCACACAGTGTAGGTGCCAGAAGATAACAGCTTTGGACTTGAATTTAGGCATGAACCAGGCCTCTAGAACAAAAAGCTATTTATCTTATTTCCAATCCCCTGACATTTTCAATCTCCAAGCAGCTCATTTTATTCTTTAAGCCAATCACCTCCCTCCTACCACTGCCCTTCAAGTGCCCTTTTGTACATGCATGCACGTGAAACCATATACTGTACTAATACGTAAATTCTTAGAGAATATACTCTGAGAAAACCAGGAGAAAGGACCATTGCTCCTTGGGATTGGTGTACATACATAGTTAGAGCTTTTAAATAGAAATTTCTCAACTGAATGTTTCTCCTTCAGAAAATGCTAATTAATCAAAACAGAAAAAATTCACAGGACCATGTTGATTTTGACAAAACTCCAGAGGAAGGCAGACAGGATTTTGATGGCACCCTGACTCTCAGGCTCACAGCTCCAGAGTAGACTGCCAGATGCAGTGCATCAGAGTTGGGGCTGATAGGGCTTTCAGGGTCCGCAGCTAAAGGCAACTTGCCACATGGGCTACTGGGGACCTAGGACTATGTGGGACCTGGGTCTCCAGTTCTGGGCCAGCCCACTAGGCAAACCGTGGTAGGGCCAGGACTCCTGGGCAAAACAACATTTTGGAATTCCTGTTCCATAGGAAATTTCATTTTTCCTTTCGTTTTAGAATTTTATTTTGTAATGTTGGAATTTCCAGTGCAATGGGAATTCCAGTTTCCAGCCAGCTCAACTTGTATGTTTGTATATAGTCATTAAACATGACAAATTCAGCTGAGCCCATATGGTTTCTTCATATTCCTATTGTTGTTGTGCAAAGACTAAAGAGCATTTCACTAGCAATGAAAACTTGACTTAGACTATGGCAGTCTGATGATGACAGCGTGTTCACATGCTATTGTTTTGCACATTCCCAGTACTTTAGATAAAAATGCAGCAAATGACTTAGGGTATGGTTACACTCCCCTGCAGTTCAGACTAGAAGTGTGTGAATAGCAGTGCGCACCAAAGTGCTGCACGGTATTTGCCCTGAAGGGCGGCTGCAGGCGTGAAGTAAAAGGTTCCGAGTTTGCATTAACACAGTCCTTTTCAAACCTGACTGCATTAATGCGAAGTGGGAACCTTTTAGTTCTTGTCCACTGTGTCCACATGGGGGAGTTACAGTGCAGCACTTTGGTGCACGCTGCTGTTCACACCCCTGTAGTCTGAACTGCAGGGCAGTGTAGACAAGCCCTTAGAATCTCCATGACCTGCCCCAACCTACCCTGCCCATACACACTCCATCTGCCGGCAAATGCTTAATATAATACACTGTCCTTGGCAGGACAGTCCTCCTCTTTTTGGAAACTGTAGTTACTATTTCAGTCTACACTACTACTAATAACAGTAAAAACTAATTCAAAGATAGGATAGATTTTCAACTGTATTTGCTTCCAAGATGCTTCATGCTGCTGCCCCCATAATATGAGCATCAGGTTGGCCACTTTAGCCTCAAAAAGATGATTAAACATAATAAATAAAGATTGATTATTAAACTAAAGAACAATAATGGCACTTAGACCTTTACCAAAGTCCTCACTGGGTGAAATCCTGGTCTTCTGACTAAGCCACTAAGTAGGACTATTTGCCAAAGTCTGATGAGCACGATTTGGCCCACTCATGAATAATTAAAAGGTCAGACAAATTTGGAGAGTATTGTAGAAGAGCTTGGGATTTGGGGGCCTAAACACTAGCCTTTCCAGGAAAAAGAAACCCCATCCCAACACATGGAATGATGTTGGGAAAAGCCATATTAGAAAATATAGACAAAGGGGTTATCTAATAAATACTCATTTCTCATCGGGGTGAAATCCTGGCCCGATTGATGTCAATGGCAAAATTCCTATGATTTCAGTAGGGCCAGAATTTCACCCCAGATATGCTCATAGAGTACCATTTAGGTTGCTGACCCTTTTATCCTGGGATGGAAAATACTATATTAGTGCAACAGACCATGGTTTAACATTTATCTGTGGATGGAATTTGGTTCCAAATACTACTATATCATGTGCTCCCCTCAAACTGTCAAAATGCAAAAAAAATCTTTCATAGATTGGAAGAGATGATCTAACAATTAAAATGCTGCTCTCTGTCAGGGTAAAGTTTGAGTTTAGATCATTCCCTACAATTCCCTCACTGCCAAATAGGCTAGGCTCTGCTCTTATAGGGTTAAGGTCCTCAGCCTACCAGTTTCTACTCCTCTACATTCAGATGACCCTCTCTTCCAAATAAAAGCCTCTGAGGAGATTAGTGGTAGAGGACAAATCCATGAAGTTCCCCCTTACAGATATAGTCCTATGTCCACCATCATAAAGAGAGAAGGGCAAACACATCATATATTGTATAATAATACATGGTTAGCAATTTTACTGGGATGCAGCACATTTCTTCTGTGGCACGTTCTTTAGTGCAAGCTCAAATATGTGAACAGCAGCCAATTACCAGGATGTGCAGCCCATTCTGTACCTAGTACAACTCAAAGAGATTTCTCCTTTTACATTTAACCTTATAGCTTCCCTGTGGCTAAATGCTTTTTCAAGATTAAAATCAACCCTTTAGAAGTTTCTCCCTCCTCCCAGCATGTTAAATTCCTTTTCCAGGGTATGACTCTGTATAGTTATTGTTCAGCCACTTCAGATTGCCTTTTCCTTCTTCTGAGACTATTAGAAATGCAGCTTCACACTTCATGGAAGGCAACACAATCAAATTATATTTTATTTCTACATAAATAACAAAACAATTAAACACATACACAAACTGTTTCTTAAAATGTTATTGCAGCAAGAAAAGCTACTGTGTAAAAATGGTGTCATTGCCAACATATTGGCTCCCTCTATGTATCTTTGAATCACATCTGTTTCCTTTAGTGACAAAATGAAATGCTGTTTTTATTACTGTTAGCACTGCAGAGCCAACACTGCTATGGAAGACTGAGTTGGATGCTATTTTGCTTAACATATCATTAATAAATGTGCCAGCGCAGTTCTGAATGCTGAACTTTTGTTACTGGTGATGCAGAAGAAATACATTTCATTTTCCAAGTCCAGGTTCAGTTTGCAGAGTGGGAGTTAATAGAACTATGTTTTGATTTGTAAACTGAACAATTTTGATATGAAAGCCATTGAGAAAAAACAACACAACAATACTGTACACTTATACATCACCTTTCAGTCAAGGATCTCAAAGCACTTTGACACACATGAATCATTTAAGCCTTCTAATAACCCCTTGGGTTAGGTTGTGTCTCCATTTTACAGGTAGAGAACATGTGGCACAGAGGTTAAGGCTGAAATTTTCAAAGGAATGCAAGGGATTTAGTCACACATCTTCCAGAAACATCCAACTAACATGCTTATCCCATAATCCCAAACTGCTTCCCACATCTTCTCCCAGGCCAAAACCCTGATTTCTCCCTGCCAACCATTTGGCTTTCCCAGACAACTTCTGCAATGCAGTTAAGTATTTTCAATCAAAATATTTGCAGCAGAGTAAAAATGTTAGATAATGGAAATTTAAATTCAAACTAAATAATACGGGAGCTATTGGGCTGATTGCATTATTATTTTTCAAATTTAAGCCAATAAAACCCTCCATTGTCTATTCCAGATGAAGCTTCCACGGAATTTCCAGTTTGCTGCCCCAGTGTGTTGTGAAATCCAGGTACCATAGGACAGAATTTAGATCCATCTTGCTACAGAGTACATAGGGATTTAGGTATTAGCTACTGCTGGAGAATGATTTGAGGGACTAAAGCCTTGTTTAAATTTGGGATTAACTCAGATTAAGCAACTGGTGGCCAGCAACTAGTTTAGCTGCATAGGTGCACTCCTCAACTGTAGACAAGGAAAGTCATGACATGTACTGGAGGAGGTTACACTGGTGTCAATGGGTACAAATCACAGGTTTCCTTGTCTATGCATTGGTGCAGTGACAGCAGTTACTAGCCATGGATGGCTGAATCCCAAGTAGTGATTGATAGCCTGATTGTTGGCTGCATTATGGAAGATCTCATGTGTTCCAATGTAGCTTTGCAAAGCTCAAGGTCTGAACAGCCTTGAATTGGGAGAACTATTCCACCACCATTATTTATTTTTCCCCTCGACTTCAATGAGATCTACAGTGTCTCACTTTTGGTACTTCTGAAAGTTGAGATTATTTATTTTTTCTACCCCCAGTGGCTGCAAAAGTGCAAACTCACCTGTTAAAGGTTTCTAACAGCTGGATGCTTCTTAGCTGCTTAGCAGAAACATTAACGACTTTCTGACAACCAGAGATGCCCACCAGTTTTAAAGAGGCCTGTGCCTGTCAAAAGCAAGGGATGAATAGCTCATTGAAAGCAATGAGCAAGAAGCAGCAGAGTTTGACCACATCTAAAGTATGTATGGTTCTCCTTTCAAAGAATCAGAGCAATTAACCATATATGGTGAAATCTATGTGCCACGTTCTCCCCTGCACAAATTATCCCCATGGTGTGGAGTGGAAACTGTGGGTTTCAACTCTGTTTCTTTCATATCCTTCTACTGGGGTGCAGTGGGGAGCTTTCTGCTGTTCAGAAGAGGCCAGGGATTTGAACCCTATACACATGAGGCCTGAGCTTTTGTGCCATCATTTACACATGGGCAGATTGGATGCCCAAATCAGAATTGTCCACTCATGGATCCACTTTGCACATGTGTAAATGGCAACCCAAGAGGCAAAGCAGTGGAGAATCAGGCCCAAGGGATGTGGCAGAGGCAAAAGACCATCTGCATGAAGTCCCAAATCAAAATGGTAGTTTCACATGGGATGCTCTACTTCTGGCCAATTTAGGGAAGGAATAGTATTCAGTCCTCCTTGGCCAGAAAGGATACAGTAGCCTGATGTGGGACTTTTAAAGGTGGTAAAAGTCCATATGTATACTAGTACCCTGATTATACCAGTGGAGCTACACCAGTTTAATCTCCTAGCATAGAATCACAGAATCATAGGACTGGAAGGGACCTCGAGAGGTCGTCCAATCCAGTCCCCTACACTCATGGCAGGACTAAGTATTATCTAGACCATCCCTGACAGGTGTCTCTCTAAGCTGCTCTTAAAAGTCTCCAATGATGGAGATTCTACAACCTCCATAGGCAATTTATTCCAGTGCTTAAGCTCTCTGACAGTTATGAAGTTTTTCCTAATGTCCAACCTAAACCTCTCTTGCTGCAATTTAAGCCCATTGCTTCTTGTCCTATCCTCAGAGGTTAAGAAGAACAATTTTTCTCCCTCCTCCTTGTAACAACCTTTTATGTACTTGAAAACTGTTATCCTGTCCCCTCTCAGCAGGGCTAGCTCCAGGCACCAGCGTAGCAAGCAGGTGCCTGGGGCGGCCAATGAAGAGGAGGGCAGCATGCCCGGCTGTTCCGCGGCAATTCGGCAGCGGGGCCATCACTCCCTCTGGGAGCGAAGGACCGGCTGCAGATCACGATCGCGGATTTATTTATTTATTTATTTTGTGCTTGGGGCAGCAAAAACGCTAGAGCCAGCCCTGCCTCTCAGTCTTCTCTTTTCCAGACTCTTTCCCTTTTCAGATGAGGCAAAGCTGCTATTTGCACTAGTTGAACTTACACCTGTTTGAAACAAGTGAAAATGTAACCAGTGCAAATAGGAGCTTTGCCTGTTTGTACTAGTGATTGCATTGATGCTGCTACACTGATGGCTGTAATCAGGACAAGTCCTCAATCTAGACAGGGTCTAAGTGAGGAGAAATGAGGGAGGATCTTAGACAACCCCTTCCCATACCTGAATTTCTATAGGCCTTTCAGATAAGGATATTTACATGTATTAAATAAATCCTCAGAGCCTCGCAGAGTGGAAAAGTATTATCATTCTTACCTCCCCTTGTATAGTCCATTGCCCCATCACTTCATTCCAGACGAGGTAGGCTAGACCTGCACTTCTCTTGGGTTGTGCCTATGCAACCACTGGTCTCTTCTTGACAGAGTCACTTTAACTTCATGCTTCAAGAGATAGGATCCTGCACTCTCATTAGTCTTTGCCACAGGGAAGAAGGAAAATATTCCAATAGAGTCTGGATTCCTTTGCTGTCTCATGGAGCAAGGAGAACTGTGTAGGAATGAATAATGACTATGTAGAGTCACTGTTAGGTTGGTTCTGGGGTCACTTGTCTGTCCACTGCTCTTTCCTGCCTGCATTATTATTATTATTATTGATTATTTGCATTACAGTAGCACCTACGGGCCACAATCAGGATCAAAGCTGTATTTTGCTGAGCACCGTACACACATATTCCAAGGCAGTCTTTCTCAGTTTAGACTGTAAGTCCTTCAAGACACACAGCATATTAGTTGTGGCAGTACTCAGTAACAAACAAAAAGAAAGCAGCTCTGCTGCAACAGCCTTACTTTGCCTACCTCGTGGCTAGACTGTGCTCTAACACAATTGCACAAGGGGAGTAAGGAGGAATGAGGTTTCCTCACATCTTGTGTGGTCATGTGCGACCTGTGCATATCCTCATCCTCAGGGAGGATTTGTGCTTCACAGACACCGTTCAGGGGCTCAATGCTTCCCCAGGGTTGGTGCACCAGCATATCAACCCTCACTCAAAGCTGTGTCTAAGGGCACAATGTAGCCGTAAATAAAAATGGAAAGATAAAAGCATTTGGCTAACAAGGTTACGGCTAGTATTTAAATATTTCTTCTGAATAGCTCCGGTGACTAGGGTGCTCTGAACAGTAGAGGGGTAGCATATTATCTACCCACTAAATCATAACCATCCTGTATTTAGAGAGTTTTCATCTTCATCACCTACCTGCCACCATCACAACCTCTTCCTCGTTCTAATCTATTCTGTTCTATTCTATTCAGGTTTTCTATATCAGAGCACCTTCCAGTAATGCATTAAGCAATGTAACTACACATCTGTCACATGTTATTTCTTTTCACATCCTCTCTCCAGAGGGAGAAGTGCGTGCAGTAGAGCGTCTTATTTTGGTAGTGTGTGTCTTTTTTTAAAATAAATATAACGGTGGCTATGTGATTATATTAGAGACGGTCAAAGGTCAAAGAAATGTGCTTTGCGCTTGGAGCAGAAAGTAGTGAGCTTTACCATGGTCCTTAGTTGTTGGGGGAGTTCATTCCACAATCCTGAACTGCCCCCAGAGAAAGTTCTCTCTCTGCACAGATGAGCTTTATTCTTACTGTTGAGAGTTTCACTGTGCCAGAGGAGGTGTGACCCACCACCCACTCTGCTCCTTTTGCCCTGATCCTTTAGCACAACAAGAATGGAGACAGGCCTCATCTCCCTTGCTGGTGATTCCACCATGTGCATGGGAGTTCCCAGTAAGTGTTAAGAGTGTAGTTGCTACTATGCCATGTCCCCTGCAGCCTTCTGTGCAATTGGTGTATCCAGGCTAGGAGGGCCAGGGACAGAGCATAGCCAGTGTGTGCTGTACTCCAGTTATTCCCTGCAGGTAGATGGTCATTGGAGTCCATTACTAATTGGCAGAATTTACATCAACTTCTTTTCTATTCTATGCAAGATCCTTGTATTGCCCTTATCACCATAGTATCAGAGCACCTGCCAGTAGTGCTTTAAGTAATTTGAGTGACTAATATCTGCCATGAGTAAGTTTTTTTTCTTTCATCCTCTCCCCAATAGGAGAAGAATGTTCAACATCATGTTTTGGTTTTTATGTGTATGTGGCTATGTGTTAGAGAAGACCAGGGCCGGCGCTTCCATTTAGGCGACCTAGGCGGTTGCCTGGGGCACCAGGATTTGGGGGGGTGGCATTTTGCCACCCTCGGCGGCAATTCGGCGGTGGGGGGTCCTTCCACGCTCCTGGTCTTCGGCGGCAATTCTGCGGCGGGTCCTTCACTCGCTCCGGGACCCACCGCCGAAGTGCCCCGAAGACCGGGAGCGTAGAAGGACCCCCCCACCGCAGAATTGCCGATGACGACCGGGAGCGAGGAAGGACCCCCGCCTAGGGCGCCAAAAACGCTGGCTCCGCTCCTGGAGAAGACAGGTTGGAAAATTGCACTTTGTACTTGGAGTGGAAGTTAGTGAGGTTCGTGATGGGCCTTCCTTCTTGTAGCAGTTCATTCCATAGTCTGAGACTGGCCCCTGAGAACTCTGTTTCCTGCACCAGCAAGCTTTACCCTTGTTGTAGAGTGTTCCATTGTACCACAGGAGCAAAGTGATTCCCCATGGTCCTCATCCTACTGCTTTAGGTGGCCTTTTACATATCCTGAGTCCATGCCATTGAGCATCTTGATGATAGAACCAAGCCCTTGAACTTGACTCAACATTCTATGGAAAGACAGTGTGGAATGCAGAGGACAGGTTTGATGTGCTCTGATAACCCATGTTGCTGAGGACACGTGTTGCAGAGATCTGTGTTAATTGGATTTTCCTGAGGGCTGATGGCTTCATATCCAGGGTAGGAATGGAGTCAGCACAAACCTGGCCTCAGCATCAGAGACACATAACTAGCTCCTTGGCAGACCCGCCTATTTACTATGCCAAGAAGCTAGCAAAGAATCTGTCCCCAAAAACACTGTATACAGTTTATGAAATGTATCAGATCTTTGCCATCTGACTCATGTTGGGTCTATATATATATATTGTGTGGCTAATCTCTGTTTAACTATTCTCTCTGCATCCCTTCTGGGCTCATAATAATAATCTCTCTGATTTATAGTCCACCCTCTTAAATAGTTAAAATTGATCTAATTTTCTTCCACTGTGTACCTAAGCAGATATAACATGTTTAATTAAAGGGGATATAATCAACTAGTATTTACTATGTTTTCCCCCCAAAATAATCTTGCAAATACAAGTTACAACAGATTAAACACCCACAGCTATTAAATTTAAAATAAATATTTCAAACTCTTCCCAGATATTAAGTAGAACACTCTGATATCTATGATCAAAAGTAAAATACTTTATGAAAACTCCAAACCTCTTTCTCTGTGGTTTTAGCCTTTTCTTCCTCTACTATTCTTTTGTTGCCAAAAATCGGTGACCTGCTCCTTATAACAATATTTTTCACTTATTGTGATCACAGCCATCATTTTAGGGACAGTTAACATAATTTTGGCTAAGTACTTAGGGTGATGTAGGATCAGGCCCTTAATGAATATTTTGGCCTTAAACATGCAAGTTGTTCCATGCAAGCAGACCTCTACAGCCCATCCATTGATTATGATGTTGGGGGCTCCATGTAGGCCCAGGGATCTGCACACATACCACAGCTTGGAGGATCAGGGTTAGCATGTGGGTTGATTGCAAACAGTTTGTTTGGCTATGACTTTGTGACTGGTCACCAGAGTCACATAGTACTGTTTCTGCTCCCAGTGATCACAACTTTTGTACAAGCGGCGAAGAGAAATCAAAGAGTACTCAGGATAGCTGCCTGAACATGTCTGGCATGAACCTTTGTCCAAACACATATTTGCAAAAATATGTGTGAGAATTTCTGGGAATATCAGTGAAATGAAAAAACAAAGCAAATCATTTTCACAAATGCTTATGAAAAATTAGTTGTGAACCTTGCTTAAGGGATTTTCAATTTTTATTTGAACAACTTTTTATTCATTTCCATGCATATCTTTATATTTAAAAGGAGTTTCCCCCCTGCATTTTTTATGTTTTATGTTTTGCCATATGGAATCTGACCTTTGGCCATCAACTTTGTGTCTTGTCTCCAGCAGTGCTCAATACTTGCTGCTTGAGAGAAGGTAAAAGAAACAATACAAGACAAAACAAACAACATTATGTGCCTACTAAATTGTGCAATTCTGTTCATGGGAAGTAAAAAATCCTTCTTGATTCCTGTAGTGATCAGCATGAAGCATGAGCTTTGATCAGCTTATCTTAGCTTGCATAACTATTAATATTAGTGGTCAAAAATAATCTAGTCCTTATTTAAACCTAGCAGCAGCAGCATTTACTTCTATAACCTCCTGTGATGGTGAATTCCACAGGTTGACCACGTAGCATGATAGCGTATTTCTTTTTATTTCTTCTACAGTCACCAATTAATTCCATCAAATCACCCTTTTCCTCATATTGTCAAACAGCATATAAAGGAGAGAGTGATTAGTTTTCACTGTGTCCTCTGTAATCATAGGGCCCAAGAAAATCTCTTCCAAGTCTTCTTTCTAGGTTAAATAATAGCTTTGCAATGCTTACTTTCTATTTCCTAGATTCCTACTAGTTGATTATTTGTTTTTCTTTATTTACTTTAACATTCTTGTAAAATAATATGCCCCCAGACAGTTCATATGTCCCTGCAACTTTATATAGTCAGAGCATGTTCTAGAGCAGGGGTCGGCAACGTTCAGCACGCGGCTCGCCAGGGTAAGCACCCTGGCGGGCCGGGCCAGTTTTATTTATCTGCTGACATGGCAGGTTCGGCCGATTGCGGCCCCCACTGGCCGCGGTTCGCCGTCCCGGGCCAATGGGGGCGGCGAGAAGCCGCGGCCAGCACATCACTCGCCCGCGCTGCTTCTCGCCGCCCCCATTGGCCCGGGACAGCGAACCGCGGCCAGTGGGGGCCGCGATCGGCCGAACCTGCCACGTCAGCAGGTAAATAAAACTGGCCCGGCCCGCCAGGGTGCTTACCCTGGCAAGCCGCGTGCCGAACGTTGCCGACCCCTGTTCTAGAGAATGAAGAAAGCCTAGGTGGAAGGGATTATCTCCTTTATTCCTCATTTTCTGAGTTCTACACCAGGGGACTCACTCCTAAGATTCTTGGGAGAGGAGATTTTCTAATATGAACCTTAGGAGGTGCACAGAAGTAGGGCTCCATCAGGATAAATTAATCAACCTCCCGATAAGTGTTACAGTCTTTGTCAGTGACCCCACAATCCCTATGAGTTTTAGGAGACTTGTGTACCCCCCATCACTGTGTGAGTTTATGATTGTGGAGCCCCACAAGCCCTAGGCCCTTGAAGAGGTTAGTTATGTGGGGGAGCATGGCTGTGGGAGGAATGAGGGGAGAGTGGGCTTTTAGTGGGTGGACATGGGAGAACTGCAAGAAGCACAGTGGGCTAGGGAGGGAGCTGAGGAGCAGCTCAGCACTGCACGGGAAGGCAGGGAAAGGAAGCATGAGTTGTGCCCCTGGCTCCTGCAGCAGATGAACCTTCTGTGGTTCACAGCAGCTGAGCTCCCGCCGATGAACAACAGTCCGGTTGTTATGCAAATCTTGCCTTCTCCTCTTGCACTCCTGAGGCTCTCCCCTCACATACAAATATCTGGCCTCTATTAGGGAGGTCATGGGAAAGAACAGGGGAGAGGGGCCCCAAGAAGGCACGACGACATAGGGGAATGGATATTTTGCTGGGAGTAGCAGGGATGGCAGGAACACAGTGGAGCAAGTGGGAAAATGGAAACTCAGGAGCATTTTAGTGGTGCAGGAGGAGAAGGCAGAGGGAAGCACTGGCTCTTCCCTTCCTTCTCCATCCATGGTTTGTCAAAAGGGTGTCAGAAAGCTAGGAACTACCGAGCACCGCTGAAGAATCTCAGGAGGTCTAGGCGCAGTGGGGAGTGGCTAAGAACTGGGGAAAAGAGCGCAAGAGTGCTCTTCCCACCTTCCTTTGACCCTCCCCAGGCAAGCAAGAGGAGAGAAACCCCAGCAAGCCTTAGGTCTTCTGCAACCACTGGAGAGGCTGTACTGAGCTTGTCTCAGTAGACTTGTATTAATGACATTCCTGAAGCGAATGTTAATAACATTTATAATCTCACATTCAGCAATTAAATTTTGGTCCTGACCACTAGATCTGAGCTGGGGAGCCATGTGAAGTTGTTGTTTTTCTCTCTCTCTCTCCTTTTTCCTTGTTTCCAGGGGTTGGGGTAGGAGGTAGAGGATAGGTTGGTTTTGGTTTTCATTTGCTTTTTTTTTTTTTTTTTTTTTGAGGGGCAAGGGATGGCTAGAAAATGTTGCGCGCACACACAAAAAAAGAACTGTGCAACTGTATTCAGCACCTCTGTTTTTAAAGTGTTACAATAATTCAGAAGCCCCTAGCTGAACTCACTTCAAAATGTGTAGCAAAATAATAGTACCTTGGCCCCAGATAAAACCTACCAATTTTCTGGTTGATGTGACTTTCTGTGTGTGTGGAATTCCAAGGGACAAAAATCAGGCTTGAAGTGGAAACTCAGTTGCAACCTTAACTAGGGAGTGACTCCATAATGCATGTGGTGCATGGAGAGCACATTGTTGGCACTCAACCAATACATAACTAATAACAGTAACAACAAGCTGTAGTGCCAAATTTTGAGATTTGGAAATATCTTGTTCCAGAGAACTGGGTTTCCATTCCAACTTTCCCTATTGAATGTTTAATGTGAAGAGAGTATTGCTGTGCAGATGGTGCAGACTGCAGATGGTGTCTCCCCACTTCACTAGCCCCTCTTTCTTGCCTGTGTTCTGTTGCTCTTGGCCCTAGAAACAGGAAGAGATTAGCGGAGGGCTGTAAAATCCTTCACAATGCTCTATTCTGAATTCAGTGGCAGGGGACTCTTGTGGATTTGTCTAACTGAAAAGGTTTGGTTACAGTGGTGCCGTTCCTGATGTTGTGTTACCACTGCTCTGCCACAGATCAAAGATGAAGCCATCTGCACAAAAGTGAGAAAGACAGCTGTTTCAGCACAGCAAATGCTTCAGATGTGCTCAGACTGCTTGCAGCAGAGGTGTGGGCCATGTATTTTGCTCTTTATACAACAACAATAGCATGGAGGGACCACACGGACATGGTGGGATCCAAATAAGTTATAACAATGTTTACTAACTACAGACCACCTGCAAGGCCTACTTACATATGTATACTGCTACTCTGGTTGATTTCCAAATCAGAGAATGTCGTGAGCACTACCAGAGAACATACAAACTATTTAAAGGAATACTACCATTTTGCTTTACACTCTAGTGTGCAAAACATTCTTGAAGAAAACTTTCCACCGAAGTTCTCTGATTTTGTTTCAAATTTTTAAATTATTGGACAAAAACCCTGGAGCTGCCAGGACTTCTCACATGACAACAGCCCCATTTTTAAGTGAAATTAAACAAACAAACAATACACACACACATAACACAACATTCAAAATGTCAAATCCCCTTTCAGGTGAAACACAATTTGCACTGAAAACTCATTTCTCATAGGTTTTGATGGGAAAAGAGTCCTTTCATGCATGTTTTGTGAAAGGCAACAATTCTGAACTGGAGAAAACCCTCTCCATTAAACTTTGAAACAAATGTTCATCTCTATTGCACAGCTGCAGTCCAAAAGGGCTAGATTTTTAAAGATATTTAGTTGCCTAAGGATGCAGATAGTTACCTAGTGAGATTTACAAATGTGCATCAGTGCCTAACTCTGTGGAAATCTGCCATCCTGATTTCAATGGGAGCTAGATGCCTACATGCTTTTGAAAATCCCACTAGGTGCCTATCTGTATCTTTAGGTGCCTAAATACTCTTAAATATCTGGCACTAAGGCCCCGATTCAGGAAACCATTCCTATTCAGAAAAGCACCTAAGCATACTCTTAAATCCCATTGAAATCGATGGCACTTAAGAATGTACTTAAAGTTCATTACTATTCAGAAAAGCACTTAAGCACATGCTTAACTTCAACTTTAAGGGTATGTTTAAATGGTTTCCTGAAACAGGGTGGTAAGAACATGCTTCACTTTAAGTACTTGAACAGTGCCACTGACTTCGGAGTGCCAGTGGGACCACTCATATGTTTAAAATTAATCACATGCTTATATTCCTTGTTGGCTCAGGAGCTCAGATTACATATTCATCATCACTCACAAGCAAAGCAGGTAAAGGTCTATTCAATATTTGGATGGGAGAACTTGGAGGAAGACCTTGAGTTCTATAGAAAGTGATGCTAGTCATTCACTATGAGTTGCTCTTCCCACTGTGTAAATATTGAACCAAAGATCCAGCACAGTGCTAAAAGGGATTGTACTCATGGGGGAGCTGTCTTTCAGATGTGAGATAAAAATAAGGCCCTGACCACCTCTGTTCAGTAAACAGATTAAAAATTAAATGAATGTATTAATTTAATAAATTTAAAAATAAACCTTATGTGATTTTTTCAAGAGTAATTACAATAACTTTTAAAGCCCCCTGAGTAGCTGTTTCTCAATAAATTAAGATACAGTGTAACTATAGCCATACATTTAGCATATGTTAAGAGGGGGAATATTCTCCTAGCAATGGAGCATTTCATATTGCCTGACATAGGACCCTTTGAACAAGGAGTTGTGTATATGTGACGTCTCTAAGTGGGATAGAATTCTGAATATTTTGTTGGCCTCACCTCAAATTAAAAAAACAAACAAACCAACCCCTAATATTTTCCTGTCATTCCAATTATTTCCGATGGGAAAGCCGAAGATCCTTCTTACTGTAAGATCTTGGGGGCAGGAAACATCTTTTGTTCGGTGTCTGGACCAAGCCTAGCACTAGGGCTCCTACACACTACAGTAATACAAATAACAATTCTGATTATTCCCACCTGCCTTCACACTGCAGTCTCAGAAGACTGCATCCTGAGATGCCAGCAACATTTCTTAATTGTCCAGATTTAATTGCTGTTGAGTAGAGAAAGGCATCTCTTCCTTTGGGACTGAATATGCAGTGGTTGAAATTCATGGCAGCCCAGGGGGTAGTCATGACAATGAAGAGGACTGCATGTAGGATGGGGCAGTTCTGTCTGATTGTTGCATTTGATTTCCTTTGGACTTAAAGTATGGTTTTACTCTAATGTGTGGTAGCATGGGTTCCATGTTTATTGTCTCTGTGTCTTCCATAACAGATTGGTTCCGTTGACACATAAAAAGGTGATTTATCTAACTGCCGGCTCTGCAGACTCAGTCTAGGTTGTGAAATCCAGCTGTGCTCTGACTAGCTTATGTATCATCATCAGTAATAAATATTCTGAGAGCAAATGTTGCTTGTAGTTGAACTTCTGCAACCCCACTGTCTTCAAATTGCCTAGGTGTAAGTAAAGGCAGACTTTGGCCTTATTTCTGGAAATGAGTTAACAATTCTGTTGATGCTGTGCAAGTCAGGGATAGAATCTAGCTCACTCGCTCTCAGAGCTGGGTTGTCTCTGCAGTGCCAACAGGAGTAATAACTTTTGTCACTAACGCAAACAGAGCTGTCTCTAAATACACACAGGTAGTAGATCTGTTGATCAAGAAGTTGTAATTGTTGCAGTCACTTTTCAGAGTTAAATGGTTTGTATAATGTAATCTTGTAGTGAGAGCATAGTAAGTTTTCTCACAGTATTACATTACTTCTGTGGACTTATTTAACAGCTTATCATATTTAGTAACAGTTTTAATGATGCCCTTACAAATAGCAGTTATTAAGCAATGAGTACTGTCAAAATGTTTTTCAACATGTTTCAAATCAACGTTTTATTCACTGTTTATAACGAACTATAGAAGCTAGAAATGGAAGCTGGTTTCATTAATTAAATTTATTTTCTTCCTTGTCATGCACTTGAAGATTTCTTACTGCAGGATTACTGAGTACCTCCACTGCTTCCAAAGCCAAATTATGCGAGGATCAATATGTGCCCATCTGCCAGGGTTCTTCGATAAGTTGCCAAGGTATCTGGACTTCAATATCCCAAGTACAGTAGCTGCTCTATTTGTCAGCCATGTCTCCACCACAGACAGAAGCTGCACAAGCTGATAGGGGTACATGGGCAGAGTTAAGGTTATATGAAGCACCTTACACTTAAATTAATTAAGAGTTGAGAAAAAGAAAAAGATGATACCAAACTGGGAGGGATTGTAACTGCTTTGGAGGATAGGGTCATAATTCAAAATGACCTGGACAAATTGGAGAAATGGTCTGAGGTAAACAGGATGAAGTTTAATAAAGACAAATGCAAAGTGCTCCACTTAGGAAGGAACAATCAGTTTCATACATACAGAATGGGAAGAGACTGTCTAGGAAGGAGTATGGCAGAAAGGGATCTAGGGGTTATAGTGGACCACAAGCTAAATATGAGTCAACAGTGTGATGCTGTTGCAAAAAAAGCAAACATGATTCTGGGATGCATAAACAGGTGTGTTGTGAGCAAGACACGAGAAGTCATTCTTCCGCTCTACTCTGCGCTGGTTAGGCCTCAACTGGAGTATTGTGTCCAGTTCTGGGCACTACATTTCAAGAAAGATGTGGAGAAATTGGAGAGGGTCCAGAGAAGAACACAAGAATGATTAAAGGTCTAGAGAACATGACCTATGAAGGAAGGCTGAAAGAATTGGGTTTGTTTAGTTTGGAAAAGAGAAGTCTGAGAGGGGACATGATAGCAGTTTTCAGGTATCTAAAAGGGTGTCCTAAGGAGGAGGGAGAAAACTTGTTCATCTTAGCCTCTAAGGATAGAACAAGAAGCAATGGGCTTAAACTGCAGCAGGGAGGTTTAGGTTGGACATTAGGAAAAAGTTCCTAACTGTCAGGGTGGTTAAACACTGAAATAAATTGCCTAGGGGGGTTGTGGAATCTCCTTCTCTGGAGATATTTAAGAGTAGGTTAGATAAATGTCTATCCGGGATGGTCTAGACAGTATTTGGTCCTGCCATGAGGACAGGGGACTGGACTCAATGACCTCTCAAGGTCCCTTCCAGTCCTAGAATCTATGAATCTATAACTTTGCATTTTATGAGTTTTCAATTTTTTTAAAATCTAAAAATATCTGTTAATGTTTTCCCCCTTAAATTGTTGGTACAGAATAACTAAATTGTTTTCTTAAAATCTGGGAATATAGTCTATACTATAATATTTAATTCTGAACTACAATTTTATCTGTATTCTATTTTTTATCTAGAAACTATTAGTATGTCTATATAAAACACTAGGGAGCTTCAGACATCTGAACCATCTGTACTATTTTAAAAGTTGAGCTTGTAGCATGAACTAGAGATAAAGGCAAAGACTGATTCAGCAAAGACCTCAAGCACATGCTCCACTTTAAGCACATGCCTGAGTCCTATTGAAGTTCAATCGCTTAAGTATTTTGCTGCATTGAGGTCTCATTTCTACAAGGTCTTCAACACCCTCCTAAAATCAACAGGAGTTGAGGGTATTCAGCACCTTGCAGGACTGGGCCCTGTCAAAGGCTGGAAGGACTATATGGGTGGGATTTTCAAAAGGAGTTATGCGTGTTGAAAACCTTGTAGAATTGAAACCACAATGTTCAGTGTTGCCCTCATTAAATGGTCATTGGGCCAGGGAGAGCATGAGAATGACTCTATAGCCTGGTGGTGAGAACACTCACCCAGGATGTGAGACCCAGAATCTACTTCTCCTGCTCAAATGATTATTTAATTATTTATTCACAGCTTCAACAGTAGAGACGGAGGGACCCCCACACCACATTAGAATATCCTATAGCTCAAGAGTTAGGGCACTCATCTGAGAAGTAGCAGATCCCTGTTCAAATCCTCTCTCCTCATCAGGAAAAGTGGGGACTTGAGTGAGGCTTTCCACCATCCTAGGTGAGTAACCTGGGCTAAATGTTTTGAGGGAGGTCCTCATCCTCCTCCAGCGGCACAAAAAAGACTTAGATACCTGACTTTAGGAGAGGGTTTCCAACTGCAAATCCCAAGCAAAGATAGGAACCTAACCCTGAGAAGGGTAGAACTTAGCGCACACCCTCCTCATTGGCTAGCTTAGACAACTCAGCATGCTGGCTTTTGTGAATCCCATTCTTAGGCACCTATCTCCCCCAACTCATTGTATAGAGAGTCTAGGCACCAAACCCAGGCTTTGTGAATCCCAGTGATTTTTCTTGGTCCCTAAAAGTTAGCCGTTGTCACTCTCAGTGTCACCACACCTAAGCTCCTTTGTGAATCTAGCCCAAAATGCCTAAGTTACTTTTGAAAATTAGATGTAGGTGCTTTTGAGAATTTTACCCCAGGTCCATTTAGGGTGACTCAATTTGGGCACCCAAAATTACTTCTCACTTTTGAAAGATCGTTATTTTAAAATTTATTTCTAGCCTAATTTATTTTTTTGTAACTCTACCTATTTCCACAACTGTTACACAACTGCCTCTTGATTAATACACCCTTCCTATGACAAAGAGTCCTCTTAGCCAACATCACACCCAAAGCCCAGAGCGACCCCAAACTGTAGCCTCATTTGGGAAAATGTCACGACACTGTGAGCTTATTAGCTGGTGGAGAGCTAGGGATTAATAAGAGGATGACAATACTTTTGTTTGAAATCCTCTCTTTCTCTAACAGTCATTTTTAAACCTATGCCCACACATTTTTATTTACTACTATTAATTATTAATATCATAATTAACTGCAAATTGCAAGCTCCAGCTTCTGTGCTGCTGGAAACAACCAACCTGGCAGAGAATCCCGCTTCTGTGTAGTGACTCAGCCATTGATGGCAGAGAGCATGTTTATATACACATGCTGGGACCTCATCTCTTACCCAAAGGCCTATTTACACACATTACAGTCCATGGAGATTTATTTTTAACTTATAATAATTTAAAAAAAAATCATTGCTTTGAATTTTGGTAAATATTGATGGGGAAAACACTTTCTGGAAGTGGAACAGAATAACTGTGGTAACCATTAAACTGACTCCTTCCAAAGCTACAGCTATTGTACATTTAAGATTCCTAACCTTGGACTAAATCCTAACCTATAACAAACCAACAAAGCCAGTTGGCTGTCGCTTTCTCCCTCCCCTCAGAAGCAAGTCATTTCAGAGCCAAGTTTAAAAGGACATGTTGTGAGGGAAATGCACCCCACCTGAAAATTCAGCCAGCCAGGTTCTCAGTTGGCATCAATCATCATGATTCCATTGAGCTCAAAAGAATTACACTGAGTTACACCAGCAGAGAACTTGGCCCAGCTGAGAACCAACAGCTATTCCAAAGCTACCTCAGAGCCCTCTGCATTGCTTTCTTCTGCCTTGAATTTAGTAATTTTCAAAGCACCTAAGGCTCATTTTCAAAAGTGACTTAGGCACTTGGAAGCTGACATCTCACGGAAAATTCTGGGGACTTAGAATCCTAAGTGCCTCTTCCCATACCACTCACAGGAGTTGAGGGACGGGGGAGAAGGTGGTTTTCCCGCTATGTTATGTTATGTGTGATTTTCTAATTAGGCAAATAAAACTCAGGGTACCTTGAAAAATGTTTGGATCAAAAACTTGAAGCCTGTCACCCTTTTCATACGAGGAGCCACATGACAATATTCAAGAGAAAGGAACAAAGCCTAGGAGCGTGGTCAGGGAAAGCGCCAATATTCCTATGAAAACTGTACCTTCAATCCCCCATAAAACACACCACAAGAAAGCCTTTCATATCTATTTTCTGCTTTGAAATCTCAGTGATCGATAAGGACAGGCACCCCCCTGGGCACTGATGGAATAACTCTGAGAGTTAAAAGTAAGGCTATTTGTGTCTGATGAGGGCTATACAGCTATTGGCAAGGCTAACACACACACACACACACACACACACACTTTACATTAGCAATGTCTCTTCAATGGGGCAGTATTTGGGAGCCAAGGGGGGTAAAAAGAAGTGAAAAACTAGTACATCACAATCTGACATGGTGTTATGTGAACTACTAAAGTAACCAATGGAAACAAGCGGAACAAAAAGTGATCTGTTCTTGAATAAGGGCATGCTTGGAGTCTATGCGATTTAAGTAAGTATGATCAAAATTTTCAAAAGTGGTCACTTGTTTTGGGATTCCTCCGACATGAAACACATCAGGCCTGATTTTCAGATGTGCTAAGCACCTGGAATTTGAACTGAAGTTAATATATTCTGACAATGCATCTTCTACTGGATGGTTCTGTCCACTCCGAAATTGTCTCATTAGACACTAAGGAATCTTTAGCATACAGTGCCACACTCTACTGTTCTGCCACCCTTCTGTGACCTAATCTGTTCTTTCTTGTAAATGCCCTTATTTCTAAGAAATAAGGGTGTGGGGATTTTAACAAAGCCTGGTAGGAGCAGGAGGCAAAAAAAAGTCATGCCGCTGTGCCGCTGACCGGGAGCCACCTGAGGTAAGCCCGCACCCCAACCCTGAGACCTCTGCCCCAGACCTGAGACCCTCCCAAACCTGGAGCCCCCTCCTGCACCCCAACTCCTCATCCCTGTCCCCAGCCCAGAGCCCGCATACCCATCCCAGAGCCCTTACCCCCCCACACATCCCAACCCCCTGCCCCAGCCTGGAGCCCCCCCCCTAAACCCCTCATCCCTGGCCCCACCCCAGAGCCATCACCCCCTCCTGCACCCCAACCCCCTGCCTCAACCTGCAGCCCCCTTCTGCACTCCAAATCCCTTGGCCCTATCCCCCAGCCTGGAGCGCCCTCCTGCACCTCAAACCCCTCATTCCCAGCCCCACCCCAGAGTCTGTACCCCCAGCCAGAGCCCTCACCCACTCCTGCACCCCAACTCCCTACCCCAGCCTGGAGCCCCCTTCTGCACCCTGAACCCCTCATTTCTGGCCTCACCCTGGAGCCCGCACCCCCAGTTATATCCCTCACCCTCTCCCTCACCCCAAATCCCTGCCCCAGCCCAGTGAAAGTGAGTGAAGGTGGGGGAGAGCGAGTCACCAAGGGCAGGGGAATGTAGTAAGTGGGGGCGGGGCCTTGGGGAAGGGGCGGGGGCTTGGGGAAGGGGCGGGTCTAGGGTGTTCAGTTTTGTGCGATTAGAAAGTTGAGAAACCTAAATGTAGACAGGGTTGTCTAGTCATTGCTGCTGGTTCTCCTTCTGACCTTTACCACATTCTTTAAGAAATGCTTTAGTTAAACACAAGTTATTAGGCTCCATACAGAAGTAACTGGGTGAAATTCTGTGGCCTGTGATATATGTGAAGTCAGACTAGGTGATCTAATGTTCCCTTCTGGCCTTAAGCTCTATGGATTGATGAATTCTGGGGCATTGTCCATCTGAGTCCACAAAAGTAACTTTCATTCTCTTTCTTATTCTGTACAGCTGCAATGAATTCATATTTTGATTATTCGCTCTTCTTTGAATTACTTTCCTACATCTGGCACTACTGGTAAATCTAATAGATTTTCTTATACCAATTGCCTACTGAAAGGTTCATCTTGCTGGAAGGTAGCAGAATCAGGCCAGGGATTTCATATTTCTTTCCCTTTGCAAAACTAAAACATGACAACAGAGGTTGCTTTTGCAAAACTATTCCTGATTCATCCCATTTCCAGTGGGCATATGTACCCCCTGTGCACAGGGTTGGAGTAAGGCAATTTGGTGACTGCACACCATGACCTAGGCACTTCTCCTTTAACCCCACCCCCCATACCATTCCCTCCCCCCTCCTCTTGGAGTAGTATTGATTTTCTGCAGACTCTGGCAAATGCTGCTGCATCAGTTACACATGGGTCACATTTTCAAGCCTTTTTTCCACAAACACGAGAGCTAGAAACTTCTATTAAAAATGAAAGCTGTGATCCTGACATAATCACATGACTCTGGGAGCTGGCACCTGAGGCACAGGACCATAGTCTTCATCCAACCCTGCTTGCACACATCTTACAAGGGTGCAAAATATTCTCTGTTCCAGAAATGAACAAAACTATATCGGGAGGGATTATTGCCCTGTGTTCTCCCCCCGGCATGGGCTAAGTTCAAGGCCAGCATTGATTTTACTTCTTTTTTAAATCAAACTATTAACTTCCTGCTCAAAGGACACGATGAACTAAATAGGCAACACATGATTTCAGTTAGTATCCTACACAAAGGAAAGATCTCACTGAACTGCAGTGTGACTATAACCCATAGGGTGGGTGAGGGGTCTCTTGTAAGGTAGAGGAACCCTCCATCACTGAAAGAAGTGTAACTTAGCAACTGCATTCAATTTTCCCATTTACAGCACTCAGGCTTTTTTATTTGTTCCTACTCTCTCCCCCCAACACTGGCCCCTCTAAGAATGTGAGGTTCTTAGAATTAAATTACTGTGTATGTTGGAACAACTACAAAGCAAAGCTAAACAGTATGTCCTGAGCATTTTCATAAAGTGAGGGTGACTGCCAAGTAAGGCACTATTTTAAAAGCAAAAGTCTCTTTGCACGGTGCTGAGTTATACCGTGCGAATTGCTTCCTCCCAAATAAAAACATGCCTCCACACGTGCACATAGACAGAAAACCTCACTAACATTTTATCACTGTTTATGTCATGAACCAGTCCATTGCAGTTCATTCTGCTTTTCAATCTGTTTCCATAAGCTTGTCTTCATATTAGCAACAAAGACAAAACTGGATCCCTTTTCTCATCCACACCTACTCAGAGGAACATAGGAATTGCCAGACTAAATCAGACACAAGGCCCATCTACTCTGATATCCTGTCTCTGACAGTGGCCAACCCCAGCTGCTTCAGAGGAAGGTATCATACTTTTGATATTGTCCCGCATGACCTTCTCATAAACAAACTACGGAAATGCAATTTAGATGGAGCTACTATAAAGTGGGTACAAAACTGGTTGGAAAACCGTTCCCAGAGTAGTTACCAGTGGTTCACAGTCATGCTGGAAGGGCATAACGAGTGGAGTCCCGCAGGGATCAGTTCTGGGTCTGGTTCTGTTCAATATCTTCATCAATGATTTAGATAATGGCATAGAGAGTACACTTACAAAGTTTGCAGACGATACCAAGCTGGGAGGGGTTGCAAGTGCTTTGGAAGATAGGATTAAAATTCAAAATGATCTGGACAAACTGGAGAAATGGGGTGAAGTAAATAGGATGAAATTCAATAAGGACAAATGCAAAGTACTCCATTTAGGAAGGAACAATCAGTTGCACACATACAAAAGGGGAAATGACTGCCTAGGAAGGAGTACTAGGGAAAGGGATCTGGGGGTCAGAGTGGACCAAAAGCTAAATATGAGTCAACAGGTAACGCTGTTGCAAAAAAAGCAAACATCATTCTGGGATGTATTAGGAGGAGTGTTGTAAGTAAGACATGAGAAGTAATTCTTCCGCTCTACTCCACTCTGATTAGGCCTCAATTGGAGTATTGTGTCCAGTTCTGGGTGCCACATTTCAGGAAGGATGTGGACAAATTGGAGAGTCCAGAGAAGAGCAAAAAAATGATTAAAGGTCTAGAAAACATGGCCTATGAGGGAAGATTGAAAAAAATTGGGTTTGTTTCGTCTGGAAAAGAGAAGACTGAGAGGGGACATGATAACAGTTTTCAAGTATGTAAAAGGTTGTTATAAAGAGGAGGAAGAAAAATTGTTCTTCTTAACCTCTGAGGATACGACAAGAAGCAATGGGCTTAAATTGCAGCAAGGGAGGTTTAGGTTGGACATTAGGAAAAACTTCCTAACAGTCAGGGTGGTTAAGCACTGGAATAAATTGCGGAGGGAGGTTGTGGAATCTCCATCACTGGAGATTTTTAAAAGTAGGTTAGACAAACACCTGTCAGGAATGGTCCAGATAATTAGTCTTTCCACAAGTGCAGTGGACTGGACTAGATGACCTCTCAAGGTCCTTTCCAGTTCTATGATGTTGATCTTTAGTAATTAGAGATGAGCTTAAACCAATCAGTTTCCTTAAATGGTATTTTTATTTACAAAGTAACTATTTGAGTGAGAGAAGCTGGGTTTAATCTCTTCCCTGAGGCTTCTATAAAAATGTTCATTAGGCCATAAACAGTAGAGCCGGTTGAAGTATGAAAAACTGAATTTTCATACACCCACACCCACATACCCCCACACCACAGTTTATTTTTTATTTTGGAGTGTTTGAAATTAATCTTTTTTTTTTGTTTCTTACAAATTTTCATGATATTCTTTCAAATTTTCTATTGAAAATGAACCAACAAAAATAAAAAAGGTTAATAATTTTTCATTTTGATAATCTTTTTTGTAATAATTTTCGATTAAAAAGTGCGGGTGGGTGGGTTTAAAAACATGACAGTTTTCATAAACTTTGTCAAAGTCAACAATTTTTCACTACAAATATCAATTTAAAAATAAAAGGCTATTTTTCACTATAAAAACTTTTCATTTGAAAATTTTCAACCAGCTCTAACATGTGATTTCCTTACATTTAATGCCAATAAAACTTAGATTACATGATTTATATCGTTGTTTTTAGAAAAAAGACAGGAGCATTCCAGTTAATTTATGGGATGGGTATTCCTTAAGGTTCTTAAGAGGAAGATGAACTACAAAATACAGAGGAAAGGTTGATCTTTTGGTTAAGGTAATGAACTGGTACTCTGAAGATACAGATAGGTGCCTAGTGAGATTTTCAAAAGTTCCTAATTCACTTAGGTTCTTTTGTAAATCTCACTAGGCATCTATCTGCATCTTTAGACACCTAAATACCTTTGGAAAATATGGCCCTTATGAGCCGAAGTCCTCAGAATTTTCAGTGAGATGTCAGCTCCCAAGTGCTTAAGTCACTTTTGAAAATGACACTTAGGTGCTTTGAAAATTTTATCCTTATCTGAAATATGTAAAATAGGGATCACAAAATTTCCTTTTTCTGTCATGTCTATTTACAGTTGTTAGCTCCTCATGCCAGGGTTTTTCTCTTTCTAGGTGTATACACGGGGACTTAGCAGAGTGGGACTCTGATCTCAGCTTCAGACTTTAAGAACCACTGTAGTAACAATAATAACTATTATTATTATTAACAATCATAGTAAATCTCTGCTGTGTAGACAGTGCATGCAGAGTTGTATATTGGTATTAAAAGGAGAATGTGGGGACTGATTATTTTCGTGGATGAGATTTTACAGTTTACACTACAAACAGAACTCGCTGTTAGACCTTATTAAGAAGTGAGAACACAGTGTCTGGACCTGCTTTGGAAACAGGCAAACAAATAAGGAAGCACTTGCTGCATAGTCACAAGGCACATTTATTATTTATTCTTCTTTTATGCACAAGTTTACTTTTCAAGACTAAATGAAAGTTTATTCCTTTCACTTAGTCTAAAATACTTTAAGCTTGGCACATTCATATGGTCAGCCAGTTTATTCTGCTCAGAAAATCAGACTGCTTACCAAAAATCCTGAATCCGGGTGACATTTGGAAGTTTCTTTCCAAATATTTCCCATGCTTTCAGAAACAGAAGGAGTAGAAGAGAGATTTGTAAATATGGAGCTCTCACTCCTTGCTGCAATAACTCTGGCTGCATCCATCTTTTGTCTCTTGCCTCATACTTAGATTGTAAGCTCTTTGCAGAAGGGACCACCTTTTTGTCTTATGTTTGTACAGCGCTGAGCACAATGAGGTCCTGGTCCATGACTAGTGCTCCAAGTACCTATGCTTATACAAATAATACCTCTCTAAATACAATAAGGAGAAATGCAATGAATAGACTAGTCAGTTGATTCTCTGATTCATTCAGGTGCTCAAATGCCTTTTTTAAAAAAAACATTCTACCTTCTAATTGCATCTTAAATGTTTGAAATGTGTAACTGGCTTTCCTTTCCCTGCCACTGTTAATTCCATTTGGCAAACACAGATGGTTTGTGTCTTCATCTGGGCACCAGATTTGTCCACGAGGTCAGTCCACCACTGTAAGAGAGTCTGTCAGTTAAATGTTGTTGCAGAGTTAGTGGAAGATACACAAGAGCATAAAACATTGTGCTTTTCCTGTGGGTATGACAGAGAAAACTGAAGAACTTAAATTCCCTGATCATGACACAGAAATTCCTCTATGCAGAGATTACCCGGGGAGGAGACTGTAAAGTCGGTGAGGAGCTCTTTGCAGATGTTTCCATACCTTGTTCTCCCATAGGGATAGGTTTTACCCTTTTCAGATGGCGTAGGAGGATCACCCTCCAAACCCTGGTGATTCTTTGAGAACTGTGAAGTTCTTGAGGGTACCATAGGCCATGGCTGTCCATGCAGTTGCCCTCTGCCTCTGCAGTGATTCTCTGCATCCTGCAGCTCTTTCCCAGCTCCCTGTCAGTACAAGTCTTGCTGCTGAATCTGGAAGCACTTCCCTTACAAAGGGAAGTACCAAAGACTAGAGGGGTTAGCAGTGTACCTTCATTAATGCTGCCTCAGGTAATATTAACATATCTAGGGGATCCCTGCATGGCTGGTGTGTGTGAGAAATATGTATCTAGAGCCCATCTTCCCAGCCCACTTCTCCAACTATGTATCCTCCTGATCCTTCCACAGTTGCCACAAAAGAACTTCCAAGAGGTCAGGAGAAGTGAGGGGATGATGCCGTAGACTGCAGGGAACATTCTTCTTCCCCCATCATGTGACATCTGTGCAAAGGTCTGCTGGGTTTTTGCCCTTTCCACTCACAGAGTTGGAGGATGTGATCTGGCCCCCATTAATTTATTAACATTTGAGGCAGCCACTTAGATATCACTTAACATTTCAAATTTGTTCTATAATAATCTATACATAGCTAAATAGCAGTAAAAAATGACCTGTCCAGAGATGTGGGTAATATAAAATACTTCCCCCTTAAAGCTGACTGTAAAAATTAGGTTGTATTATTTGTTTTTCTTTCAAATGAATTTTAGTGCTGGCAAAAGGCATCAGACTGATGTTTTGGAAATGGAAGTTTCCTATATAGCCATAGAAGAGGTACATGGAGGGTAGCAGCATGGCAGATTTCCCCCTACACCAGCCAAAAAGGCCTCACTCCCGACTGGGAGGGACCCCACCTCTTGAAGTGAGAGGGTACATTGGTCTCTGTGCCCTTTCTGTCTTGAGACTCTCAGTAAAAATATCTTGCCTGGGACTCAGGAGACCTGGGTTCAATTCCCTGCTCTGCCCCAGATTTCCCATATGACCGTGTGCAAGTCATTTAGACCCACCAGGGCTTCAGTTGTTCATCTGTAAGATGAAGTTCTACTGACTCAAGTGGACATTGTGAGGATGAATACATTAAATATTGTGAGGTGCATCTGTACTGTGGTAATAGAAGCCATCTAAGTACCCAAGATAAAGATATAGATAGAAAGGAATTGGACTGAGACCAACTGGTTATATTCCTAAGAGTTGAAAGTCAGCAGTGAGGTTGTATGGTAAACAGACAGAGCTTCCGAGCTGGGCTGTCAGAGGGACAAAACGCTTGGAATGCCACATCACACAGACATAATAGTTTCCATGTTTGTTACAAGAAAAGGATCAAGAACACAATCAATGTTTAATCCTCACTGAGGCCCCAATTCTCCTCTCAGGTGCACTGTATGGATCCCCATCACAGAAGCTGCTTGCCATCCATACACAGAAATCCTATCAATGATATCAATGGGCGATTTCTATATAAAAGGCATACAGTATAAACAGCCCCACTGAGTGAAGTGGTGAACCTTACCCTGGGAATGTAGTCCCAATCAGCCCATTCAAATGAGTCGAGATTTTACCAGATAGACGTTTATTTCTGTGACTTTAACTGACAAGTCAAACACTGGAAAAGCAGCTGCCAAACCCTTCTGTGGTAGGACAGGAATCTGTCAGACTGCCTGCTGGGTGGTTCACTAGTACAAATGTAGGACTAGATGGTGCCTCTAGACAGATCCCTAAGCAAGGGGAGGTGTGTAAGCTGCACCACTGCAGAAATAGGGTTGCCAATTTTGGTTGGACATATTACTGGAAGTTTCATCACATGACATAATCTTTAATTAAAGATTGATCTTTAATTCCTGATGGGTTGGCAACCTTTGCAAGAATAGCCTTGGGAGGCATTCTGGGTTGGAGACATACCTCCGAGGGCTTGTTTACATAAACATTTAGTTTGTGGCAAGCGGAGGTGTGAATCTACCCCGCATTACTGTCCATGTGGACCCTGCTGCTGCGCACTGACCATTCCTTAGTGTGCTTTGATCTATCCTGCTTTGAAATAGGAGTAGATCAAAGCACACTAGGGGACTGTTAGTGCACAGCCAGAGGGGTCACATAGGCAGCTAGTGCAGGGTAGCTTTACACCCCCAGTTGCTGCACACCAAATGTTCATGTGGGACAAGCCCTGAGCCACAATTTCTCCCCTGCTTCCTCCCTGCTTCCAACTGGCTGCTGCCACCTAACCCAGCTGGCTTAGCTACTCCAGCCATTGAGGTGGAGCAGATGGAGCCAATGTTCTATCCATTCCCCACCCATATGCTTCAGGAGGGGAGTAGTGCTGATTATTCAGATAAGCCCACATGCTAGGTCTGGGTAGCCCACGTAGGGAAGAAAGCCGGGTTCTTGCTCCTTCATACAGGTATGTAGTCCAAATCACAACCTAGCCCAACGTTTTTTACTCTTGCCTTGTTAACCACTCTAGTGGTTAAGTACTGGAAATACACCATTTATAGGACATTTCTCAGTGACAATGTAATATCAGGGAAATGGAGTGGAATTGACTTTGAAAAGCAGCAGAGGGTATAGGAAATGTAAACATTCACAAGCTTCTCTGAGGAAGAGCAAGACACACAAAAATGAGAAGGGAGTGCATATTGACATGATTATAAACTGCAGATTATATTTCAATTCCTAATGCCTATGGAACAAAGGGAAGTCTAATGCCACTCAGTTTAAATCCCTTTGTCTGAGAAGGCATGCAAAATGGAGAAAGATTTATCATGAGTTCTTTAAGCTCTCCGTTTTCTGCTTAGAAGATATGCGGTCCCCATTTGTAGCCTTTCCTGCATCTTGTTAACTTCAAAATAATTGAGTCTTTATGAGATTCGCAGGAGATCAGTGCTGTGGAAAGGGGGGAAAAAGTGACTAGGAAAAAAAAAAATCTTTGCCGCTTGGATGGCTTTGTGAGCCATTACCTTTTGCTTCCATCCCCAGTCTCAATGTAGAGTTTTATTAATGCGATCTTCTTAACAAGGGTGTTGGCAAGATATAGATTTCCAAACTGGTTACTATGGAAACCGGTGGTTCATTAAGCCCCCTTTCAACCCCCCTTCCCTTTTTTATATTCTTAGATCTGAGGATGACAATACATATAGACTCAGACTTTGTATTTCCTTCAGTCAAGTTTCAAGGTTCCCTGTGGCGCTGGGATCATTTGCCATGGGGAATTACAATGAATCACCAGAATACCTAAAATAACACTTTTCTTCTTCTTTTTCTTCTTCTTTTTTTTTCAGTCACCAATAGTTCAGCAGTAGCAGAGTGAACAAGGAGAAGGGAAACATTCATGACAAAATGCAAAGCCACTTGAAAAATCATAAACAGGTGTGAAAAGGCTCAAAGTAAAAATAGGTCCAAAGATAGGCCGGGCTTTTCTTGGGGGTCACACTCAAGCAGTTTCAGAACCTTTCCCCCCTTTTAAAGGTCTTCCTGGGTTTTGGTAAGTCTATGTGGGCAATGGAGGCTTGTCAACTTTTTCCCTCTCCGCTACTCTGTAACAAAAGTCAGCCCCTTCTGAGCTGCAGCAGCTTCCCTCCTGGTTGCTGCCTCTTCCTGTGACCAGCTCTTCTTTTTAGGCATGCTTCCTCCAACTGGAGCAGACGCTGCAGGTGTCTATTTGACAGAGATTGGGCTCGGAGGTGCTTGTTAGCCTTCTTCTGACTGGCATAGGGTTGTGCCAGTTTGCTGCATCAAGGTGATTAAAAAAAAAAATGTAAATGGACCTGTGTGTGGGTGAGGATCATTTTTTGTATTAAAAAAAAATCCAACAGTGGGTGGGTTTGTATATTTCCAACGAGTAAGCAGCCGTTTTCCTGACTAAATAAAAATAAGGGGGTTGAAGAGGTTTGAGTACCTGTGACTCCACAAGAAGGCTGCTCTAACTTACTTCTGGATGTCCACACCTCAGGAGTCCATTCCAGCATCCGGAAATAGCCAGAGCACTAAGACTTCCCAGCCACACCCACTTTTCCTCAGCTCCACCCCCTGTGCTTGGCAGGAGGTAGAATGTAGAGCTGCTATACCACTCAAAGACTCCCCCCATGAAAGAAGCAATAGACACTTACATTACAGAGCTGAGAACTCTGGCATGCCCTGCAACTTTGGAGATACAAAAGATTCCCTAATTAGAACCAAGATCATCTATGGGACATGCGAGTCCAGCTTACAGGAGAGACTGTAGAGAGAAACAGATCTAACAAGAGAGAAATGTCTCCAAATAGCAAGAGCAGCTGAATTGTCCAGGAAAAGGCAAAGCTATGACAGCCCCTAGTACAGAGCAAGTAAATGGGCTCAAGATAGAGGAAGACAGGAAGTATGACAGAAGCAGTCCCACTGAGAACGCAGGCATCATGATCGAGCATATGTACTGTGGAAAGCAATGTTAAAAGCACACAGAAAAATGCCCAACTTATGAGTAATAGCAACAGGGTGGTTGGAAACAGAACCACTTTATGTCCCAGTGCTGCCCCTACCCCAGGAAGAAAAAAACAGTACATTCAGTACATGCAGTGACTGAGGACCTAGAGACTGCCAGTGAAAAGCAGCATGCCTGTAGTGTAACTTTAGCACGTCCAAAGACTCTCAATGTACACGCACTGCAGAGGAAAGCTGCCAGCCACTGAATTGTCATATTTTCAATTATGCTGTTGGATCAATGAGCAATTTGAATCCCCCTGGATTGTGGAATCAACTGTAAAGTAATCCCAGAGACATTGATAAGTAGCAATGTTAGACTGGAGATATGTGGCTAAGTGGCGGCGATGTATAATAAAACCATTCTGAGGCCAATGAGCAAATGCAAGCTGTTGATAAGAAACCCATGAAATAAAAGTCGTTATCGCTTGGAGTTTATAGTTGTTGGCACACAGGAGTGCCACCCATTGCTGAGCAGCAGGGCAGTGCAAGCCATGGATCTGATCATGCTACAACTCCAGAATATCCTCAACATGAGAGAGAAGGGTCACTATGGGCCTTGTCCAGGATTCCAACAGAATATAATGACATACTTCAAGGAGATGAAAATCTAGAGGGCAAGCTGAAGTTAGAAATAGACCTCCAAGTGTAGCCCTGCAGACTACAGAAACACAGAGTTCCATTAGCCCTGGTAGAACCACCGACAAAGGAACTGATAAGCCTTCAAAAAAGAGGCATCACTATACTGTTGAAACTAGCACAGAGTGGATCAATAGCCTTTTAGTGGTGAGAAAACCTTCAGGTAAACTGAGGATCTGCACTGATCTAAAACCAATGGGTCACAGCACACTGCACCAGAATTTGAATGATTCGTCACCAAATGGGATTTTGAGCACAGGATATCTTCTCTTGGGTATCCACAAAGCAACGGGAGGCATAGTCTGCAGTAGAGACAGCCAACAGACTGACCGCAAAGGCAAAACAGACAGGAAGGGATCTCTATGTGGCAATGTTACATCCAGGGCCGGTGGAAGGATGTTTCGCACCCTAGGCGAAACTTCCATCTTGCGCCCCCCCCCCCCCCCCCCCCCGCCTCCCCCCCCCCGGGCGCCCCCCCCCCCCCCCCCGCGGCAGCTCCCCCCCTCCGCCCTGAGGGGCCCCCCCCTGCAGCAGCTGGCCTGATGGAGGAGAGTCAGAAGAAAGGAGGATTCTGAGCAATACAGAGGACCAACAAGACACCACCCAACAGAATGAAGACAACAACAGGGTAGAAGCAAGTCACACCCCGAACAAACACAAAGTGGGAGACTGATGACCAGCACTCTTGAAGAAATATGAGGACTCACAGGCTGCAATATGATAGTGGTAAGGCCACATCTCAGAGGTGTGTTGGAATAGAGAAGGTTTGGCTGTTTTGAAAGCCGCTTCCCATATCTCTTCATCCTTGAACGGATTACTGTGTAAGTGCTGGTATGCCCAGACATCTCACTTCAAAATGTTTCATGCTATAATTGCCATTCCAGCACTGTACGCTAGTCGGATTGCAAGCATAAGTCAGCCCTGTAAGCTGCTGGGATCACCAAGCAGAGCCCAACAACTCAGTCTTGCCAAGGGAGAGCTTTCTTGTGGGCTTGCACTGTCAGGTGTCTTAAAATAAAACTGAAGAGATTTCACACAGACAGGATAAAAAGTCCAGTGGGGTTTATACTTACCACGCTGGGTTCAGAAGTTTGCCTTCCCTTAGCTCTTTCATTAGCTTGACCTTGCTGACTTCTATCCTCCTGTCTCTGATTTCCCCTGAAATAACCTTTATCTTCATTGAGACCTCAAACAGTAGTCTTGGCCCATTCATTCAGCTCCTTCTCTCCACTTATTTAGGCCTGGAAAGCCAAAGAGTTCAGGACAGACTTAACTGTTCTCCTGCCACAGCAAGGGTAGGGTTATGATATCCTCTCACAAGCAAATAGGAGTGAAGAAGATTGGGGGAGAGCAGGGTCAGATCCTCAGCTGGTATAGGCTGGTGTAGTGCCATTGACATCAATGGAGCTAAATTGATTTATACCTGCCTGAGGATCTGGATCTAGTAATTTAAAAGCTTAAAATATAAAAGAAATGGCCACTTTGTTAGCTGGCATTTAAGAGTGTGATTTAGTAATGATAGTCCCCTTTATTTGCATTCCCTGGAGTTCCTTTTAATGACTGCAACAAGCCTCATGAATCCTGAGCCAAAAGAGATAATGGATAAGAAGGACAGCTATCAGGCTGTAGAGCTAGCAACAAAAAGAGACCATTGATGTAGCTAATGCTACCAGCACAAGTTTGGTACATCTGTAGTCTTTGGAGCCAGTGTAAAGTATTAGCAGCTTGTACATGAAGATGATCAGGGTTTATAGCACAGAAGTGAGTCTGTGGGGGATTAGGTTTGGAATATTTCATCAATTATATAGCTGTAAGCGATAATAAAAAAATAATAATACTTTGCACTTGCATTGCGCCTTTCATCCTCAGATCTCTTCTCAAAGCGCTTTATAAACATTAATTAAGCCTCCCATCCTAGTGAAGTAGGTATGTATGTATTATATCCATGTTTAAAATGGAACAGAGACATTAAGTGACTCACCCAAGGTCACATCCGTCATGCTGGAAAGGGTTTTCAATCGTCAATTGTTAACATTCAATCACAAAGCTGAAGGAAAGTATACGGTGATTTTGGAAGGACAGGGTGATTTCCCTGCTTATGCGTGAAGTTCACATCTATCAGAGATGAGAGCAAATGTTTTGTCGTTGGAATGCACCAAATGGAACCAATTGTCAGATACATTTTAAACAACAATGTCCTAAGTTGGATTCCTTTGGTCTTGGTCCTGTCTACAAAGTCTGGTCAACTCACCACCACTCCCGTTTCAAATCACATCAGCTAAGCGCGATGCTACACTGTACAAAGCATATTTTTTCAAGTATCAAATTTCTAGCAAGTGCAGTCAAATTAAGTTTGTTTGCCACATGGGGCCGTCTCCCTCCTTAGTATGTGGTTTTGTTAATAAATGCATAGATTCCCCAGTCCCTTTCTTCCCCCCCCTATGGCTATGGAGATTTGTTTTCTTAGGAGTCCATTGTTAAAATATTGTCAGAACACAGGAAGTCAATGACAGAGATATGAAAAGAATATAAGAGTGGTGGCTCCCAGTCCTGTGCTCTAACCATTACACTCACTGCTTCACAACAAGAAAATCATATCCAGCCTGCTATTCAAAAGAGCTCAGCTCTCCTTTAGGCATCAAAACAAGTGAACTGATTCTGAAAAATAGTCACAGTGTGCTGAGTTCTTTTGAAAATCAGCCCATACACACTGTTGAAAATCTAGTTCGTATTTTTCTGACTACAATGGCATATAAGCTCTTTTGGAAAGCTGAGCCATAATAAATGGGAGGAGAGATCTGAGAGAGTGGAGCCATCTTGCCAAAAATCCATATGGCTCCAATCGGGTGGCATGGAGCTATGGACCACCCATTTGTAATGTTTAATGACACATTTAATCCTAAAACTTTTTCACTGGTAAAGATTGTGCTTATCTGTGCAGGGGGTGCTGAAGTTCTAGCTCAATTGAGATAACAATAATATCACCTAGTCCTTACATAGCACTTTTTTAATCACCAGATTTCAAAGCACTAGTATCCTCATTTCACAGAGGGGGAAACTGAGGCACCGGAAAGTGAAATGACTTGCCCAGTATCATCCAGTAGCTAAACCAGGATCAGAACATAGGTCTTCTGAACCCTAGTCCTGTGTGCTATTCACTATGGCACACAGAAAGGAATTAGAGAATCTCCCGTAAATAAATATATTTAATTGTGCCTATGTCCTGACAAAGCATGTCAATGCCTGATCAAAACATCTTTTGAAAAAAGGCTATTTAGACTAGAGAAGAATCAAATGAAGATATCCTATGTCTGAAATATCACTCTGGATTAAATTTTCCTGGTGGTTACCTTTTTCCTAGACAGCCTCACTCTTGCAGCAAGAAAATGATATCATGTTGGTGTAATGTATGTCTTCCTTTCTCTTCTGTTTTCGCTGCCAAGTGCACTAACAAGGCAAACATTTGCAGCTTCCGATTGTGGAGGTATAATCTGTTCCCTAATGCACAGCTCTCTTTTCCGGGAGAATAAATTTCTTTTACTGGAAACTTAATACAATGCAGAAACAGCAGGGTTTATTATCGCTCTGCTGTGTCTTTGAGGAGGGGATGGAATCAACATATCTTCAAAAGGCAAGAGAAGGATTAGTAACTATAATATCAGTAATGGTGTCTGTTGTAAACACACACACGCTGTAGGTCTCCGTCTCTTGATAACATCCCTTTTTGGCCTCACTTGCCAGAGAACTGTAAGAAATCGCTCATTGTATGGTGGGATGTCTTGGCAATTGAAAATAACTGGCAACCCTACCCTACTCCAAACTAAACAATACACTCATAAATCCAAGATAAAGACACTTGCCAGGAGTAGAGTATATCAGCATTCGTTTTGATTATAAAATAGTGTTCCAAATTATATGAAGTCCCAGACTAAGCATTCTTCTCAGGCTTTGCTGCCGTGGTTGACATTTTCTCCTGTGCTGGGCCTCCGAGATGTGCTGCACAGAAGGCGTAAACCAGGGAGAGCAGGGGCAAATGTGGCTATAACCTACCCTCAGATTTGGCGACACAAACATTTTGTGAATTTGTATCAGTTTCACCAAATTATTTTGGGGAAAACAAAGGAGCAATCAAAAACATTGAAGTTTGGTTTCAAGTCAACATTTTTTAAGCAAAACATTTCAATTTTTCATTCTGAAATGAAAAGTCATTTCAGAATGTCTCCAGAGGGGCAAAACAATCCCTGGCATAAATTAGAGCAGCCCCAAGAATTCTCTAATTTATGTCATCTTCCCAAGGGCTGCCCCACAATCTGGAGCAGCCCAGAATCTCCACAGAGGCATGCTCTACTGAAATTCCCTTTTCCCACACCTGGCATGCCCCCATGCTAGGGTTAGTGAGGGGACTAGAATAGAGGCAGTAAAATCCTCCCCAAATCCCAAGCCACACAGTTCTGGTCCCTATACATCACTGCAGCAGCCTTGGGCTGTAGGTGGGACAGAATTTGTCCCACCATGTTTGCTTTACCCCATGTTTAGTTTCTTCCCCAGCTTGCCTCAATATCCAACTATCCCAAACCCTAATACATTTTCTCTGCCTAAAGGCTATTCCTGCCTCCCTTACAGCAAGGTGAGTTGTACTAGGGAGTCATCAAGACCCTTTAACTCTTTTCCAGCAGGCCCGCCACCAGCTGTGGTGTTTCAGACAAAGGCCTGGTCTACACTGGGAGGTGGGGGGAATCGATCTAAGTGACACAACTTCAGCAACATGAATAATGTCGCTGAAGTCGACGTACTTAGACAGGGCCGGCTCTAGCGTTTTTGCCACCCCAAGCAGCCAAAAAAAAAAAAAAAGCCACGATCGCGATCAGCGGCAGCTGTAGCGCCGCTTCATTCTACGGCGGTAATTCGGCGGCAGATCCTTTGCTCCGAGAGGGAGTGATGGCCCTGTCGCCGAATTGCTGCTGAACGGCCGGAAGTGCCGCCCCCCTCTTCATTGGCTGCCCCAGGCACCTGCTTGCTACGCTGGTGCCTGGAGCCGGCCCTGTACTTAGATCAACTTACCGTGGTGTCTTTACCGCGGTGAGTCGACTGCTGCCGCTTCCCCATCGACTCTGCCTGCGCCTCTCATGGCAGTGGAATACAGGAGTCGATGGGAGAGCGCTCAGGGGTTGATTTATTGCGTGTAGACTAGATGCGATAAATCGACCCCCACTGGATCGATCATTGCCCAGCGATCCAGCGGGTAGTGTAGACATACCCACACTCTGCCAACCTCTTATAGTAACACAGTCATTGATTCCAAGAGTCCAGTCCTGCAGGGCAGGAAAAGAATAAGCTTGCTCTAATTAGTTTCTTCAATAGTTTTAAATCTGTTAGTACACAGTACAGAGATGAGGGATAAAACTATCCCAACTTCACAAATGGATTGATAGGCTGATGGATTGATTTTTTAAAATAAGCTATATTGCAATGTTTTAAGGCCCGATCCAAAGTCCTCAGCAGGCGTCTGCCCATTGTCTTCAGTGGGCTTTGAATCAGGCTGGGTTAGGGTAGCACACGTTTCAACTTGGGAGAGCTCAAATTCTTGCTTAGGTCACAAGTGAATATGAGTTTCAGCTTCTGCTCCCCAGTTGTCCACATCATGAAGCCAGCACATTATATAGCGTAACTGCACACTATAGTCAGCTGAGTTCTACCAATCAGTCAGGAGTGAGGCTCATAGGCCGAGCTGAGTAGGATTTCAGCCAGGAACAGCAAAGGGTGTTTCAGGTCAGGAATGAGGTGTAACAGCAGAGCAGTGTCGAGGCAATTAGTTTCAAAGGGGAAAGGGCTCTAGTTAACATTTTTCCTTGACTGAGCTGTTCTTACTCTTTGACATATGCTGGACGAGATTATGGGTGGCGCACCAGGTGGATGGGTGGAAACACCCCAGAAAACCTTGCCACCTCTTACACACCTGTTCAGGGGCATCCAGAATGCAATGGAGCAAGCTAGTGTGGCAAAGATTCTGTGGCTAAGTAGCATTAGTGTCACCAGGACTCAGTACCCTAGTACACTCTCACTAATGGTTTGATAATAAAACTGGGGGCAGTATTTGATACAACCCCCTTTTTATATAAGAATATGTGCACTTCTAAGTATGCTCCCACCACCAGTGCCTTTGAAGGCATTTGACTTGCCTCTGCAGGAGACTGGGCAATCCCAAACAGTCCTGCAGCCACCCTCACACAGCATGATTCTGGCTGTGAAAGCTGGAAGAGAGCCCTACATGTTTCAGGCCTTTACTACAATTATTATTCATACAGGTGTGCCAGACACTTTACAGCTCTAATTTCTTTTTCTTTGTGTAGAAAAGTGGTGAGAACTCATCAGCCTATAATCACAGTGAAGGCTGTAGTCACTAGCAGTAGACATTTAAATAAAAGAAAGATTAAATATTTTTGTAAAATATGGAGAGGATCTTTAGATGGCAGAGTTAATTAGGTGTTGAAAATTTAGTGATCCGTTTGACATTGCAAGAATAATAGATATGAAGTACTTCTACTAAAACTACAACCCCTTGGGCTTCAAATTCAGTTTCTATGCAACAAAAGGCAGACAATGAAGCTTCTGTTACACAGTTTAAATGAAATCCTTAAGAATGTACAGGTTTTATATTACATTGTGCTCTCCACATGCATGAGAAAAATCTCGTGTGTGTACATATGCATGTGTTTGTGTGTGTGTAATGGTGTGAATAACAGATTTTTTTAGTTCACTGGCAATCATTGGTGTCAAATGAAAAGCTTCATTTCAACAAAATCAAAATGTTTTGTTTCAATGTTGTGTTTAATTTTCTTTTAAAAATCAAGTATATTTTAAAGGACATTTTGAAATGAAAAGTTGTTTCGGACCAAAAAATCAAAATGTTTTGTTTAAAAAGTGTGACCTTGAAAGTTTGCAACATTAACATCCTCCCTCAGAGCACTATCCTTACCACCATGGATGTCATCTCCTTGTATATCAACATCCCTCACAATGACAGAATTGTTGCCTACTTCAAATATCTACCAGATAATGGACAACACTCAGATTATCCACCCCAAACACCTCACCAATCTCATCTTTACCCATAATAATTTTACATTTAACAACAAACATTGTCCAACCATGGGAACAGCCATGGGTAATAGAATGGATCCCCAGTAAGCCAGTCTTTTTATGGGCTACCTTGAGGAAGAATTTCTGGTCAAATGTACCACAAAACCAATGATATACCTGAGATACAGAAATGATATTTTCATCCTCTGGACAGATGATCTACACTCCCTCATAGATTTCCACCACAACTTCAATAACCACCATCCATCAAACTCTCTCTAGAACACTCCCATCCCAGCATCAGCTTCCTGAACACCATGATCAACTTCAGCAATGGAACCCCTATAGACAACTATATACAAGAAGCCCACAGATCACCACACCTACCTCCAAAGATCCAGTAACCACCCCAAACACAAGAAATCTGTTATCTACAGCCTGACACTCAGATACCACAGACTATGCTCCAAGGAGAAACTCTGGGATATACACCTTAACACATTTAAAGCCACCTTCACCAAACAAGGACACACCACCAGAGAAGTAGATTGTATCATGAAATGGGCCACCCAAATACCCCAACAGAAACTGCTTCAATGTAGGGAAAAAATCCCCCTCTCTGACTGCACACTCTTAGTTGTCACCTACCACCCCACACTGGAACCCATATGGGATATCACTAAACAATTACATCCCATACTCGATGGAGACAACATTATATAAAAAAAAATATTTCCCAGACTCCCTCTGCTGGCCTTCAAACAACCCTCCAATCTCAGCAAGCTCATCATCCGAAGCAAACTCCCACAGACCAGGACACACCAATTCAAAGTGACACCAGCCCCTGCCATAAAAACAGATGCAAAACCTGTAGACATATCTCCACTGCTGTGATGATAAATATCCCCCATAACACACCTTTCAAGATCCATGGGTCCTACACATGCATATCTAAACATGTGGTGTACCTCATCCAGTGCACTAAATTCCCCCAATAACAACTATGTGGGCGCAACCAGCCAATCAATACACTATTGAATGAACTGACAAAGAAAAATGAAAAAGACAAAAACACCATATCATCCATGGGTGAACAATTTTCACAAAATGATCACTCAATATCTGACCTCTCAGTTCTCATCCTCCAAGGAAACCCGCAGAACACTTTTAAAAGACGAGCCTGGGAACTTAAACTCATAGCTCTACTAGACAACAAAAATCATGGACTTAATAAAGACACTGGATGTACAGTTCATTACAACAATCTGTGACACACCAACCCTCCTATGTCCTATGACTGTAGAAGTGTTAACTTCACCTTAAATGGTCTCTTGCAACATGTGTTAACTCCTTATCTGTTCCACCTTGAATTTAGCTCAGACACTCTGAGTACCTTTCCTAGACCTGAAGCAGAGCTCTGTGTAAGCTCAAAAGCTTGTCTCTCTCACCAACAGAAGTTGGTCCAATAAGAGAAATTACTTCACCCACCTTGTCTGTCTAGTATCCTGAGACCGACACAGCTTCAATAACACTGCAAATGACTTGAAACAAAACATTTCTATTTTTTCAGAGATTTTTTGGTTTGCTTGTTAATTTTTCCAAATCAATTTGGTGAAACTGATACAAATTCACAAAATGTTTCAGTATCTCCAAATCTGCCCTTTTTGCCAAAAATGTTTCAGACAAAAATTTTGCTCATGTGCAAGTGCATATGTTTGTGTGTAGTATACGGTCAAGATTTTGATCTGCCCAAATCTCTAAAGAGGTCTGATGTTTAGATGATGGGAGCTCAGCCCTTAGTCCTAGCCAAGATTTCCCATTACTGTGTGCCTGGTTCATTACATTTCAGTGATGAAGCAACTCCTGAATGTAAAGCACCCTGGGCTGAAAAGCCCCAGAGGTAGAATATTGTATTGGTCTTGTATTCAGTCAAAGCCACTTCCATTTGGATCAGGTGACAAGGGCTGATCTTAATAAACCAAGATTAAAAAAAACATAATAGTGCAGCATTAGAATAGCTAGTAAAATTCACAGATGACTATTCCATTTCAAGAAGATTCCAGATGTAATATCTGAAGCATCGCTGAAGGATTTTACTATTGCTCATAAAATGTTGTAATTAGTTTCCAAAAATGTGATTTAAAAAAAATTAAATATATTAAATATGTATTGCATGAGTGTATTTCTATTTTATACAATATCCCCCCAAATGAGTAGCTAATAAGGGAATATGACTATAATAACACATTTTCACAACATTAAACCTATGAATATAACATCATTTACTACTTAAGAAACACCCCCGGCCCCCAAAAGTCAAATTAGACACATTGTCTTACCTCAATTCCTTTTTTATTCCCCTATCATATTCAGCGGCAAGTGCCCACAATAGGAAATCTAACTTGGCTGGCTTCATTCCATTTTGGCCTTAAACAATGCAAGTGACACCTAGCCAGCACAAGACATCCTACCAAGGGAGTACCGATGGGGCAGTTGTTTGAGAGAGGATAAAGCATGAAAAGAAACCTTGAACATTCAGAGGAAGGATAGTCTTGTGATTAAAGCATGAGACTGGGATTTGTATGCAGTGCAGTTGTAGCCATGTTGGTCCCAGGATATTAGAGACACAAGGTGGGTGAGGTAATATCTTTTATTGGACCAACTTCTGTTGGTGAGAGAGACAAGCTTTTGAGCTACACAGAGCTCTTCTTCAGGTTTGGGGACGGTGTCACAGCTAAATGCAAGGTGAAACAGATTGTTTAGCATAAATAGTTAGCGGGTATTCTAAGGGACCAGCCAAGGAAAAGTGACCCATTAACATCTCTGCAGTCACTGGATTTAAGGCTTATTACAACAATCTTTAACCAACTAACCCCCTCTTTTTGTCCTATGACTGCAGAGGTGTTAACAGGCTAGAGGTCATTGTTCTTCTGGTCAGTGGTTCAGGAAAGCATCTCTATTCAGGACAGCATTCAAGCATGAAGCCAATAAGACTTAATCACATGCTTGAAGTTAAGTATATTCCTAAGGCCTGGTCTACACTAACCCCCCAATTTGAACTAAGGTACGCAACTTCAGCTACGTGAATAACATGGCTGAAGTGGACGTACCTTAGTTCAAACTTACTGCGGTCCAGACGCGGCAGGCAGGCTCCCCCGTCGACTCCGCGTACTCCTTGCGCCGAGCAGGATTACCAGAGTCAACGGCGAGCACTTCTGGGTTCGATTTATCGCATCTAGACAAGACGCGATAAATCGAACCCAGAAGTTCGATTGCCTGCCGCCGAACCAGCGCGTAAGTATAGACAAGCCCTAAGTGATTTCCTGAAGCAGGCAATGGTGGGGAGCTGCTGAGTACTGAGAACTTTTGAAAATCTGACCCTTAATTTCTGATGCAGAAGGAAAGCACTTGAGCATCCTGCCTGAAAAGGGATGATTTTCCAAACTGGGGCCTCTGTGCCTTAGTTCCCCCCTGTACAATGGGGATCGTGATACTTGTTTCTTCTGTTCTTTGTCTTGTGAGTTTATCCTGGGAATTTTCAAGAGGCATAAGGGAGTTAGGGTGTCCAAATCCCATTGGACCTCTATAGGAGTTGGAACTCCCTTAGGCCCTGTTGAATAGTCCAACATTAGATTGTAAGCGCCTCAGGGCAGGGACTGTCACTATATGTCTGTACAGTGTCTGACATAATGGGGACTTGATTTTATTTGAGGCTTCTTGTTAGGGCTGGTGGAAAATTTGCTGGCAAATCTCTTATTCGATGGAAAATTGGGTTTTTGCCAGAACAAAAAAGTTCATGGAAAGTATCTTTCCTCCAATGCTAGCATTTTTTCATAAAAACCTGGCAACTTTTTTTTTTTTTTTTGATTTTAATGAAAAGATGAAATTTTCCAGTAGGGCGAAAAAAATAATTCTGACCTTCTGTGCTCGTGTTACTTTAAATTAATGAATAATAATAATCAAGAAAGAATAGAACAAGTCTGCAGAAAATTATTATTCTGCAGTCTTCCTCAGGTATTCAGGCTGTCAGTTGCTAGACAATGATCTGAAATTATACTCTCCCTTTTTCTTGCTACACTTAAGATCTCATTGATTTTTTTTGCCAGCAAATAATAAAAATATATGTAGGACTATGGCTACCAATACATGATATAATTACCAGTAATTTTCTCCCGCCTCTTTGAGAGGTACATAATAATAAAGAGAACTGGAAGCTATTTCAATTTTCTCTGTGATATTAAAGCAATTAAAATGAGTTGGATAACAAGGCAAGGATGGCCTTAAAGAAATTACAAGCTCCAATGTCACTAGTGTGGGTGGGTGGGCTGCTTTCAAATTACCAAATCCTCAAATGTATAATAATACAGGGCATGATTTTCAAAAGCACTTTAAGTGCCTTGAAAATCAATGAGACTTGTGCTTCTACATCACTTAGAGTGCTTTTCAAAATCAAAATCAAAATCTGAGCTGAACTCTGAAGTAGCAGTCTTCAGATATTCATGTGGGGCTCATTTGAAGTAAAACAAATTGAGCCCAATTTTACTAAACATACCATAGCATTCAGATCTCAAGCAATGGTGATATGAAACCTAGGGATCAGATTCTGTACTCATTTACACCCCTCTAACTCAAGAGGAAACTGCCTTCACTTCTATATTCCTCCTCTCTTAGAAGAGCTGGAAACTTCCAAAAATTATCACAGCTGTGACCCTAAGAGCCCCTTTATGCCAACTGGCAAAGGGCACACTCAACATATTGTTGTCAGAATATTTAGACAAACAGTGTCTTGTAAGGTATCATATAAAAACTGGTGACACGCTGGTCATTACATGATGTGCGTATGCCAGGGCCCAGACTAGCTAGGACAAGCTGCTAGCCTGATCCCTGACCAGTGCCGGCTCCAACTTTTTTGCCGCCCCAAGCAGGGGGGGGGGGAAGAGCCCGATTGAGCTGCCGCCGAGTTGCCACCGATCCGGAGCGGGCCAATTGAGTTGCCGCCGAAGTCCCACCGCTGTTGCTCCGGACCTGCCACCCTGACAACGGACGCACTGCCGCCCCTTTCCATTGGCCGCCCCAGGCACCTGCTTCCTTCACTGGTGCCTGGAGCCGGCCCTGTCCCTGACTAATTTAGCTGATAGACAAGCAATGAGCCCAGCTGTACTGCCTTGGAATTGATAGAGTGGCCACAGCCCCTCATTGGCTGCTGGTTTAGCAGCCCTGCTGATAAGCCTGGCCCCCCACAGCAGATCAGCTGCTTCTGGATGGATACCAGGTTTACAGCTGTGCTTGCCTGCTCTTAGCCGTTGTTCCAGTCCCTGCTCCTGCTCTGTTCCAGTCCATTTCCAGTTCCTACTCCTGCTCTCGCTCTGCTCCAGCATCTGTTCCCCTCCGACTTTAATACTTGGCTGCACCCTGAGCTGGTTGACCCTCCAGCTCTGGCATTTGGCTTTGGTCTCTCCAGTACTGATTCTCAGCTCCATCCCTGGCCTATGACTTTAATTTACCCTCAGCTCTGGCACTGTATTTCTGTCCCTCTGGTTCAGACACTTGGCTCATTCCAGGAGTCTGCCTGCCCTGGAACCAGCTCTAACCACTAGGACACATTCTTCTTTCAGCCATTAGTTCTGACCGCCCATGGCCCGGCCAGCTACAAGGTGAGGGGTTGTGTATAAAGAATTACATATGTGTGCTGGAAATAAATTCTTAAAATATAGTTTGGAGGCAGTGAATAAACAAGCCTGCTTTAGACAAAGGAAAGTGGATTTACCTGTCTATGTGGCTCAGTTACAGGCAGAGGACAATGAAAGTACATTTACATATAACATAAACAGAGTAATCAAACTAACAAGCGGTGGAGGAAACCGTTCACAGTAGTGTGAACCCCCAGGAGGTCAATCTGGCTTTTGAGGCAAATACAATGGACTATGGGAAATATAAAAGGAGAAAAAGACATTCTAGTTGTCCCTCTATCCACTAAGTGATGGATATCATCTTCTGATACTGTGACTCCTTCTACCAGAAGGGCTGGAGATGCTAGTGGCTTGATGTACTTAAGAAAGCTGCTAGGCAAAAATAGTAGATTGCTAAAGTTAAGTCTTAGACACAAGAAAGTGTGTTTTATTTTGATTCATTTGTACTCATTTTCTGTTTCTACTATCTCCTCTTGGTATACTTAAATCTGTTCTTTATTAATAAACTTATTCTTAGTGTTATTATAAACTATGTCAGTGTTTTGTTTTAAGGTAAAGTGTGTGTCCTCAGGAAGCCAACAGGCTGGTTTGTCTTTGGATGCAGCAAACATAACAATTCCTGTGGGCATCCAAAGAAAGGCACTGTACACTGCAGAGAGATGTGTTGGGGAACTTGGGTACTGGGGGAATGTTACCTGCAAGGCAAGGTTAAGACTGGCAGAGTCTCATTGCATTTGCTGGTGAGGCAGACAGACAGGTGTGGCAGGCAGCTGATGCATAGTTTAAGCTCCAGAAAAGTTCTCCCTTGCTGAGACAGGTACATAAAAGTAGTTTACGGTTCTGGGTGCCCTGAGCATCACAATGGCCGGCAGAGAATTAATCCATTCTGGCTTCTATAAGCCTTTATTTGTATGATCCTTTGGATCATCATACCTTCTCTTTCTTCTGGCATCAGTGAATTGCTTGTGGAAATCATTACCTGGCAAACATTACTGTAGAGTGTAATCTTAAATTGTTTACTAGGCTACAGTGAGATTTTCATCTACCAGAGTCTCAAATACAGAGATATCATCATGTAAAGAAATGCAACACTGCCGTTGTAGAAAAGCTACATATTGATCTTATCCATTCTCAGCATTCAGCCTCAAAGACTTGCAAGCTGCTAAATAAGCATTTAAGCCCAAATAGCGTGCTTAAGGTGTTATAGGGAATGAGATCTCAGAATAATTCTCTCTCAGATTGGGATAATATTTCTTATGACATTCAAAGATATTTCTGGTCCAGCACATGAATATAAATCAGGGCATAAATGTATAGAATTGCTTGTCCAGAATCAGGGTGTTAAGAATTGTAAATTGTTAGAGATATGATGAAAATAAGGTCACCATTGTCTGCATGGTGTAAGACTGTCCCTTTCTACAGTAATAGAAGGGGACAGTCTGGAGAGATGTTATTAGAAGAACTATAAACTGACTTTGGGGATTTAGTTTTGATGGCCATACAGTGACAAATTTGTCAATTACAGCCTTTAAATAAATGGGAAAAGAAGTAGTTCCAGAAGAGGGCAAAAATTGCACCAAAAAACAAATTAACACGAACGAACTGGAAAAGCAAATAAACTCACACTGTTGCAGTTTAGATCAGTGCTTTTGGATAGTGCCAAATGCAAAAAGGCTCTTTTGTTCGGAAAAATAATGCTTGGATTGTTGTGGGGTTAATTTCAGAGTCCCTATCCTGATAACTTATCTGCAATGACACTGAGGACAGCAGCCTTGCTAGTCATGTACATAATTTAGACAGACCTGTTAGGTAGACTGGAGAGCAGCATAGTCCGGTGGAGTTTTTTCAGGCATGTGTGTGTATGCATCTATATGTTTGCTTTGTTGTTTTGTTTTGTAGCATCTATATGGTGCTTTCTATTTCAGTTAAATACCATCTGTATGATTTTGGTTAATGGCATCATTTGCTTGTTGTGACTATTCTACTGAAATAGGCCCCCATCCTGCAAACTTGCACATGCTTAGCTTTAATAATGTCATAATAATACTCCGCTCTTATATAGCATTTTTCATCAGCAGATCTCAAAGGGCGTTGCAAAGGAGGCAAGTATCATTATCCCCATGTAGCATGGGGGAAGTCCCACTATAGTCCACGGGACTACTTGCTTGCTGAAAGTCAAGCACAGGCCCAAGTGTTTGCAGGATGGGGGATCATAATATGTACTGAAAATACAAACAAATGTTAATAAAAGGGAAAGCAACCTCATGGGGAATCAGTGGCACAGGGGGTTAGGACACTACAGTTTTACACACACATACACAGAGAGAGAGAAAGAGAGAGAGAAAGAAAGAAAGACATGCTATTTTGTATAGTATCTTTCAGAAAGAATGTACAGAAACAAATAGCAGCAGCAAGATTGAGAAACTAAGAGGCTTAGGTATGCAAGAAAGAAAAGATAAAACAGCAGCTCTGGCCTGATTAGAGACAAAGACTGTCTGGGGCCAGAAAGTTAGAGGGAGGTGTCTTCAGATGGCAGAAGCTGCAAAGAATAAGTCACCACGGAGATTGTGCATGGAGGAAGGACCCACTGGAGCAGAAAAGAGCACTAAGAGAAAGACAACATCCATGGGGCAATAAGTGTAGAGGTGGGTTCAAATCCTGATTTTACAAGTTACTTTAGTGGTCTAATCTACCTCTTATCATAAAAGCACCACAAAAATGCAGCATGACTAAATCTTTGCCGAGGAAGGTCAGAAACAGGAATAGAATGTCTGTAAGTTGCTCAAGGCAGGACTGAATTGTACTGGTAATGTTGGTACCCAAGATGGTAAGGAACTGAAAAAGGTATGAATGGAATACTTAATTTTACTTGAAGTGAATGAAATGCAGGTGAGGGCTCACTCTCACAATACTGGCGACATAGCCATTCTGAGTCAGCTTTAATTAAGAAATGTACATTTCTGACATTTGCATAAGCTTTTTTCCAGGGGGAAACATATGCAAAATGCTGTGTGTGTCCATTCCATTCTCCTCCCTTTTTGGGTCATTCACTGTCTACTTCCACTTTTTCTGGGGTGTGCATATACTACAACTCCTCCCTTAGTTAAATGTATAAACAAGCCAAAGAAACCTACGGAGAGGAATACATAGTTGGTGTCTCTTAAACAAAAGTTGCACTTTACATCTAGTTTAGTAACTTCATATAAAGACCCTAGTCCAACAGATTGGAAGTAATCATGACCTCTTATTATCTTACTGACGTGTGATGCCTACCTGCTGTTAGCATGGCTGGGGGAAGAATGCTTAAAGGTTGGAAAGTTGGGTTTGGCTTGAATTAGTATCCAAAAGTATCTGTAACTTTTTAGTATGTAAAACTGGGCTTGAAATCTCACAGGGATGGGCTTTCTTTGAGGTTTCTGGTATTTCTGCTTTTGATTCTAGCTGGAAATACCACAATAACATCTTTTCTCTTAGTAAAAGGCCTACAAAATATATACTTCTTAATTACACAAATATATCAGATCTTTTAAAAAAAGTTTAGTTAGGTTCTGGTACTAAAAAGGGTGAAAGTTTTGGAAGGGAGTCTAATGTTATCCAAATGGGTTCAGTAATATCTTATCCAAACACATTCTAAACTGGAGACATTCATTGTTAATAGCCTTCTGGATAATCAAATCCAAACTGCTCTATTAAATTAACTCAAAATTAATAATCAGAGAGGGCCCCAGAGGTGAATTAGAGTGAGCAAAATGTTAAGAACACTGAAATGAGGGGGAAGACAGAGAGCAGGATTAAAGAATAAAGAACAGATAAATAAAAGCAATAGTAATTGGGTACTATTTAAGCAAAGCCTGCAGAAATCTCTCTTTGTGTGGGTTATGGCAGAAATCCATTTATCTATATTTCAACATGTCTTGCAGTCTGATTCTGAGCCAGGTGCATGAGGAATCGGTAAGCACTTGGGCAGTCATTAACAATGGCATCACTAATAAAACCAATACAGTTCCAGTTCACATTCACTCTGGCCATCACAGAGTGATAAAGTAAAGAGAGAAATTCAGGTCAATAGAAAGAACAAACTCTATAGCAATGCATGGGCTAGTTTTTTATGAAACGGCATGTTTTTCTTCTCAGCTGTGCAGTGCTCCAAGCAACTTGGTGTGCTTCGTTAGAAACAGAATGATTAAAATAGGAGACCATACTTAGGTACCCTGCAATGAATAAATAAAGAAACAATTCTGAATGAATAAATATGAGAGCCTTTTTTTTCATTTAAAAATATTAATGTAAGAATATCAAAATTGATGCAATGGGCCAGATATTCAGCTGATGTAAATTGGCATCGCTCCAGTGACTTCAGTTTACACCAGCTGTGGATCTGGTCCAACACCTCTAATCATCACTGATAGCAGAAAGGCCGTGGGCCAGATCCTCGTCTGGTCATAGCTAACGATCTCTGCAAGCAACTTTCCACTCGAGTGTTAGAGTGAATATTTTGTGTGACCCAGTGACCTCTTGGTGCCAGCTAGCAGAGGGCAGAGGTGCACAAGGTTTAAAGGGATCCCCTGGGTCTGTTATCTACAAACTAGTTCACCAAAGAGTATCATGTAAGATCCCTACTGAAAGCCTGTGTCACACAGGTCATCATAATCAATGTAAATGCATGTACGGACAATACAAGTATCTAAACTGAAAATTATGTTTTTATGGTCTGTCAGTTGGGGCCAGTCACCAGAAGTTGTTAAATTTCTTTCAGGCAAAAGAAGTTTATATACTGGTCTGTCTATATGTAAGTTGAGTATTGTATGGTTCACAATGGATGCTTATTTATATCTGGCCTGGATGCTTATTTATATCTGGCCTGAATGCTAATGAAAGGATTGTGAAATCTTCAGGGAGAGGGAATTTACAGGAGGAAATAACCCAGCAGGAGGGAGTCCTGTGTACAAGTGAAGACAATGGATTTGGGAACTATAACTGTAGGTACAGGGACTCACTCTGGATCTTTCTCCTAGGAAGTAATAAACTTTTGCAGTGAGTTGATTCCTGCAAAAAGGATCACAGCCAGCCAGTCTATTAAATGCTGTGAGAAGAAAGTTGGATGAGATAAACTTTATTAGACAGAGGGTATCTTGTTTAAGTCTAGGCTCTAATATGTGCATTATGATTTTATTTTATATGTAACCTTTTGTTGTCAGTATTTCCGCTTTGTATGATTTGAATCTCGCTGTACTTTGCTAAATAAACATAGACTTGCTTTCTCTATCAATGAATCTAAGTGCTGCACATTAAGCAGATCAGGGTTCTATGGTGTAACTGGTAATTCATGGTGGACTGTACCTTTGAGAATAGAGGATCTCGGAATTCTGAGCGTGTCTAGTGGAATGGGGGCTGGACATTACCAGCAGACAACCGGAGGGCTTGGGGACTGCTGTGTGCCTATTGCTAACCTGCAGAGGGACAGAGGAGGCTGTGAGGGGAGTGCTTGTGCTGACTGTGGCTGATGGAGTCAGGGAGCTGACCACTGGCAGGCACAGACAAGGCTTTTTCATGCTCAGGGCAGGTGGTAGCAAGGTTCCTCACAACCCTGGGTACCCCCGGGGGAAGTGTCACCTCTTGCCGTACAGTTTGAGGAGTCTAGCAGTGTTTCAAGTTCGTGATAATAGTTTTGCTTTGTCAGATTTATTTGAAGCAACACTGTTCGCGAGCAACTGTTATTTTGAAAACAGCTGCCAAGTTGTGCTATGGATGAACATTTGCTTTGCGTTTGAATCTGATGTGAAAGATGCAAATCTAGGTGCTGATTCAGGAGCGACCTTAAACATGTGCTTAACTTCAAACGTGTGCTTGTGTCTCATTGACTTTAAGCTGTGTGTTAAGCTGTGTTTGAGTCCCACCATGTGCTCTTAAATTTCACTTGGATGCTGTAAGACTGCAGCACTGTCTCTTTCCTTGGCCTCTCTGGCACACTTCCTGGGCACAGATTCTCTGCTACCCCTTCGTGGATATGGAATCTCAAATCCCAGCTACCCAAGGCCCCCCATGACCAATGCTGACCCCTCAGACTCTCCAGTAGCTTTCTTTTTTTCCCCAGGTCCAACCTTGTGCGTACTCTGGGTTAATAGTTACCTCTTCAGGGACATGTGATAGGGAAAGCAAACACACTTTTTGCAAAGGGTTTCCATAACTAATCACTTTTTGGTTAGCAGAGAAATATGCAGGTCTAGACAAAACAATAAAACACCTGCACTCATTTCCCTGCCTCAGTTTCTTCACCACTCTTGAGCATTCTTTGGGCTGAGGTAAAATTCTTCTAAGAAGTCCAGGATTCCCCCCTTCTGTTCATGGCTTCTCATCTGAATCATGGAGTCTCTCTCCTCTGCAGGCAATTTCCTTCTTCATTGGTTGGCCCCTCAGTTAAAATGGACTGCTCTGCTACAAAAGCATAGCCTTCTGATCCTCTCTCCTCAAACTTCCCTTGTCTTTGTGATCTCTCTGAGTCCCCCTGCCTCGCCCCACCCTACCCTGGCTCTGTGCTGTATTTTTTAAGACAGTACTAAGAACTGACTTCTTTGTTCTTCAGTTTGGGGATCTTTCATTCTCCAAACCCCAGGCCCCAGCAGAGAAGTTGATGAAAACTGGTTTCACCTAGGATGTGGCCATCACATTGTCCTAAGATGTTCCCATTTGAATCAAAGTCACAAAGATTTAATGACCTTCCATTGTCACTCGTCTGGGGGATATGTAACACAGCCCTGAGAGCAGATGGTAGATTCCTAGATACTCTGAGGGGTTCAATGATACATCAGTGTCATAAAATCAACCAGAGCATATAAGTTGTATGTAGAAAGATTCCCCAAATAATCATAAATATAAATGTACATTTTTCTGGGAGAGCAAAATTTGCCACATGCAGTAACTTCACTCGTTTCATGGCAACTTTGCTTCCTTTGCCAAGATTTTTGCTTCTTGAACAATGCAGGTCTTGCCATCCAGGGGGTAATTTGAACTTCATAGCATCCAAAGACAAAATTAATATGTTCTACGAAGAAGAAAAAAAAATCAGGTTCACTTGTATTGTAGAAGGCAGCTCGGATACATTCTATCATCTATGATTTTTAACAAATGGTTTGAGACTATTGACATGAAATATATTTTTTTCAAGTGGCATTTTAAACAGTTTTAAACACAGTTTGAAGACTACTTCCCAGATGGCCCTTCTTACATAGAAAAGAGGTGAATAGGTGACCCATTTATTGTGGAAGTAGTTTACAAGGGTAGACCTGATGATCCTTTAGCAGAATTATTTTGTGGTAACACTTTAAAACTGAGATTACAGGCAAGATTTTCATTTTGTGTAAATCAGCATAGCTATCCTTAAATCAATGGTGTTCATATCAGTTTACCCTAGCTGCGGATTTGGAACTCTGCACTCAAGCTGTGTAGGCGTTTCCATAAAAACTGAGGATTCTCAAACTTTTTTCCTAAACCTTTCAAAATATATTTATGCAAACAAGGGTCCACAAGAATGGTTGCCATTAAAAACAAATATAAAGACTTGTCAATGAAAAATAACTTGTTCTTGTGCCATGCACATATAAACCCATGAATGGAGCAGCTCACTGAAAGCAAACAGGCATTGTTACCCCATTGATCGGTAAGTTATCTCTCATATGTCAATGCTTATAAATGTTTATAAAAAGTACATTTCAAAGAACCCACTAGGGGTTGTGAGTATATGGAGAGTCAAAAAAGGGTTGTGAGTGATAGAGAAAGTTTGGGAACCTCCCCTCTTAGATCATAATGCCTTTTAGTTATGCTGTTAATGACTGACCACGTGAATTTGTGTTTGCTTGTGGAAGGATGGGCTGGTTTTTGGGGTGGGAAAGGGGGATTGTTATCTTTGTTTTTTGGCAAGGAAAGAGTTGTGGAGGTGAGAGAGTACTGGGAGCCAGAGAAAAAGTAAAAAGAGAGCAAGGAACAGCATCCACATCAATGATAATTAAACAAACCCCTAAGCACATTGTGTTTGTGCCAACGGCACATTATTATACTGCTATATATGGGGAGGGGGGGAGAGAGCCTCTTTAAAGCATCTCTTGGGATTCCCTATACCCCAACTCCCTTGAAACTACAGAGATTGTTTGTAGTCCTGTCGATTCTGACTGAAGTACTGTGCAGGTGCAAACCCAGCTAAAAGCAAGCTCTGGTGGTCTTTTACAGTAATTTTCCTTAACACGAATTGGCTTAGTACTTCCATTATACAACAGAGTCTATTGTAGAGGGATGTATAATACAATCAGCTGTGTATTAGAAGCATTAAGCTCTCTTGCATTACAGAAAATTGCCGCACAAGGCTACCAGGCCTTGCTTTATTGGCCATGATGACAGCTGTAGTTGGTCTATTCAATATCATGCCAAAGAGTAAAGGGGGTTGTAAAATTTTTAAATGGCAAGAAGCTACATCACTGACTTCCCATCGAAAGTACTTATATATTTGTGTCAGTCACTTTCCCTATGAGGTGCAGAGTGAAAGCAGAGCCACTAGGCCCAAACAACACCTTTTGTGAATGATCATGCTAGATTTGATTTTTATCCCAGGACCTCTAAACCAAACATTACCCAGGAAGGAGGCAAGCTATTTCCTTCTGTCTGTCTCAGCACAAAAAATGACTTGAATTGTCAAAAGAGATCATTTTAATTATCAACCTAGGATCCACAAAAGACGGGCCACAACCAAATGAGTAATACAATAGCTGATATGTAGCATTTCTCATCTTCAAAGTGTTTTACAAACATGAACTAACCTTACTGAGAGGTAGGAAAGGAAATACAACTATCTCCATTCTATAGACCGAGATCACCAGTGCAGAGAGTTCAGTGACTTGCCCAAAGAGACATTGGTGCTAACACTGGGATCATTTTTAGTGGGGGTGGGGATTCTCTGAGTTTGGCCTCTGCCCTTATCCATACAGACATTTTTCCATCTTCAGATGCCTGTATCATATGATCCTCACTGTGCTCAAGGATGGCTGGCTGTGGTTCAGTCCTACTTCAGCCGGAAAAAAGAGCAGTGGTAACGCTGGAAAAATATTCTCACCCACCCAAATGTTTTCAAAGCCTTTAAAAAGTTAAGCAGGCAGAAACCAAGTTAGATAAAATTGTGATGAATATGTGGGCTCTGTGGATGTCCCAGCTGATGCTATGTTATACACCACGAGCAATTGAAACTTCACAGTGGCTGCTGGGATAGAACTTGAGTTCACTGCCTCCAAAAGGCTCCCTGAGCCTATCCAGTTGAGGACACATACGCATACACACTTAGTATTACAGTACTAACCAAAAATATTAAACCTCTGGTGCGTTGCTTTCAGTCTTGGGCTTGTTAGAGATCACAGTAGATCTGGTCACTTTGGACTGTGAAGTTTAAGTCACACCCAATCTGCTTCAGTAAAGGCTTCATATTTAACATTTACTAAATCCACATTAGGGTGTTTTTCAGTTTCTGTATGTTTCAGTTAAGATTCTAGGCATTTTCATAGTATAATGGTAGGAAACATGGTGCACTTTATTTCCATGAGGTGGGGATGACAAATGGAGGAATGAAGCTCAGAATGGGAGGTTAGTGGCCATCCAAAACAAAGCTTTGCTCAGTGAGTGTATACAAGTTTTTCTGAAAATACAGTAGATGCAAGGTCAAAGAAACCTCATTTTTCTAGCTCACATCAAGCACATGATATGTTGTGGTTAAAAAAAGGTATTTTCATTATGTTCAGGTTGATATTGCATAACAATAACGTACAAACAGATGTTCCATCAAAGAGCTGAGATCGACTGACCAGTCATAGCTTCAGTTTAGAAGAGGACACTTCACACTGTAACGATGGACCATTCCATTCTGACTGTGCATCAAGGAGAAAGGTTGATTGATCAAATATATATATTCTTTTTCAAAATCCTGTTTTTTACAAGCATGTTAAACTACTTCAGAATTACTGCTGGAAATCCAAATGCTGCCTTGTTAGCATTTCAAACACCATGATCAAACCATTCATCCTTGGTTTGCCATCCTACAGTCTGATATCAGAGCTCTTCCTGAGCTGGCATCCTCTAATTTCATTCTTGGATAGGTCTATTAATGTGTTTATGATCTTTTTTCACATCAGCACACATGCCAGTTGGTCTTTATCCTCACTAGTATAATCAAAGAACCCAATATGAATGTCCTCCCTGTCTGTCTTTGCATGTTTGTAACTGTGTGTTTATATACTGTGCATAACTCAACTCTGTAATAATAAGGACGATGGCCCTGATTCTGCTTTCATTGAAGTTAATGCTAAAACTTCCACCAACTTTAATTATGCAGGATCAGTCCCTATATGCAGTATCATTTCTACCCGCAGAACTACAAGATGAATGTATAGTTTATGAGTGACAGTGAAACTAGAGAATGGGGCAGACCTGCAGTTATGTTGCATGCTGTATACACATTGTAATGGGAGCGACTTCTGGTATTCAGTGCCAAAAAGATGTCATGGATGAGAACTTAAACACACAATACAAAGAAATGGTTTACAAAAGAACTGTAAATCTGGACTGAGGAACTGAGTGTTCAAAGGTGATGTACAGAACAGGAGGGTGGGTGTTAATGTGTTCAAATGAATGTGCAATTCATGAACACACACAAAACATGTTATCCGTTAATAAATTATTTTGTCTTTTGACTATACAATCATTAAATTACACATTCCATTCAATCTCATGTGCTAGGGAAGTGCACCTACAGTGTGCAAACTTTTGAAATTTGCAGTTAAGAAATGCGGAAAAGGAGACAGCAGGAGCTAGTTTATCTAAGCCCCTTCTATTGTCATTTCAAGGAGCATAAGAAAATGTTAACATCTTGGGCCAGATTCTGATCTGACAGTGGTTTTGTATCAGTTTAACTCCATTAACTGAAATAGAATTACTCTGGATTTACAAACGTGTAAGTGACAGGAGAAACAATCAATTAACTTTTAATATGGCAGACCAAGTAGGTCTGTAGGTCTCTCTTTTAGTCCTGCCTGTCTTCTATTTAACTTTTATTCCAGTTTCATGGGCATGGTATAGGCTGTGGTGAACTCTTGGGTGTAAAACCCCAGAGCATAAAAAACCAAGATATCATGACCATACTTTAATTTAAATATACTAGCAGGGATTCAAGGGAGTGATGTGGAGAAGATCCAGAGTGGTTAAAATTAAGACGAACAAGTTGAGTTTTGATTGACAGATCTTATCCAATTTCCAATTTCCAGTTTCAGAGATTGGAGCTCAGGATATACCTGTGGGTGCAAATGTGCTTAGTGTATACAAGTTGTTCTGCACCATAGTGTGTTATTGAAAATAAGTAGATAATTACATGGAGCCAAATTCTGAAGTCTTTACTCCGCCCAAATCCCATTGAAGTTTAGGAAAAATTCCTACTAAGGACAGATGGCTAAAACCAAGTTTGAAATGTAAGGTTAAATTTTAATGGACCCCTAAGTAAAAACTTCAGGGTTTGGCACAGAGGGTCTTATCCAAAGACTTCTCTTGATTTCACTGAGCTTTGAACCATGCACACCATACAGCTGACTAATCCTTATAAACTTTGTAATTTCAAAACCAAATTCCTTCCTTCCAGAGAACTTGTCCTTACCACTATGTTCACAGCAAATTGACTATTTTAAAATGGAGTTGTTTGGGGGTTATTTATATGGCAAAATAGTGTCTGAAAAATATTTTAAAGCATACAAACTTTTTTCAGTCTTTTTCTAACCCTAAAACAACCCGGTTTTCAACAAACTTTCAAAGAAAAAAAATCATAATCTTTTGGTTGATATAAGGACATTTTCCCCCATAAAGTTATAAGCTTCTGAAGACAGGAGTTTATAATGAAACTGCCTCTTCAACCATAACGGGAGCATTGTGACTGCAGAACTATAATAATACAACATACCGTGCCAATGGGAAATAAACACACATCAATAAATCTTATTATTTCTATAACTATGCTGCAATATACGAGCAATTTTAATGAACATAACAACAAGCGAATCCCGACAGTTACTCTGCATGCTGTGTGCTCTGCTATGGTGTATAGTGTAATCCAAAGGTTTAGAGACTTCTTGAGTGTAGAAGACACCTGAGAGAGAGAATCTTCTGCAACACCTTCCTTCCCACGGTCACCTGTGGGATCACTTCTTTGACCATTCACAAATGCATATTGGCCCTCCAGTCATTACAGCAATGGCTTTCTTGGAAAGTATTATCAGGAACATATTCATGTATTTTTAACTCTGTAATGTGATAAGCAATTTTGTCCTTTTTGTAAAAAATTTATCACACTATCCACTTTGGCGCTTCATTTCATCTTGCCCTCCCATCTCTTTCCCCACTTTTCCCCCTTATCACATGCTTTTCTGACACTGGCCCCTTCTCCTCAGTCTCACTCTGCACTTGTTTCCATGCTACTATGTTTCCTTGTCTCCTTCGCCACTGGACATGCAGCTCAGCCAACTAGTTCTTCTCTCCCTCTCCTGTGCTAGATATAGGTCCCGTTTGTCTCATTCCCTTCTCCCCTAAGGCTGCTGACTGGAAGCTTCAGTTGCTCTGGTGGTGGCTCCTCATTCCTGAGACAACCGGCTTAGCTCCTCCATTTTGTTCCTGGCTGCTTCTACAAGCCTTCAGGCTCTTCTTTGCAAAGAGGAAATTTGGATAATTGTTAAAGCAGCTAGAAACAAGGTGGAGAAGCCATCACCATGTGACCAGCCAACTCTCCAGGGCCCGGCAGCTAGTGCTCTGTGAACACTTCCATAACTTGAAGTGTCACTAGAGGAGGTTTTGGAATTAATTGATAAACTTAACATTAACAAGTCACCGGGACCGGATGGCATTCACCTAAGAGTTCTGAAAGAACTCAAATGTGAAGTTGCGGAACTATTAACTAAGGTTTGTAACCTGTCCTTTAAATCAGCTTCTGTACCCAATGACTGGAAGTTAGCTAATGTAACGTCAATATTTAAAAAGGGCTCTAGAGGTGATCCCGGCAATTACAGACTGGTAAGTCTAACGTCGGTACCGGGCAAATTAGTCGAAACAATAGTTAAGAATAAAATTGTCAGACACATAGAAAAACATAAACTGTTGAGCAATAGTCAACAAGGTTTCTGTAAAGGGAAATCGTGTCTTACTAATCTATTAGAGTTCTTTGAAGGGGTCAACAAACATGTGGACAAGGGGGATCCAGTGCACATAGTGTACTTAGATTTCCAGAAAGGCTTTGACAAGGTCCCTCACCAAAGGCTCTTACGTAAATTAAGCTGTCATGGGATAAAAGGGAAGGTCCTTTCATGGACTGAGAACTGGTTAAAAGACAGGGAACAAAGGGTAGGAATAAATGGTAAATTCTGAGAATGGAGAGGGGTAACTAGTGGTGTTCCCCAAGGGTCAGTCCTCGGTCCAATCCTATTCAATTTATTCATAAATGATCTGGAGAAAGGGATAAACAGTGAGGTGGCAAAGTTTGCAGATGATACTAAACTGCTCAAGATAGTTAAGACCAAAGCAGACTGTGAAGAACTTCAAAAAGATCTCACAAAACTAAGTGATTGGGCAACAAAATGGCAAATGAAATTTAATGTGGATAGATGTAAAGTAATGCACATTGGAAAAAATAACCCCAACTATACATACAATATGATGGGGGCTAATTTAGCTACAACGAGTCAGGAAAGAGATCTTGGAGTCATTGTGGATAGTTCTCTGAAGATGTCCACGCAGTGTGCAGAGGCGGTCAAAAAAGCAAACAGGATGTTAGGAATCATTAAAAAGGGGATAGAGAATAAGACTGAGAATATATTATTGCCCTTATATAAATCGATATTACACCCACATCTCGAATACTGCATACAGATGTGGTCTCCTCATCTCAAAAAAGATATACTGGCACTAGAAAAGGTTCAGAAAAGGGCAACTAAAATAATTAGGGGTTTGGAATGGGTCCCATATGAGGAGAGATTAAAGAGGCTAGGACTCTTCAGCTTGGAAAAGAGGAGACTAAGGGGGGATATGATAGAGGTATATAAAATCATGAGTGATGTGGAGAAAGTGGATAAGGAAAAGTTATTTACTTATTCCCATAATACAAGAACTAGGGGTCACCAAATGAAATTAATGGGCAGCAGGTTTAAAACAAATAAAAGGAAGTTCTTCTTCATGCAGCGCACAGTCAACTTGTGGAACTCCTTACCTGAGGAGGTTGTGAAGGCTAGGACTATAATAGCGTTTAAAAGAGAACTCGATAAATTCATGGTGGTTAAGTCCATTAATGGCTATTAGCCAGGATGGGTAAGGAATGGTGTCCCTAGCCTCTGTTTGTCAGAGGGTGGAGATGGATGGCAAGAGAGAGATCACTTGATCATTGCCTGTTAGGTTCACTCCCTCTGGGGCACCTGGCATTGGCCACTGTCGGTAGACAGGATACTGGGCTAGATGGACCTTTGGTCTGACCCGGTACAGCCGTTCTTATGTTCTTATATGTTTTCACTCTGTAACAGTATTTTTGTTATTTGGAGAAAACCATGCATTACTCATGGCTTTGCTCTACCACTTGCGAATCAGGCAGTCTTCCTCCCACACACACTCATGAAAATAAGAACTATTATGTTGCTACCATCATTTGTGTACTGTACACACCAGAGATGGGCAAAACTCCGAGTTTTGATTCAATTCTGATAAGCACTTCAAAGTGTGCGGAACTGTGTTGGAAATCTTGCAAGAGGAGCCTGCCTTATGGTATTCAGCACTTGGTGTTTAGGTCTCTCCTGTAACCAGGCAGTATAGATACACCTCTACCCCGATATAACGCTGTCCTCGGGAGCCAAAAAATCTTACCGCGTTATAGGTGGAACCGCGTTATATCGAACTTGCTTTGATCCACCAGAGTGCGCAGCCCCGCCCCCCCAGAGTGCTGCTTTACTGCGTTATATCCAAATTTGTGTTATATCGGGTTGCGTTATATCGGGGTAGAGGTGTAGATATAGAAGAGAGAAAAAACAAGAAAAAAATAACCCTAGTGGGCCTGAGTCCCCTCTCATATATATAATTGTAAAGCATGAGTAATTCCATAGAAGTCAATGGGCTAGAACTGGTGTGAGGAGACCCCAAAGTAATTTTTTCAAGTCTTAAAAATAGGCTCAGATCTAAGTCAGTTTACAAGGTGGGGCAAGGTTTCATGTCACTCCTTATTTTATCTGAACTGGCTGGACAGTCCCTAACAAATGCACACATGCATAGCTGGGTGTATATATACAGATAAATACATGGGAGATTGCAAAGGGGCACACCCTCACACTGACAGAGAGGGGACTAACGAGCTCTTCCAGGCCTGGTCAGCACCAACCAGGCACACTTGTAAGGCTTGTTCTGCCTGGAGGACTCTGGGGGAGAGCTTAAAAGAAAAAAATGTGCCACAGGAAGAGGTGGTGAACTGGGATAAGGTTGCTCCACCTCAAACAGGTTCACTGAGAGGGAGACAGCAACAAGCCTCTTGAAGCTGCATGACCCAGCCTCAGAGCAGCTCAACCCAGTAGAAGGGGCTGGAGGTGGACCCTGTGTACACTAAGCCCAAAAGGCTGATCCAGGGTCAGAACAATGGTCCATCTAGCCCGGTAGTCTGTCTTTCAACAGTGACCAATGCCAGGTACTTCAGAGGAAATGAACAGAACAGGTAATTATCAAGTGATCCATCTCCTCTCACCCATTCCCAGCTTTTGGCAAAACCAAAGCTAGGGACACTACCCCTTCCCATCCTGGTTAATAACCATTGATGGAGCTATCCTCCATGAATTTATCTAATTCTTTTTTGAACCCTGCTATAGTCTTGGTCTTCACAACATCCTCTGGCAAGGAGTTCCACAGGTTGACTATAGCTGAGTTCCAGGTCACTCTTGCTTCTTTTCAATTTCCCAGAGACTCCCCTCTCCCATAAGGGAAGAAAGAGTGGAGAAGACTTTTGTTTTATTTTTTGCTCCAAGAATCCCTTGGGCATCTGCCTGCGGTTGTGGGGGGTTGAGAGAAAGACAGTACAAGGACCTGGAATAGGGACTTGAGGGCTGCCCCCCACAGAGACCTTACATGGGTCTTTGAACCTGAAATTCTAGTACAAGAAAGTTTCAGATTCCTAAAATAATCCTTCGTGTAGAAAACATAATTGTATTCATTAAATTAAATTATACTTACTTATCACATTTAAAAGAGTTTGAGGAACAGATCTCCAGCTGGTGTAAATTGGGCATAGCTCAGCTGAAGTCAATGGAGTTGTGCCAATTTACATCAGCTGAAGATCTAGCCCAGAGAATATAATAAGTTACTCCCCATACCTCCTCGGGAGCCCAGCGTCTTTGATGGCAGCTCAGAAAAGTTTATTATACATTCTAAAAGTTCCCCTGCTGCCCGTACAATATGAGGTGCTTTGCTTCCCTGATCCTGATGACTTTATTCATTAGCTCATCTCATTTTAAATGTTTTCTTGACTAAATTTACTTTTATGGATATTTTTGTTCAACTCCCATGCTTTCCTATTATGTAAATTGGCAGCTGCTTTACTCTTGTGTAAAATCTGGATGGTTTGCATTTTCCCCTCTAAAGTTAAAATCAATAAGAGCGGGGTGGAAAGAAAACTGTCCTGAAGTGGGTTATCAAGGACTGCAGCTGCTTTTCAGGCTGAAGATAAAAGAGTCATGACTATGGACAGGTGACAGGCTCACATACAAATGCATAAACCAACCCAAATTACAGTGGGTTCATGGTCTATTACTTTTGTGAACTGAAGCCAAATTCAGGAAATCCATACAGCCCTGCTCCCCAATACCTGTGCATCAATCACACCCTGCCCCCCAAACCTAGATTCTGGGACTTCCCATTTTACCTTTTGATGTCTTTGGGGAGATGGGCAATTGGCCCATTGAGACCCTGACGTGGGGTGGTATTCTCTGCCTCTTTCCTCTGATTTCTAGGGAGAGCTTGGTGACTGTTCCATCCTATCAGAGGCTTCCAGGGGACACTTGGCATGAGCTACTGCCTTCCACTATCCTTGTTCAAAGAGATGAGGAAGTGAAAAGACTGCTTCTCCATAAGGGAACAAGGACACTTCCATTGCCAGCCATCACCCTACTGAGATGGCTGAAGAGTCTCCCCACAGTTCTTAGTGTGGTAACTAGGGAACCCTAAGGGTTCCCTAGCAACTGAATGCTAGAAAAGGAAACTCCACAATCCCCTGTGTGTGGTTGCTAGGGAATCCCTGTTTATTCTACAGATACTACACCAGATATTATGGAGTGTTTCTATAGCTAGTTTAATAGAGAGTTGACAGGCAGCAATGGCAGGTTTTATTTCCCTGCTCCAGCTGCCCTTTGTGGGACTGGGGAAAGTGCTGCTGTGCATTCATCTCCCACACCGAAGACTATCGAATTGCAGAATATGGTGCTCCATACTCAGTAGCTCCCCAAAGGCCCTCATGAGGACAAGTCACTCAATGCCTTCTGAGGACACTGGGGAAGGGTGGCAGGGACTCCTAGCCCCAAAAGACCATCTTGGCCTGAGTGGGCCGCTTTCCCCTTTTATTCCCCCAGCTCATAGAATCAATAAGTAAACAGGTTAGCCATAGGTCCTGACTTCGGGGTAAGGAATGTGGCCAGGAACCTGAAACCTGGGGGAAGAAGAGGGAGAGTTTTCTTGGAGGCTTGGACCTGTATATAATCTGAACCTTTAATCATCCTATAGTGGCTGGGTTCCAATACCTGTGAACCTTCAAGGTACAGTTTGTGTGTAAGCCATACAAACCTGATACAACAGGGCTAACATAATCCTAGCTATTTATACTATTATTATTATTTTATTTTTATTATTATTACTGTAGCCTTAGCCATGGACCAGGACCTCATTGTGCTAGGCATTGTACATGCCATGCCAGTGAAGTATGAGTTTCCTAGAGTCAGTGCTCCCATAAGAGGGTGAACTGAGAAGACAGGGATGTGGGGAGAAGTGGTGGATGAGAGGAGGAAGAAGAGCTGCTGTTCCTTTGCAGAAAATGGCATCTGTTGCTAAGAACAAAGAGAGAAAGGAAATCATAAAATTGGAAATCTTGGCAAAGAAGATTTTCTTGAGTTGTGAGATTTCAGATGCTTTTGGATAAATTTGCATGGGGGTGGGGGAGTACTTCAGAAGAGAGCATAGAAAAAATGTCATCATCAGTAAAAAAGGTGGAGCAGAGTGATAGCACCTGCTGCTGAACCCAGTCCCACAAAGCTTTGAACTATCTGCCCATACTTAAATTGCTTGAATGCATCATGGACAGCACAGTCTGGAGCAGTTCCCTACCATTATCACCGTCCAGTAGGTCACCAACTTTTCACTGCAAGATCACATGACACTTCCCTCTAAAGAGCTCAGCCCTTTCAGTAAAGATGCTAGGAAGCTGATCCAATAGAAAGTGGTGTGATAGCAAAACCCTGGACTCATCCTGAAGACTCCTCTGTGTTCGAGAGAGACTTTGAACTGGCTGAGCCAACTACACATTTCAGGTAATAAACACCTAAAAGTAATTAAAAAAAGAAGAGAGTTAAATTTGGGTTAGTGCCTTTTGTATTCCATGCAAGTATTCCTAAGTGTTTTATAAAGCACTGAGTTTGATGCTTGGATAGTCCAGAGGCTGCTAAGGCAAATAACCACTGGGATTATTTTACGTTCTTTTGAAAACTTGTCATGGGATCTTTAATTTCCACATGGTCAAGCAAAAGAGTCCTTGATTTAATAGCTCATCTGAATGAGAAGACTTCTTACAGGGCAGCAGTTATTTCTACTACCCCAACAATACACTGCAGGATCAGCATCAGATATAAGCAGTATCAATTGAACCTACAACCATCTGGGCCAGAAGCAAAAGTAACAGCAACTGAGCCTCAGTGACACTAGAAATTACAGATGTGCTGTTCTGGTGCTATTCCTGATTCATATACATGAAGGAAACACTAAGAAAAGTTCTGCTCTTTGCAAACTTCCAGTTCAAAAAGAATTTCAGATCAAAACATTTGCTATCAAATTGTTGGTAGTAACGGCTCAAAAGAGCTTCACAGCCACTGAGCCGATGGTCTTTACCTGCCTCTACCTCAACATGCACACAACCTTTTGATGCATCTTTCATCCTGAGAGATTCCTGGATCTGTCTTATTTGACACCCACTAATGCTTTAGAATATATTTTTTCGTGCCTCACTTCCAAATTATCATAATTAAAGAGGCTTTGTACCGCACAAATGGGCTTTTATTTGAGCAGATGAGTGGAATGTGGCATGAAGATAGAGCTGGGTGAATTTTTCAATGGGAACATGGTTTGTTTGTTTTTTTGTCCCCAGAGAAAGAAAACCAGATTTGGTGACACCCAAACACTTCATTAATTTGAGGTGATTTTGCCGAGTTTTTCATTTCAGCCATCCTTCTCCTCCCAAATATCAAAATGTTTCATTTTGATAGGTTCAAAATGAAGCATTTTGACTTTTCAATTCAAAGCAACTTTTCATTTTGAAATGCCCTTTATTTTTCTCTTTTAAATAAAACAAACTTTTAAAATGATTGAAATCAAAACAAACATTTTATTTTAGGTCAAACCATTTTTTTAAATTTATTTAGTACTGTTCAATTTGTCAACTTTTAAAAAAAAATATTTTCTTGACCCAAATTTATTTTTATTTGTTTGTTTTTTGTTTATTATAATCCTAGCACAAAGCCATCCCATTTCTACTTGATGTCTACTCACCCCATATTATTTTTGACATCATTGTAATGTTATCCAAAGTGAATACCTTAACTTTACCTATAATGTGCCTCACTAGGACCAAAGTTATTGGATAAGCTAAGCTAATTAGAGCAGAAAAATGTCTTCTTTTGCATACTATAAAGCACTGAACACATTTTTGGGCAATTAACAATTCATAAATAACAATACAGAATGATAAAGCACTACAGTAATAACGATAACGAGCCAGGAGAAAAGAACGCACCTAGACTTGATCCCAGGATGAGTTTGTGATGTTGATGTGTAATTTTTTTTATATTTTATTTTTTATAATTGTAAAATGAGCCAATGTGCACTGGGAGTCATAGATAGACAATAAACATGGAGCTCTGTGATGCCAGGGTTAATTTTCAGAGTAGAACTACACTTTCAGCCAATTAACTCTAGATGTGAAAAGTGATATACATATCAAAAGAAAATGTTAAACTAGAAATTACTACTTTTCCTCTGGGAAACAGTTGTGCCTCCATTGAAAAAGGAGCTTGAATGTTTTGTAAATGGAATTTTCCCTTTTCCCCAGCCTTATCAATTATATAGCATAATCACTTGGCAAAGTCCAAGAGGCCTATACGGTAGCATGGGCAGCTGCAAGGAAGAATACACATGACTTCTTTCCAGGCATACTAATGGTTGCCATAATCCCACTTAGCTGCTTAGAGAAGAAACGTACTTTGATTCGTATGTTATATTTATCATTTATATAGTATTTTTCATGATCATCTCACTTTGCCGTTGAGAATGGTAGGGTAATTATCTCCAGTAAACAAAATAACAAAAAGAGGCACAGAAAAGTAAAGGCCAACATTTTGAAAACTGGCCTCTGATTTTGAATGCCTTTATTTTTGGGTACGCCACTGTAGGCACCAGAAGCCTGATTTTCAGAAGAGTTGAACACCTACAACACCATCTCAAACCAATGGGAGACACAAGTGCTCAGCATCTCTGAAAGTCAAGCTCAAGGTGTCTTAGGTTGGACACTCAAACACTGAGGCACCTGAAATCCAAGACTACTTTTCAAAATGTTGGCCTGAATGACTTCTCTAAAGTTATAGAGGGAGTCAGTCTCATTGCTGGGGTTAGACTTCAGGAGTCTGCTAGGCCTGTCCTCAAACCCCACCTCTCTCAATCCTTTTATTAAAGCTGAATGTTTTTAGGAGTTACATATGGAAAGCTAGGGGAGAAGGAAACGGCTTGGTCTGCAGTGTCATGTTGAACTTCTAGTGCGTATTGAGAAAGGAGAGGAAAAAAATACAACTCACTGAACTGGAAAATTCAACCCAGTGTTGAAGGACTGAACTCCAGTCTGTCTGATATGCAAGACGAATCAGAAGAGAAAAAAGCAAAGCCTGTAAGCAGGTCTTTGATTTTGGTCATTCTTATACTTTGATATTGCAAGACAAAGCTCTGAAGTTGAATTAGATACCTGTCCTTGTATAATCAAGCAAGGAATCCAAACAGAAGACTTTTCATAAAAAGCTATATGAGCCTATGATTTATATGAAAATTCTATAGGCAAGAACAAGTGGCAGGAAAGAGTCTGGAGGCACCAACTGGGGAAAACCTTAAACGAAGAGAAAAGGAGATAGACAACATAATCCCCTCTCTCTTTTCAAAGTGGAAGAAATTACAGTTACCATCTTGTAGACACCCTGATTTGGAACTATTCCTGGACCAAACCGCAATAAGATTTGGATATTTGGTATGGCTCAACACTGAAAAGTTTGGTTGCTTATCTGAACTTTTTGGTGCTGCAAAACTAAGTTGTAAATTTCAAGAGAACAGGCTCTTTTTGGAGATTTCTATTATTTTGTTTTTGGCTTTGCCAGAAATAATGCAAGAACAGACTTTTGTGGTAGAATTTCAAAACTTTGGCTTCCAGATGGAAGCAGGAGTTGTGAACATGCACGACAATGAAAAAATAGAGCAGGTCATTTAAAAAGACTTTTTTTTTCATGAAAATTGTGTCCCTTTTTCATAAAAAGAAAAATATTCAAATTATGATTTTTTTCCAACCAGTTCTAATAATAAGGATAAAACCACACTGGCTTTTTTGAATCTCAGAATTGTTGGATTTGGCTCAAGTTTTGGGAAAAGATCCAGCTAGGTTATTCTTTTGTCAGAACCCTCTCACCCACCCGCACAGGGAATGCAAGGTGTCAAGCTCCCCCTGTGAACAGCACTGGCACAGGAAACTTCTTTCCAGTTGACTCTGCCCTGCACAGGAGTCCTGTGCATAAGGGATTCTTGGGGAAGCCCAGATCATGTCAAGGGTCAGGTGGAGAAGGAAGGGAGCAGATAAAAAACAGGAAGAGGCGTACCCGGAGTAGTCCTGGAACCTGGCAGTTCCCCAATGCTGTAAGCCCTATAGGAGTGCTCTGGTAATTGGGGCACAAGTTAGGGTAGCTGTCACACATACCCCAGGGAAGGGGATGGTCCTCATGAATAGGAGAGACACAAGCTGCTTCTAATTGTAAAGTGAACTCAGAGATGAACTCCCCTTTAAGTATCAGAGAGGCTGGGGGAGAGAAGAAGGAAGACAGGGTATTTTTATACTGAGGATGAACTAGAAGCAGCAGAGGAGAAGAGGATAAAGTTGTTACACTTTACACTTCCAGGGTAAACTCCTGGCCATATTGAAGTCAACAGCAATTGTGCTATTGTCACCTATGGGGCCAGGATTTTATCTATAATACATTGGTGGTCTTGCTTTAACATGAGGATTTGGGGGTGGCAATGGATGTTTCCTCTGTGGCCACTTTTCTTTGTTGCCAGTTCCATAAATGAAGAAATTTTGAATGAAAGTGGGAGGATGGGGTAGGGAATAATTACTCTGAATTTGATTTCTCTTGCGTGCATTTGCTTTGGATAATTTGTTTATTTGTCTTTTGTGTCTGGTTTACTGGCCTAACATGACCCAGAAGAAAGTTTTGCAGGGAAGAGATCTGTGTATAATATCACTGACAACAGACCTTTTTTATGAGTAAGTTCAGAGCTTTATATTTCCATGCTCTAAACAAATAACTTAGTGTTTTGGAGACTATGTGTGAATAGATTTTCTGTTTTGAAATGGGGACAAACCCAGAAGGTGTGTGACAATGGGAACTCTGAACTATTTTTTTTATTACTCTCAATATTATTTTATTTATATATTTTCCTAGTGCACTGGCTTTGTGTTGTTCCTTATTTTTGGGCCACAAAGATATAATGTCGAACACTAGCATAAATATGACCTGTGTGTTTCAGCATATTGCATGCACTTTAGTGCATCACAATCATTTTTGGACCTGGAATGCTAATCATGCAAACAATGGTTCATATATTTAAAAAGCCACTGCCGCACTCAGGAACATTTTTAGATGTAGCAAGCTACAGTTATCTCTCTTTTCTAGATTCATCTTTCCAGCACCAGGAAATGTATTTATAAAAAGAAGCTTTTTCTTTTCTAGTCATCCTCCTCCTACTTCCTGAAATGCTCATTTCCCCAGGGTGATAATGATAAGCTGTGATGTCAAAAACTGAACTGTGATGACATCAATGAATTAATCAGAGAGGAAGATGCTGATTAGAAAAAATAAAGGTGTCTATTTATACACAGCTATTGTAACCTGGTAATCAGCACTGACAAGAAAAGAAACCATAGAGCAATAAAAGGGGCAACCATAAGATTTGAGAGTCAGAGTCTGATCATCTTTAAAAAATAGTTACTGGCTGATGTGGAAAGTCCATTGAAGTTTAAGGACTAAATTCTTAGCTATCGGAAGTCAATGGAGATACACCAATTTACACCAGTTGAGGATCTGGACCCATATGTACAGGATGTTCTTCCCTGTAAGTATACCCCTACTGATAATTTAAGAACAATAGTTAGTATTTTTGCAAACTCTGTACCAATGTCTAGTGGTTAGAATGGGATCTGGGAGTCTGACCTCTGGGGTTTTATTCTCAGCTCTGCAGGTCTGTCACTGCCTGGCTGTGGGGTCATGCGAGACACAACTGTCAGAAATGCTGAGCAGCCACAACTAGCTGGAGTCAACGGGAGTTGCAGATGCTGAGTACCTCTGGAAATATCCAACTTTAAAGGGAGTTCCTACACTGCAAAAAACTCCCTTGGCTGGTGGCTGAGCCCAAACATCCACATTGCAATTTTATGCCCAAGTCAGCTGACATAGGCCAGACACAGGGGTTTTATTGCAGTGTAGATGTACCCAAAGTCTCTGCCATTTATAGGTGATAATAAGTTGCAATCTGTAATTACCCATAGTGCTTTGTACCATGCCCCATTTTTTTACATTGGAAAGGATTTTTGATTGTCTTGTCATTCCCCCTAACCCAATAGTTTAGTCTAAGAAAATGGTAGCAAAAAAATAAACTATGTATAGGAAGGTTATTTTTAAGCATGTAAACTGACTAAAAAGTGATCAGAGCAGGAGACCACTTCGAAGGATAAAACTATTTTTTTAGTGTAATTAGAAGGCAAAATCTGAGAAAAATGCATATATATTTAACATTTTTTCAGCTGTAAGACTAAATACAAAATTTTAAAATAACACAACAAAAGACTCTTGCCCGTTTTATAGTAGTTTTAAATGAAAAGTTTTCCCTCTAGGGGCTTGCTATAGCAGGTCTGAGCTAACGCATCAAATGATCAGTTTGAAAGCAGATATGCACCACCTTTGAGATATCAAGTAGCCACTTCAAACTGTTGGAATTATAGTCTATAGTTGGGATTGGTCCCAATTCAGCAATCAGAAGCCAGCAAGCCGTGTAATGAGCCCACTGCAAATTCCCAAGGGAGAGAAAAGGAACATCTACAATACAGCAACACTGCAGCTATGCAGCTGTAGCACTGTACTGTAGATACTTCCTACATCGTTAGAAAGGGTTTTTTCCCATTGATGTAGGTAATCCACCTCCCTGAGTGGTGATAGCTAGGTTGACAGAAGAATTCATCGGTGTCAATATTGGGAGTTAGGTTGACTTCACTATGTTACTCAAGGGATTGAATTTTTACACCCCCTGAGTGACGTAGTGAAGTAGGCCTAAATTTTAAGTGTAGAGCAGGGCAAAAAAAGCCATGATTTTTACTGGTTGATTTTACCCTGATTTTAAGCAAGACTTGAAACTGATTTTTTATTCATTATAACACTGATGTAACTAAAGGTGACTTCAGGGTATTAAATGAACAAACAAAAAAGTGCTCTCAGCCTGGTTCCCAGTTGCCTTCTGTGATGTACCGGCTGTGTCAATAACTGATATTTCAGTTCGCTGGCAGTTCTCAGAAAAAGTTAGAAAAGAAAAATCATTCTGGGGGAACAAAGCATGTTGTTCAACCTGAAATGACACATTTTGTTTTGATTTTGAGCATTTTAAAACTTTTTAAGTAAAATTAAAAGAAAATTCTAAACAAAAAGCTGCTTCAAATCAAAAAATGGAAACATTTGCTTACAAAGTGTTCAGACAAAATTATTTGAAATGTTTTTGGTTGCTTTCCCCCTCCTCCAACACAAACAATTCATCAAAACCAACATGAATTCACAAAGCGTTAATCAGTGTTGCCAAAACTGCATTTTTTGCCAAAACGAAGTTTCATCCAAACGTTTTTGCCCAGCTCTACACAATACATATCTGCTACTGTAAATGCCCCAGGACATTCAAGAACATCGTATGGGCTTACTGACACGTTTGAAAGACTTTTGTTTCCTTCAAGAAAAGATGACAATTTGAGACAGATAAAATCCTGCCCCTATTCATTTCATGGTGCTTAGAGGGAAACACCATTTCATCAGACGATTACTATGAAATTTCAAAAAATAAGAATCATCTACCAGCATAAGTACATTCAGATGCGCATTGAAAAGAAAACTAAATTGGCCTCTTTAAATCACAAGCTACTGGGATGAATATGATGAGTTTTCTTCTTACTGGCTTTGAACACTAAGATGGTAATCCTGGCCCCAGTTGGGTCAATGGGACATATAAAAACATAAAAACAGCCAGTGCCAGATGCTTCAGAGGAAATGAACAGAACAAGGCAAATATTGAATGATCCATCCCCAGTCATCCAGTCCTAGTTTCTAGTACAGTAGTTGGAGATTTAGATATACCCTGAGCATGGAGTTGCATCCCTGACCATCTTGGCTAATAGACCTATCCTCCATGAGTGTATACAATTCTTTTCCGAACTCACACTTTTGGCCTTTACAACATCCCTTGGCAATGAATTCTGCAGGCAGATTGTGCATTGTGTGAAGAAGTTCTTCCTTTTGTTTGTTTTAAACCTGCCATTAATTTCATCGGGTGACCCCTAGTTCTTTTGTTAGGTGAAACGGGAAAAAACACTTCCTATTCACTTTCTCCACACCATTCCTGATTTTATAGAGCTCTATCATACCCCGACTCCCCCGTTGCTTCTTTTCTAAGCTGAACAGTCCCAGTCTTTTTAGTCTCACCTTGTATGGAAGCTGTTCCATTCCCTGAATCATTTTTGTTGCCCTTCTCTGTACCTTTTCCATTTCTAATATATCTTTCTGGAGATGGGGTGACCAGAACTGCATGCAGGACTCAAGGTGTGGGTGTACCATGCATTTATATAATGGCTTTATGGTATTTTCTGATTTATTATCTATCCCTTTCCGCATGGTTCCTAACATTGAGTTCAATCTTTTGACTGTCACTGCACATTGAGTGGATGTTTTCAGAGACCTAGCCATTTGCCATTGACTTCATTGGGGCCAGGATTTCACTCCAGCAATCATTCACTTCATTTGCTCCCTCTCTTTCTGGAGCTCTGTCTCCTTCCCTACCTCTGAAATATTGCCTCTCTTTAAAAAGTTGCCCCCCTTCCCCTGTTGTTTGCTCTGGATTCTCAGTAAGGTGCTTTATGATTACTAGGGACTTGGGGCTAGATTATGGCTGGGTCCTTGTGAAAATGTACAGAGACGCAAAGAGAGAGAGAGAGAGAGAGAGACTCCTCCTTGTCACTCAAGGGCTAGGAACAATCATAATCCCTATCCTTTGTGGGAGTGCAGAAACTCCTCTCTCCAGAGGGGTAAGGAGGCCGAGCCATGACTCTGTCCCCCCTCACCAGCTTAGGACAAGCCATAGCAAAACAATGGAGATGCATGACATGGTTTTCCACTTCACTTCCAGCCATGCCAAAATGATACTGCAACCCTTAATGCTTCTCATTGGAACAAACACTTGCTGACACTGAAAATGACTCACTGATGGCTTTATGTGATATTTGGACTTTTGGTGACATTTTTGTAAAATACTGTCTAGAAAAATCTGCCACGGAACTAACTTTCAGATTATCTGCTTTGACTCTTGTCTTCTAGTTCACATACAAGTATAAAATGTGCTTCAGATAATGTCAGTGCTAGTTAGAATGACATTCTATGTACTGTGCATATAGCTTATAGAGTAACAAACTGATTTGGTGTTAGGCAGTTGGAAGAGGAATCCAAACTATCCACAGCATACTTCAATTTAGCTCCTAGATTTGATGCTAGCTGGTTGAACACTTGTCAAGCATTTGAGCAGTACAATTCAAGAAACCATTCTCATAGCTGGTTTCATTGAGCAAAATCTGCATTATAGACAGGCCTACATTTTGCTTGATTTGTGCTGTCCTATTTGCAGCCAGAGATCTATGCATGGATCCTCCTCCATAGAGTAGAATTTAGTCACTAGACCACTTAATCCCTTTGCTGTAATAAGTTATACCACTTTGTTTAGCTAATTAAGAGATCAGATTTCTATAAAATGTGTGGACTTTACATCTGTGCCCAATGGTGGTGACAGAATGCTGATTATATCTGAATAAAGTCTCCTGGTATCTAATTAAGGAAAGATCTGATGGGCCTTTAAATCAGTCACACAGTTTGTGAAGTATGAATTATGTTGCAGTGGTCAGATCTATCATATCCTTTGTCACCTCCAGTGCAGCAAGATACACCCTGGTGGCACTTTGTGGTATATCCAGTAATTTCCTCTTAAGGGTGTACATAGATATTTTCTTTGTATTTATCTAAGGATTTTAACACACTGCTGCAGGACATAAGAGAGCAGCCCCTCACCGCAATTGTATTGTGTGGGTGCTTCTTGTTTTCCAGGGTTATGTCACTCAGAGCCACAATGGACAGAATTAATCAGCTAGTCAAGTGAGTTGAAGGACAGTATCAGATCACTTAAAGAAGCAAAGAACTGCAGCTGGCAGAGAGGAAACCTCCTGAGCTAGTGGTGGTTTAAAGGACAGGTCTGAATGTTGAAAGGAACACAGTCATTGCAAGCATTTGTTCAGTACAATGCTTATACTGTTCAGCTGCTATTCATTGTATTGGAAAGTGCTGTCATAATATTATGTTCAATTTACCAGTATATAATGATTAAAACATTTTTAGCAATTAAGAGATCCAGCTAGCGGCAGTAAACCAGGTGAAACACACTGCAATGAAGGCTCAGAAAAGGTAGCATTCTCTTTTCCTTCCTTTTATAGAAGGCAGCGATTGGAATGACTCAGTCCTCTCCTTCCACCACTAACCAGTGATAAAAGTAGAAGCTTGTTCTAGACTAGGTAGGTCCTGACACTGTCAAGAGTGGACACAGGCTCTGATTTTACACCTACAAAGCAGGTGTAAAATTGATTTTGCTCCACAAAAACCAGTTAAGCAATATCAGTATACACCAGCTGAGGATTTGACTCAGCAACTGCAAACTGGATGTACAATGCTACCAAATAAGAATAGGAGCCGATTACATTCCTTCTCTAGAGATGCAGATGATGGCTGATCCCAGACTAGTACTGTTAAACTCTGTCTCCTCCAAATTCCAATTTTTTTTTTTTAAGCTGGTGTATTCTGACAAGAGAAATTGTGGAATTGTTTTCCTTGTGCTAAAAAATGAAGCACAGAATCTACCTGAGATTTTAGCTTTGAAGGAAACTTGGACAGACTTTGCATCAGATCAGATAAAAACGTATGTGCCTCTTAGCAGCAAAGTAGTGACCACTTGACTGTGGTTGTTATGATACTTTTTGAGAAAGAAAGCTCCTAGTCCATTTCTTCAGCATTCACCATGACCAAAATTTCAGACACCTTGCATGAGACTGACAATACTGTGGTGTATTAATCATACTTGGGAGCTGAATATCAGAGTTTGGATTCTGTGATGGGGCTGGGTTTACTAGTGGTGCTTCCTAGCAGTTAGGTCACTGGGTCCCAGTTCTTCACCGTCTCCAGCATCCTTTGCCCACAGTCACTCCAGCACTGGGGCAGTCCCTCTTGCAGTAGGTAGTGACTCAGACCACCAGCCAGGTCACCAGTTGAGTCTGCCCCTTTGCGGGGTAACAGAGTCCACCAAAATATATATGTCCAGTGTCCCCACAAAAGGAAGAGTCTTCAGTCCACCTCCAGGCTCCTGTGGCCGCACACCTTTTCCTCAGGGTTTACAATGTCTCCATCCTCCCTTATCTCCCGGGGGGTGGGGGGGGAGAGGGAAGGAGTTTGTTCCCACTTCATGGGAGAGTGGGTGGTAGGGGAGCTCAGGCCCTTTCTCTCCACTGAACTCTGACCCAGGGCCCTAGGAATGGCAGTAATATCAAACATCCAGCAGTGCTTCAAAGCTGCCTCCATGGGCTACTTCCTACCACTTACTTCATGATCACAGTCTCACAAACAATGCAAGTGAAGGGTTCCTTAGTACATAAAGGATCAGCTAGTCCCTCTGCTGGGACCTGGGGAAGCTGCTGCTTGTGGACCCCCTACCTCCTTTCCTATATCAAGAGCTCCCACACTGTACCCTCACTCAGGACTTTTCAGTATAAGTCCATCCCCCTATCCTCACTGCCCCCTGCTTACTGAGCAGCCTGGCTCTCTTAAACTCCTCCTCCAGCTAGAGTAGGCTATGTAGGTGCTCTGGGGCAGAGGTGCTTGGACCCAGAACTGCTCCTTAACTCTATCCCAGTGAGGGATTTATATACCCCGTCGCACAGACTTTCAGCCACGTTAAGGATGAAATATTTTTGGAGGTAATGTCTACATTGTAATATAAAATGTCTTGTTTGAAAACCAAACAAAAACAATTATCTTTGTGAGGGAATGATGGTTGTGGGTTTTTTGTTTGTTTGTTTAACACATCTAGTTAAACTACATGTAATGGAGATGGGTCATTATCAGACCCATTTTATCTCAACCCTCCAGAAAATTTGGTGAAAAGAGAATCTAGAACTAAACCATTCTGGGAACCTGATTTTGCCCTCACTTACATCAGTGTAAATCAGAAGACATGTTTTGGAGTTAGAGCTGGTTGATAAATGGGGGGGAAATCCAGATTTTTTAAAAAAATCCTCTGCCCCCTTTTATTTCATAATCAAAATCCCAGTGTGGATTTGCAATGCAAAATCAAACTGGGAAAAATTTGACCATCTCTGTTCAAAGTCAATGAAATGAGAGGATAATCAGGCCTTTATTTTTGACTTTTGCAAAACTAAAAACATCAGTTAGATTTTGAGAAATCAGCTCATGTCTGTCATTAACTAGCAAGCATGGCAAGAGGTGGGTATCAAAATTCTAGCTTACTTTGTATGCACACAAGATCCATTTATATCTTTTGCTCATTTCCAGTGCACTTCCCCTATGGTAGCTACAGTTATATCATCATATCAGAAAACTGGGGGAATACCTATGAAGAATAGCCATACACTGGGAGAAATATCTGGCATTTTCCCCCTTTTGATCTCAGCGGTACTTTCCAACCTGCTATCTAGGGCACCATTTAAGGAAATCTCAAATATAATTATATCACAAATGAGGAACAAGTTCTCCAGCCCATTCTTCAAGTATCTCAGTTCCTAATCAAATCCCAATCAAATTAAGGGCATGATCCTGCAAATCCTAGTCTTCAATATGGATTATGCACATGAATAAGGGTTTGTAGGACTGTACCCTAAAATTCAAACTTTACTGGTGGCAAGATTGTTTGTATTGATGGAAACTAACCAGATCAAATGATTGTGGGTTTTGGATGAGGCAGAGTGTGACGTAGGACCAGATAATGTCCTCCTGCAGGAAGACTCATGAAAAGGGTCTGAGGGGAGGAAAACACTGTGAAATTCCCTTCATTGAGTTTCCTCCCAGTTCTTCTGTCAGAGGGCAGTGACTGTAACCCCCCCCCCCCACACACACACACACACATCCTCACCCCCTGGAAGAAGTAGGAGGTTCTTCCCGCAAGCTGCAGCCAAGATCCATGCAGATCTTGGGGATATAGGAGGTCCTGCCTCCCTTTCACCTGAAGCTGTCTCATGGCTTCCTGTCAGATCATCTTTTTCAGATGTGGACAGACTCTAGAAGCATGAGCTCAAGCAGATCATTGCAGTTGTGTTGCTGGATGCTTAGTTGAAGGCCTTTTATTTGCAAGCTGGCTGACAGTAAGCACTGAACATTTGGGCTGGTTGACCTTCTGACTGGTCAACTGACCAATGGTCCAGGTAGCAATACCCAAAACAATTAGAGTTGGTTGGGAAAATGGAATTTTCCTCCCTCAAGAAGTGTCAATATTTAGAAATTACTTTTCATTTAGAATCAAATGGAAAGTCAAAACATTGAAAAATTTCACAGAGCGAACAATTCCAAAACTTTCAAATCAACATGTCGAAACAAAAAACAAATCCCCCCAAATGAGCTGACATGACAAAATGACATTTCAAGCTGTCAGCTCAACAATTTTTCATTTCAATTCTGTTAGAAAATCGAAGTGAAAAAAAAAAAAGGTCGGTTTCAAAAAAACCACATTTTCTAATGGGAATAGTTTTCATGCACATTTTTTTTTAAATCAACCAACTCTAATAATAATAATAATAATAATAATAATAATACTTAGTTCTTAAATAGAATTTTTCATTTTCAAAACCCTGTACAATTCTCACCACACATTTCTGAGGTAGGCATGTATTGTTATCCCCATTTTATAGATGGGCCTTAAGTGAGGCTATGTCTACACTTCATCATTTACAGTTCCTAGCTGCACTGATGGCCCAGCTGTTCTCCCATGGCTTAGTAGCTCCTTCCTCGCGAAAGGTGACAGCTATGTCAGTGAAGCTCTTCCGCCGACATAACGCCGTCTACACCGGCCTTTAGGTCGGTATAATTTATGTCGCTCAGGGGTGTGGATTATTCACACCTCTGAGCGACATGAGCTATACCAAAGTAATTTGTAATGTAGACATAGTCTGAAAGTCATTTGTCAAATCCCACACAGTAAATCAGTAATCATCTGGGGTTACATCACAGGAATTTCTGGCTCCTGGCCCTTTGTTCAATCCGCTAGACTACACTGCCTCTCCAAAATGAACTGGCGTGTTCAACCCTAATGGAAGATTTTAGAGATGGGGGTAGAAATTCAGTATTTGACACAACAGTCTTTAAATGGAATTCTTAGACAGAATCCACACATTGTGGTCACATTCAAAATTACAGTTCTTTTGGACAAGTAGTGTGATGTACCAGTGAAATTCTAGGGCTAGAAAGAGCTTGGGTGATTCTAGTATTTCCCCTGGAGGATTTAAGTGAAATAAATAAACTCAGCATTGCAAGAACACCCTCAAAGTGGTTCACAGCTGTGGTATTGCATGAGAAATAATTGTTACTTTGGTGGTGGAGAGAAGCTTTCCCGCATCCGTGTATTGGTATCTGTGCATGGATGATGTGACAGTGTGTGAGCCAATTATTTATAGACTATATGAAAAACCTGATCTGTTCACCAACATTTGGGCTGAATCCAATGTTATACAGAGCACTGGTGAGACCTTATCTGGCATACTGTGTGCAGTTCTGGTCTCCTATGTTTAAGAAAAATGAATTCAAACTGGAACAGGTGCAGAGAAGGGCTACTAGGATGAGCCTAGGAATGGAAAACCTACCTTATGAGAGGAGACTCAAAGAGCTTGGCTTGTTTAGCCTAACCAAAAAAAAAGGCTGAGGGGATATATGATTCCTCACACCTGGGCTTTGTGATCTGCATTGTCCTAGAAGACAACCGCCATTGTTATGGAGGCTCATAGATCAAAGTTCTATCATCAATATAGCTGGGATCATCCACAAGACATGGCTAGGTAACAGTATCCTGCCTATCGGGTACCTGATCATTCTATTACCGTTAACAGTTCTAACAACTAATGATGTCATACTTTTTGTTGGCTGAGTGTTGCCTTCATCAATCCCCAGCTCAGAAAGTTCTGTAAATGGAGCTCCAGGAAAGCCACATGAGACAGCACTTGCTCCTGCTTCTGCAGTTGAATTTCTCTCTTAATTAAAAGCAATTCTTTTTCTAGTTCACCTCTGGACTCAGAGGTTAGCAGAAGATCACCATCCCCACTTGCAGGATCACATGCCAAGCTTAGACATCTAAAGGGAATGGAAATCCCATGGAGCCTTATCAGCAGCTGTCAGCTATACAGAGGTCAAAAGGTTACTGTCAATGAATTAACTGAGGGTAGAGCTTAACTGACCATAGGGACATCTAATCCAGGTTAAAAATAAAAACCCTGATGTTCCGATGATAGAATTTTGACAGCTAACAACCTCAAATGGTGATCCCTGAATAAGTAGGTACAAATAATGTTTTCCATACATCAGGAAGTGTCTGCATAGCATTCACACCTCCTTCTGCACTAATTTAAATGACATGTTGCTCCAGCACATCACTATTGTGCAGAACAAAGCTTCCTTGTAAGAAAAAGAAAGGGTTCTTTGTAAGTACAAAAATAAACACCATCCCTTATTGGTATAAATGTAACAAACTGAGGACTATGTCTCTGTTAGAAAGTAGCTCTGTTTGCACAATTCCACACACACAGGGCATGTATGCTATACAGTACTGTCAGGGAGTGGGTCTCCCAGGGTGCCCTGAAGGGTCATGACAGGGCACTGAACTCACCTAGCCTTTATTCTTCAGTATCCAAGTGGTCAACAGCACAGGTCTGGTTGTGGGAGACTCAGCTCTGCAACTGAGTCCATGGGAGTCCATCCCTTTCAGGGCTATCAAAGATCAAAACCAAAACCAAATGCAAATGAACTAACACAAGGTCTCGGCAGAATTCTCTTCCTTCAGAGAATCTTCGGTAGGCCATAGCCCAGTCTGGCAGCTGCAGGACAGTCTCTGGTAATAGTTCCAAAGTAATGACTCAATATTGGGCCCTCCGTCCCCTCAAAGGGGTCCTCAATAGGCAGCTGTGTTCCAAGCAGTTACAGCCTTCAGCCAGACCTTCTCCAAGAGCTGAGAAGTGAAGGTCTGCTCTCCTCCCAGGTCTGCTACCAGCTGAGCTGTGTTTCTCCCTTTTTCATCTTCTCTCCAGGTCTGACACATCTGGCAGGTGGGTCAGAGAGGGGTTGCTTGAGCCCAGAGCAATTATTTAACCCTGGGCAGGCTGGTGTAGCATAGCCACATGGTATGACAAGGGCAAGGGGTAAAGCAGCCTGTATGCGGATTAATTAAAAATAGAAACTAAAGTCCTGCTCACTACTCCATGGGTACTGCAAGGGAGCAGTCCCTGTGCTCCACTATGTGCTGGGACTGCAATGGTGCCTACTTCTTACCTGGGCAGCATGTGGAGACAAGAAGGCTCCTCGCCTCCTTTCTCCACCACTGTGCACCAACATTGTGGCCCTATGGGGCTGATCCTGTGCCCATTGAAGTCAAGGACCATGCACTAAATAGAAGCCAGTGTCCACGAAGATGATGTCTCAGAATTGCCCAATGAGGAAAAGGAACTCCCCAATATGAGCACACACATGCAGTGAAAACAAAGAAAAAGAAAAGAATGGCAATTAAAAGTTGCTAATAACCAAGAAAACACCAGTGATGTAGGTATAGTACCCAGAGTACGGCTAGTAATGTCCAGTTAAGGATTCAGAGTGGCTAATATCCAGACACAAATGCAGGAAAATTCTTTGTTCTTATCCATTGCTGTCTGGGGTCTGAATGCCTTGCTGAATAACACTGGCTGGCTGATATCTCCCCATTATGGCACAGGCTATCCCCTTGCATCCCCAGGTGCAGTGCTGTGGGTGAACCTGGCCTTGGTTTCCCCCCACCCGGGGTATGAATAAGTCCAAGCAAGCCTTCAGATACTCAAGAGCGCCCCCTTTGGAGGGTCTTTTTTAACAATAAACAACACGGTGTACAAGAGAATCCTTTATTCAGCTACTCCCTAGGAAAACCTTCCACCTCTGGGTTAGTCAGTCTTATATGTTGGCCCTTTAGCCATGGAGCACGCCCATGCTGCATTCACTGTCTGGAATCAAGGCCTCTGCCCAGCAGTTTGCTGCCTGCCACTCTTCCCCCCGAGGCAGTGTATCACTCTTTGCCAAGTAAGTCCCTCGTAGCTATCCAGGAGGTCCCTCACCTAGTTCCTTCTCCTAGGCTACTCCTGTCCCTTTGCTGGGAGAACTTTCTCTCTGGGATTGCTCTTTTCTGTGTGAGCCCCTTCTTTCCAGGAGCACTTTCTCCCTGGAGTACCTACCCTAACTGAGCTCTGGTAACTTTTTATTGGGTCTAGATGCTCGTTTACCAATTATACCATTAAGCTGCTACTTGGGGCAGTCAGTTACTCCCAGGTGGGCCTTCAGAAGACAGTCACAGGCAGACTGAGCCCTAACTCGAAAGTTTTCATTCTCAACTTTTCTTTTCCCGTCATGAAAAATGGCTTTTTTGTCAAAATGGAAATTTCTCAGGGAAATGTCTGTTTTGATTCAATTTTTCAGGTTTCTTTGTTTTTGTTTTTGTTTTTGTTTTAAACAAAACTAAACACTTCTTTCAGTTACAAGAAACTGGGGAAAAACAAGTTTTGGCTTTTGGCCATCAAAACAACAGCAAAAATTATCCAAAACCTGAAACATTTATCAATATTTGGTTGCTGAAAAAAAACTTTTTTTCAATGTGGGGGTTTTCATTTTTTGCCAGAAAGAAACTTTTGAAGAAAATTTTCAACAAAAATGATTTTAAAAACATTGTTGCCAATTATTTTTTTTTGAGGGAATACAAAACATCTCCAGCTCTAGCAGCTGATGGCCTGCCCTGTAAGACCAGCACTCACAGCAGAGGGCATGTGTGTTTGAAAGAAATAGCAAACACTGGGTATTGCCTTTTAAAAACTGGATATCTCTCACTGAAATGTTTGAAGAGGGCTACTGTTCAGGGGTCCCTCAGCCCAGGCATAAAGGATAATATTAATAAATTCAAACCTGCCACCAAATGTAATTCCATGAAATAACTTGGAGTGACAGCAATCAGGTTGGATAGAAAAAGTACGTGAATCATGTGATTGAAACATAGGTGCACTGGTCAGAACCATTAGCCAAACCTATATAATAGTTGTTTCTTGTATACAATCCACTTGAAGGCATGCAGTAACAGTGTCACATATCCATGCATACTTCTTCAATGCTGAAAGACCTTTCATGCTGCAGCCACATCATGAAATGTGGCAGCAGAATAAATCCGCACCCTACTCTGTATTATTGCTTATGTAAAACAGCTCTGTTTGTAAGATGGGGGAAAGAGAGCTATTTGCTCCACTGTCTAATCAGAAAACTCTTTTCTTAATGAATGTATTGTTGAGTTCAAAGCACTTCCATTGAAATGCATTTGTAAGGCCCAGAAACAATGTCGCCCATCATGCAAATCAAATGGTGCTCCCGTTAGCTTCTGCCAGTTATAAAATATCAGTGCCTGTCAAGTGCAAAGACAAATTACCTTGTCTCTCCTTTGGACTTATTTATAGAAAGTTTGTGTAACCCAATTTGCTTTAAGAATTCTTACCTTTGAGTGAGCCAGCCCAGAAATGTAATTTTTCTACAACTAGAGGGAGCAGATTGCAGGGTCCTAAGCTGGTCCCTCATACCCCAGGATAGCAGGAGCTCAAAAGAACATAAAGGGAGCACCAAGTCACATTTCTTGGAGTATACACCTTTGGTCAAAATACAAAGTAAAATGGATCACCATGGGAAGAAAGGTGAAATGCCGGATTACTTGGTAGCTCCTCAGAAGCGGGGGTTAAATAAAAAAAAATAGTCACCTTTTGGGAACTATTTCCATATATATTTATCCTTTACAACTGCTTTAGATAGGACTGAGTTAGCTGAAAATACTCCATTCTCTTTGATGCTTAAAATTATGCACCTGCTCAGGATACTGGGGAAAGAGGGACTGGACGCCAGCAGTCGAGTAGTCAGCTATACTACGGGGTTATTCAGGAACTGTTGCTGGAGGCAGATCCTGTCAAACACAGGGCCTGATCCAAAGTCCACTGACATTAATGGGAGTCTTCTCATTGACTTCAGTGAGTTTTAAATCAGTCCCCACAATGTCTTGCCTACAGAGAGTAGGTGATAAGGGCACCAAAACATTTGGCAATGGTGTTCAACTCTTAATCAGTACAACAACAAGAACATGTCATTCCTAATATGCCTAACATAATTTAAATGAGCATCCTTTTAAAGAGATAAAATGTTTGAAAGGTCAGTCTTATTTCCTTAGACCGTAAGCTTCTTGAAACAGAGAGAGCTCTCTTTAAGTATTTGGAAAGCACCTAACTCTTAATGGGTGCTACTGTAAATTAATAAAAATTTTATTTTCTAAGACCTCTTTTCCCGTAAAGGAAGACACCTACCAGACTCATAAATCACAGAAAGGTCACATTGCAACATTTTATTTCATCAAAGAGGAATAAGTGGCTACTGAAAATAGAACATAGCAAAGGAATTAAAGCTTCACATGTCAAAAGGGACATAGACTGAGATCTGTGCAGAAACTGTAAATGTACTGCTGTACTATCAACCTTTGGATTTGATACTAACAGGTAGGGGGCAGGGATAAGGGCAGAAAATCAGGCCATGTGTTTATCCTGCTACTGAAATGTGACATAAAGCTGGTATGTATGATGAAAAGATTGCAGAGTATGCAGGGCACCAAGCGGCTGCTTGTGTTTAAGTCCTGGCATGGGTACCAGTCTGGCAAGAATTTCAATAGATATTTGTAATTAGATACTTTGGCATCCCAGTTATTCCCTGTAAAATGGATCAAACCAGCTGGTGAAACACTTGTTTTGGCTTGGTTTCACAATACTCTTTGTAGACGTTCAGTTCATTCTTCATTAGAAAAGATTTGGCGAAGGCATTCTCTTTTCCCCTCTGGGCTCCCTTTCAGACCACAGGTTCACTTTGACTCAGAAGAAAGAGTGCCTTCTACTGAAGCAATTGCCATCACTTCCTCTAAATTTCTTGCAGGTGTCTCTTCCAAGTACTGTCATGGTCCCTAATCCTGGCTGAAAGATGATGCCAAAGCTCTTTTACGATTGCTTACAGATCTTTTTTGCCTTAGGAGAGTTTAAACCTGGATGGCATTTCTGACAAGAACTGAAAAAGAATTGGATAAAGTCCTATTTTTCCAGAATTTGTCTCTATCATAGATGGTTCAAGTAGTACCCTGCATGAAGATTATACTTCCAGTACTCATCAAATACCCTGTATTGAAGTCTATGTATAGATATATGTGAACTGCAAAACAAAGCAGGTAAAGGATGCAACACATGATTTAGATATAGAACCCAAGACCCAAAATTTATAAATGTTCAGATTTGACGTGTTGATTCAGATTCATCTCTCATTCTGTGGAGACACTAGAACACCTCTTTAGCAGGCAAAACGACAGTTCAATAAATAATCCCCTCATTTACTAGCTAGGAAGGCAAGGCTATTTCTCATCAGTTCAGTATGCTACAAACTAGTATATACACCTCTACCCCGATATAATGCGACCCGATATAACACGAATTTGGATATAACGCGGTAAAGCAGCGCTCCGGGGGGCGGGGCTGCACGCTCTGGTGGATCAAAGCAAGTTCGATATAACGCGGTTTCACCTATAACGCGGTAAGATTTTTTGGCTCCCGAGGACAGCGTTATATCGGGGTAGAGGTGTAGCTTGTTTGACTAATGCTATTTAAGCTAATCATATAGCCCATCAGATCTGCCTTTTTTTAAGGTAAAGGTGGGAGCCACTCTTTCCAGGCACCCCTAATTATACAAGCCTTTGAGAAGAGATCGGGCACTAGAAATAGGTCAATAAAATGGTAGTTCTCTTTCCTCAGTTCACATCCATCCTTGTTCTTCCAAAGCCAAGTTCTAGAATGTCTATATAGAGTGCACAGTGTAAAGGTACTTCTAAGCTTCACTGCTAGAAGAACCAATCAGTATGCATAAGCAGTAGAAGAATGTCAAAGAAGCTTCCAATCTATGTGTATCCCTACATTTCATTCTCAGGTGAGAGTATATATAGGAAGGATATTCTTCACCTTTATCACAAACTCTCAGATTAAAAATTCACCCTCAACCAGAATCTGGAGTCCATTTTTACTCTATTATGGAGAAAGAACAAGTTACATGACAGATAAGAAGTGGAATTACTGCAACTTTTCTAAGTGAAAGGAAGTTGCAGAACAATGAAAGAAAAGGATACAGCTACAACCACCGAGGCCAGCCCTACCATCACTGAAGACTGAGAGCAGAGGATTATAAATGGAAGCAGGAGATTTTTTGCCTGTTTAATCTGTGAACTCCATACCTTGTGGTATAATTTTCACTGTCTCTATACCGTCTTTCAGAAACATCTGGAGTAGAGCTTGTTGAAAAATGGGATGATAAATTCTCAAAAATTGTCATCCTTCCTGGTCAAAAGTTGAAATGTTGACAAAAATTGTTAAAAATTACCAGTTTTTGACAAAGCCTAGTTTTGAGCCTTGATCTGAATCGAGAATAAACAGGGCTCCAACCATGACATTCACTTCCCTCAGTAGTGCCTTATCTAGTTCAGAATATCAAGGAACTCATAAGAGATTAGTATTAATCTCCTTTCTCTTGAACTATCCTGAAAACCTCCAAAAAGACAGTTTGACTGAGTCAAAACTGTACCACCTGAGTCTGAAGAGTTAACTACAGCCAGTTAGTGAATGGAGAGCATGTATAACCTACCATGTCTAGATTACACATTTGTATAGAATTTAATATGCCTAGATTACCCATTGTTTTCCCCATATCTTCCTGATTGTGAAAATTGTCGCTCTGACTTTAAGTATCTCAAAGATTCCAGCTTCACAGCCACTGCAAATGTTACTAATGCCTTCACTAGGAGAGAGGACAGTCCGTCTCCTGCTGCCACCATTGGTCTTATCTGGGATACTCTTTCTATCCCCATCATTTTTTATTTCTCTGTTGCTTGCTTTGCCAAAAGAAAGAGCGTTGTTTAATGCTTGGTAACTTGCAGTAGCCATCTGATTGCATGAAAGTGAGAGCCAAGGGGAATTTGGAATAGAGAAATCAAAATCACCCCAGAGGGATACATAAATACCACAGTTGTGCTGGTTATGGACAATTGGTTTAAAAATGAGGAAGGAAGTTCTGTCCAGCTTCTGGTATCTTTAGAAAACCTGAATACATCAGCCACAATGGATAATATTGCTCCAGTCTTGATACTAAGGATCAGTTGGTGCTGTTTGCTCACCCATCTACCAAGCATTGAGACACATAACCCACAGTTTACTGGAATTTTAAAAACATTAATATCACTTGTAAGACAGGAAGAATACCCCAGATCTTACCAATTGAAGTCAATAATGGCAACAATGGGACACAGGGTCTATATTGCCATACAGATATCAACCAAATGCCATAGTGCCCCATAGTATCCAGTACTGATGTCAGCTTGAAGGTGAAGAACATTCCCCCATTTGGAATCCAGGGGTAGTTCTTTCAGTGCTCTTCAAAGTCATCTGCTAAGCAATTTTACTGTGAATAGAGTTAATACAGGTAAAGTAGAGGAACAAAACAGGCTAGCACTGCTGCTAAAAGATTTCTCACCCACCCACCATCCATTGGATGTGAGTGGAAACCTGTGCCAAGATTTTCAGTACTGGGTACTTAAAGTTATTAGGCTCCTAAATTCTAACCTCCGTGGGGAGCTTCTGAGCGTTCAACACTTTAAAAAAATCAGGCAGTTTATTTAAGTACCTAAATGAGAATTCAGGAGTTTTGAGCACATACTTTTGAGAATTTTGTCCCAGTCTCTCTGCCCGTGGAGCTGAAGGCAACCATATTGGCTCGATGGCTTTCTTGTTCACATTATCCCTTCTTCAGGAGATAATCCCGGTGACCAAACCAGATCCCAGAATAGTGCTTGCATGAAGAATGAGATCACACTACCTCACTGACTCATATAGGGTAACTGGGTTGCCTGGTGAGACTTACTTTGTAGTTGCAGGTTTGTGCTATACACCAGCCAATCAAGAGTCATCTGCAATGATTCAGATGCTAGAGAATTAACTCAGTGTAAATATTTTGGGACTCCCCACCCTCAGACTATTAAGACTGAAAAGTCTTCCAAGAACTACTGGTGGCGTATCCATTCTCCAGAGTATGCCCTCTCCCCATTCCCCAGTTGTGCTCAAGCTCTTGGGCTCTCTGAAAACAGAGGTGCAACGGAATATCATCTTTGAAAATCCCTTGAGCACACAAATGGCTATACACACCTACCCAAGCTTTAGGGGGGAAATGGCCTTACCATACTTCTGCTTCAGTTTCTTCATCAGTAAAAAGATGATAATAATTCTTACCTACTTCCAGATGCATTATAGATAAACATTTCTGAAACACCAGGATCACTTATAACCCTAAGTGCCACTGGAGATTTAGGCTCCTAAGTCACATAAGCACTTTTGAAAATTTTACCCTGCTATACTAAATTACATTAATGTTTTCAAAATGAATTAATATTCTGTGAATGGAAAGTGCTATAGCACTATTCTTATTATTTTGTAATTATTGTTTTCTTTTTACCAGATTGTCATGAAAACAGAATATCTGCACTTCCAGGGACACAGAAGAGTCCCTTTGCGATGTCGTGTTGGAGGGAATCCTGCAGCTGAGATCAGATAAACATTTTAGAGAATGGAAATGTACTGAGTGGGATTGTGTGTCTGGCAAGCTTGTGTGTGTGTGTGTTTGTGTGTGTGTTTTAAAGACCAGAGATGTGCTAGGGACTGAAGATAAAATGTTCTATGCAAGACTAGGAAAATAAAATCTTATCTCTCCAAAATTATCTGAATCAATGAACAGTGGATCCTTTCCTTATACAATGGCAATAAAGCTGATAAGGAGAAATGTATATATGATATGTGCTTAAGGATGTGAGAGTTTAAGAGTCTTACAGATAAAGTATTAATATATATGATTACGGGGTCAAAGCCAGTGAGCAATATTGATCATCAATAATCATTTATCAATAATTTGTGACTAATCATGAGAATATAAGAATTTCTATACTGGGTCAGACCAATGGTCCATCTAGTAGAGCAGGGGTTCTCAAACTTCTGTACTGGTGACCCCTTTCACATAGCAAGCCTCTGTGTGCGACCCCCTCCATTATAAATTAAAAACACTTTAAAATATATTTAACACCATTATAAATGCTGGAGACAAAGCGGGGTTTGGGGTGGAGGCTGACAGCTCACGATCCCCCATGTAATAACCTCGTGACCCCCTGAGTGTCCCGACCCCCAGGAGAACCCCTGTAGTACAGTATCTAGTCTCTAATAGGGGCCAATAACAGAAATTCAGAGAGGAGTGTACAGAACAGGGCAGTTGGAGTGATCCAACCCTGTCTTCCCCTCTCAGCTTCCAGTAGTCAGAGGTTTAGATTTGCCCTGAGCATGGGGTTGCATCCTTGACCATCTTGGCTAATATAGCCATTGATGGACCTATCCTCCATGAACTTATCTAGTTTTTTTTAACCCACTTATACTTTTGGCCATCACAACATCCACTGGAAATGAATTCCACAGGTTAACTGTGCATTGTATGAAGACATACTTCATTTTCTTTGTTTAAACCAGCTGCTTATTAATTTCATTGGGTGACCCCCTACATCTTTTGTTATGTGAAGGGGTAAGCAAGACTTCTCTACTCACTTTCTCCACACCATTCATGACTTTATAGACCTCTAGCATATCCCCTCCAGTTGTCTCTTTTCTAATCTGAACAGCCCTAATATTCTTAGTCTCTCCTCATATGTTCCATACCCCCTGTTGCCCTTCTCTGAACCTTTTCCAGTTTCACTATATCCTTTTTGAGATGGCGTGACCAGAACTGGACACAGTATTCAAGGTGTGGATGCACAATGGATTTATATAGTGGCAGTATGACATTTTCTGTCTTATTTCTATCTCTTTCCTAATAGTTCCTAACATTCTGTTAGCCTTTTGGACCTCTGCTGCACACTGGGCTGAAGTTTTCAGAGAACTATGCATGGTGACTGCAAGATCTCTTTCTTGAATGATAACAGCTAATTTATAAATCATTATTAGATATATGTGTAGTTGGGATTATTTTCTCGAGTGTGCATTTCTTTGCATTATTAATGTTGAATTTCATCAGCCATTTTATTGCCCACTCACCCAGTTTTGTGAGATCCCTTTGTAACTTTTCACAGTCAGTTTTGGTCTTAATTATCTTCAATAAATTTGTATCACCTCCAAAGTTTGCCACTTCACTGTTCATTCCCTTTTCCAGACCATTAATGAATATGTTGAACAGCTGAGGTTCCAGCACAGAGCCTTGAGGGACCCTGCATTTAACCTCTCTCCTTTGTGAAAACTGAACATTTATTCCTACCTTTTGCTTCCTATCTTTCAACCAGTCATTGATCCATGAGAGGACCTTCCCTGTTATCCTATGGATGCTTAGTTTCCTTAGGAAACTTTAGTGAATGACTTTGTCAAAGGCTTTCAATAACCAATAATTGATAGGAATTTTAGTTGTGATTATATATTTAATTAACAGAGTGCTCTTGAATTCATATTTGATTAATAATAACAGACCTCAAATATGTCAGCTTTGATGGGATTTATTAATCAAATAGCAAAAGCAGCACATACACAAAGAGGCATAGAATTACCAACAGCTGTGGAAGACTTTCTGTATAGAATCATAGAATATCAGGGTTGGAAGGGACCTCAGGAGTCTTATTCAATGTTTCCTCTAATTTTTTACATCCACGTGTGGAATGAATTTTGTTATGTGCACCAATATGGAGGTGATGTGTGGCAGGGGTGGGGCTGAGGGGTACAAAGTGTGGGAGGGGGCTCAGGGCTGGGGCAGAGGGCTGGAGTTCGGGGGTGAGGGCTCCGGCTGGGGGTGCCTCTCCCTGTCTGCGTGGCCCTTGATAGTCTCCTGCGTGGCCGTGCAGCTTAGAGGGAACTTAGGTCTTATTCCTCATTATTTCATGGGATAATTATACTCTTGTTACGCTTATTCGTTCATCATTCCAACCCTTATCTACTTTCTCCTTCTGGCTCATATTTCTCCTTATCTCATAAGTTTCTTGTTCCCTCATAACTTTCAAACCATCTCAACACCTAGAGGTTAGTCATGATTGATGCCTTTTTTGGACATTTTATTCATTACATATCTTGTGCACATCTTGTAGTTAGTACATTGCAAAAATATATCTTACAACAGTTTTTAAAATATGGTGTGGGTTACTGCACTGTAAAATTCCAATCCTTGCTAGATATCTTTATCGTAATGGCAAACCACCATGGATGTTTTTCTCCCAGGCAAGCCTTAAAATCTTTCCTGACCTATCTTTAAGCGTCAACAACAGGTAAAGATTTGCACCAGGAGATGGGTTCAGCTTCCTATAGAAGAGTCAAATATCTGCAAACAGTGGGGGCCTTTGGAATCTCCAATGTTTATTGAGGATATGATCCCCACCCCCACTTTTATGGATTGTTAGGACAAAGATTTCAGCCATTTAATTCTAAACTTCTCAGGGGTGGTGGATTTGAGAAACAGACTGTGACAATTATTCCAAATGAGCTGTTTTCCCTAGTGCACGTAGTGCATCACCATTTGCTGCAGATGGCAGATTCAAGAGTTTCTTAGCAGCTCCTGTATTATAGGCAGAGGACATGAGTCTTTATGGACAGGTTTAATTTGATAACCTTCATAGTTGTATGAGCACCATCTGCTCACTTATTCATGGAGTAGTACCAGCAGAAGATTGAGAGGGTCCCCCTGCCAGCTGTTCATAGAGGAGGGAGAAAACTATTTCATGTTTAAGGACTACCAAAGGAGACAGGTAACCAAGCTACTATTAGTGACATTAACCGCATGGATGACTGAGGAGGAGGAGTAGAAAGAACATGTGTTATTCCTTAGAGAACTAGTTGTTTTGTAGAGTTTTTAGGAGACACCAATTCAGGAGGTAACTGGTGTTTAACAGCGGGAAAGAAGGAAAGTTGATAATGTTGTCTAGACTGACTTTCAAACTATCCCTTCTGAAAATTTCAGTGAGTAGAGGTGAGCAAAGAATAGTAACAATTGTCATAAATATTTGTTTACATTCAAAATCCAATATCAATTCACCCATATTCACAACCTATTTTTTCCATTCATTTTCCATGAATATTCATGATAGGACACCTTCTGTGCTTAGATCTTCATGGGAAGAGAATTTTAAGCTCAAATGTCCAAATAAAGTCATGAGATCTCTTTAGCTAACTAGCTAATGTAGAATACATTTCAAATGTCAGATATTTACAGCAAACTATTCCCAAACAAGTTTCACACCAAGAGTTATTTGCTGAAGAAATTCATGGACAGGGAGAAAAGAAGGTAAAAGTCATCAAATGAATTATTCACTCAGCTCTACTCAGGAGGCCTGCCTCCCCATTACTATTCTCAGCCTCACCTTCTGGCTTGTGACCAGCAGAAGGAGATGGGTCAGCCAGGAGAGTAGGCCCAAGGAGAGAACCGTCTGGAACAGAGAAGGTGGGGGACAAGAAGGGAGAACAAAGGTGAGGTGGGTTGCAATAGCATTGGAATTGGCCCTGGTGAGGGACAAGACAATTTTGTTTCCTTATATATTTGAAGTGAACGAGTGCTACTTACTTTCTCCCTCTCCTCAGGTTTGTACATTCTGTTGTCCTGACACCACTCTTCCAGCTGGCCTGTCACAAACATTTACTTGATAGTTAGGCACTGCTAGTACTCCCAGCTCCTTGGATAATTAGGATGTGTGGAGAGAGCTTAATAGAATGTGATTTTCTGTATCTTCTTTCATAATCACGGTGTTCCAAAACAATGCTAGATATTGGCTGCATAGATAAATGGAACAGCCTTTATGCTCTCCTCAGCTTTGTTCTTACATTCTGGTTTATTCAGAGATTTATCATATTGGCCTGTAAACAATGGGGTTTATCCCCTATACTTACTTTTTAAAAAACAACATGGGATCAAAGTCATCCCTGGTGTAACTCAATATGATCTCAGTAAAACTACCCCAAGGATGAATTTGGACTGTTAGTTTAAAACAGAACAACCACCGAAGATGGTACAGCGGAGGCAGTGCTAATTTACCCTACAACACCTTCCCCTGTGTGCCTTTATCCTGATCTGCATGAATCACCTCTACGTAACATAGTCTACACACCCATTTAATTCTTAGCCTTTATTTTTTGAGAGTATCAGTACCTCATCTGGACTCGATAAACCAGAAGGCCCCTTCTCATACTATGTCCTAATTGTTGTAATAGTGTTAGTATATAGACAGACCCTTGCCTGTAAGATAGTGGTCCCACACCACCAATTAATTTCACAAAGGTCACCAAATGCCACCAGAAAGTAACAACTTTAGGTCACTACAGAAGAAACTCAAAAACCTATTATTCTGCAAGACCAAACAAGGCCTTTCAATCAAACTGCTGAATGTTATAGTACAGTTCTATTGTTGTCATTGACTTCTAAGTGGACTTGGCAAATCTTTAGCAACCTCATAATGGCTGTGCCCCCTGAATTCCTGATTTCCACTTCACTTCCTGATTCCTACTAACTGAACAGTGATGTTTTAAAAGGTGTAGGGAAAGGGGTCTGTTCAATATTAATCATAGCAGCATGGGACAGGTCCCTCTTAAGGAAAACTGCTGTTGTCTCACAGTTCCCTCCACTGTCGTGTGCATTTTCACCTCATTAAGTGGCTCAGGCTATCGAAGAAAAACAGATCCTTCTGCTCCCAAATGATTTTTAAAAATTTTAACTTGTAAACTGAAGCCAGAGAGTTTATGTTGCTTTATTTCAAATATATATACAATAAAGTGACAGACGGTAATGCCTGATTGGTCCTGACATAATGCTCCCAGCTGCACAAAATATTGTGATAGTCTGACTGGCTTTCCTTGATTAGATCTGACAGATTATTAGGATGGTGTTGGACCATGAGACACACAATTTCACAGTAAAGGCATAACTATCTTTGCACAATGCTTGATTTCATTAGTGATTTTTCCCCCTGCATGCATGCTTGCATTGTTTTTTGACAGATCCTCCTTTAGGATATATAAGGCATTAAGGCTGTATCACTTACATATGCTTATCATGTGTGACGTGGTGGTGGTGGCTGAAACTGTAGCAGCTTGGTCATGAGTGTCATTGCAGGATTATGAGGGGCAGAGAGAAATGTGATCCTATTTGCTTTGGCCCACCCTCTCTCTGCATTTTATGTCTATCGTAATGAGCAAAGTTATCTGAAAGGTAAAAGGACAAATAATAATGTTAGCAGGGAATTATTCTGTTGAATTCAAGGACCCATCTGCAGTAGCTGGTTGGAAAGCAGGGCAGGTATTAAGGTTTAGTCCCCACTCTCAGCTGGGATAATCAAAGAAACACACAAAATATGTAAAATAGAAATAATTCATACCACTGAAAAAGTAATGCATGGAGTGTGTTTTATATTGTGCGACTACTGTCCTTAAACATATGGACATATAACATACACACTGTATGCTGTAATTATTTTCTCATACCACCAATTGATTGGCAGAATTACTGTGGCAATCAACACAACGATTGCTATATGTGGAGGCTGTAGTCATACTGTAAATTATGGAGACACTATATAAATTGTAAACATCATGTATCTTTGACTGTATCCACTGAACTCTGCCCATTAATTAGTCTCCCTGGGACTAATTTTAACATTCAAAACCTCTCTTTAGCTTTAAAACAGCCACCTATTATTATAGGCAGGGCTCGTAGCTCCACCTATTATCAAGGTTGCCTGAAACTTCCCATTATAAGACCCTGTTTTCAGTTGCTTATAACTTTACCAAACTTTAACCATTTGGGCTGAAACCCAAACATCCACCATGGATACTGAATGAGGCATGGATCTTGTGGGGAAAAAAATATTATGTGATCATATAAATAAAAACTATATGATAATGCATGTGCACAAGGGGGCCAAATTAAGGTAACCTTAATTCTGGCATTTCCTAACTTTTGAGTGTGCAACCTTAATAATGTTCTTTTATCACAGTTTTATGTGTGTAATAATATAATCAGTCTGCCTGAGAACTGTTTTCTTTGACCTAAATGTGGCATTTCCCATGCAAAATTATACTTTTCTGGATTGCAAGAGGGACATATTTAGTCCTGGACCAGTTCTTGGAGCTGGTATATAGGTAAATGTATACCACTGGAATATTCCTAGCTTTGCAATGGAACATATAGCAGTTGACTTTGGCTCTGGAAGTTCCATGGTATTAGATTTTTAACACTATGACACTTTGATATTTGCAAAGACTATTTAAAATACATTTTAGAAACGTCAATAAATGAGTAGATATATTTTCTCTCTTATTCTGGGTCAAAGACATTTGAACTCATGGTACCTAAGGTATCTGACCTTACAGGTATAAAAATACACAGACTCCCAATAACAATTTGTAAAGCTCTCCAAAATATTTCTAAAATAATTTTTAATATGCAATATGTGCTGTATACACAATGCATGATCGTGTTGTGATATAAGATTGTGTCATCTTACACCAAGAATGATCTGTATTACTCATGTGTGACTTAACCACTTATTGATAATCTGGTTATCACAAACTCATGCCATTAAAACCTTTGTAGCACAGCACAACGTCGGGTATTATTCTCACACACACACACACACACACACACACACTCACATCTACCTGTCAATACAAATTGCTGGTCCTAGGTTCTATGGGTCACACTCCAGCTCACTTTCTACCTATAATTATACCTCCCCCTCCCCATTTCTGTATAGCAATGGGTTGGTATGGTGGCATAAAAGAAAGCATCAGATGCCAGAGGCAAGAACAAGGTATTATGCAAGTGGCCATTATACAACGTCCCTTTTTGTACATTTCATCTCACTAACAGTTCTGAGTCCCGTTTCCCTGCTCTAAAGTATTAGACCCTACTCCCCTCCTCTGGCATAAACTAGCATTAGGGTACGGCGTGGGTCACCTGATTATCCAAATCTGCATCCACATTGGCTGGTTGGGCTTTTCTGACGGTGTCACATCTGTGGACTATTTTACAATGGTGCACATTTGGGTTGTCACTATACAAGCAAATATTTTATAAATGTCCATTCTGTTGAATAGTTATGGACAAAAAATATTAGGAAGATTTTTTTTTTAAATTACCTTTACTTGTACCCTTACGCCCAGTTTTGTCTTGTATGGATTCAAAATATATATCAATAGGTAACTTTATTAGTGTGTTCAGAAATCCAAATATATAAAATCCATTAAAAAAACCTCAAGAAATATTCTTGGTCTGTGCATTTTTCAAGCAGAACTAAGTCTATTTTGTGGTGAAAATAGACCCAATTTTTCAGCCCAAATGGGAACTTTACCAGGTTAAAATGGGCTGAATTGTCAAGGCAAGGTGGGTTTTGCATAGAACTCAGGAACGTCATATTTTCATGTTTGGACTGCAAAACTAGACATTTCATCCTAACTGCAAAAATAAGTAAATGGTTAGGAGAATGAAATGATACTTAATGGCAAAACTATAGTGATTAGCAACAACAGCCTCAAGCCTTCAAAATGAAGAAATTGAAAAAAGCCACCCACGTGATTTTAATGCATCTCATTGCAGCCCAATGTTAAATTGCTGCTACATTGTGTAAATGACTCATCATAGAGATAATAATCATTAATAATTAGTGATCACATTTAATCTAGGTTCGCAGTTAAATAAAAAGCTTTTATAGCATAGAAGTACCTGCTGTCAAAAAAGAAATTCAAATAGCAGCTTTACAAATGTCAGGTCCTTTATGGCCTCATTTCATACTTGTCTTCTCACATCAGAAACTACATACTTCAGTGGCTATTTAGACCATCCCTCACACTCCCTTTTAACCTTGGAGCTACAGCACTTTCTGTTATTTTAAACTCCTTCAAAGCACGAGTCTTGAATTGAGAACCTGTAGCTGCCCCCCCAAAAATGCTGAAATCGAACAGATTTATCTCCGCATATATTGGTACCTCAGTATTGCCTACTTAAGTCAATGGAAAGACATCCAGGGCCTTGGATCAGACCCTTAATTTCTATATTTATCTCTTTTCCATGGTCAGATGCATTTCAGTGCCAAACAGACAGGTGCTGTTACTGCCCCGATTTCTCTGTCTCAAATCCCACACCATGCCAGTATTACCCTCTAACGCCCCTAGCATCAGGTACTTCTTGTGGTCAAAGGGACAATATATGTTCCAAACACCATTATAAAGAGAACAAGGCATGGAGTGCCTCAGGACTTTGCAATGTTTTCAGTTAATGCTGAGACATTTAAGTATGTTGACTAGAAACGAGCTCTCCAATAGATTGTGACAGGATTCTTTTTAATTACACGATTGGAAAAACAAAGAATATATTTTAAGTTTCAAAGCAAAATCCCATGAATCATGCTCTAACCTCCAATTTCTTGTGTGGTTTAGGTATGACTAACACCAGGCAATTGTTTCAGTGTGATATTCACTATTTGATTAGATTGTGCTGCAGTCCAGTCACGGAGGTGGGCACCCACTGGGTGCACAATCACTTTTGCCGCTGCAAATCGGTTGTGCACAAAAGAGTAGGTGTGCAAATTAGTAGACAAGGGATGCAAATTTAGACCTCGGTATCGATGAATAAAGGCAGCATGATGCAAATCATGAGCTCTGGGTGTATTCTAATAAAAAGTTTAGCCTATCCAGTGGATGGTATTTCTATAGCAACAAATCCTGTGAGCATGAGCTGGATTTCCTGGGAATATGGGGCCTGCATGGCTGTGTGATTGTCATGCAGGTGCAGTGGAGTTCACAGAGCCCTCAGTAGTTGTGTGGTGAGGACATGCCAAGCCCCACCAGCCTTTCACAAGTCTTGAAACTTGGCTGGCCAAAAAGGAGACATATCTCTTCCCCTTCATTTAGAGATATCAGGGGAAGCACCACTGCCCTGCCCTCTTCATGTTGCCCACTGCCTTATGTGGGGATGGGGATAGGCATGGAGTTTCTAAAGGGAGTGGCTGAGATGCTACAACCAAATGATGGTCTCCTCAAACTAGATTTGATGCTCCCCGACTTACGCGAGCGTTCCGTTCCGGAACGCCTTGCGTAACTTGAATTTTGTGTAACTCCGAAATGTATACCCAACCATTACGCAAAAAAAACCAACCCCTCCACCCCTGCAAAAAATCCCTATTTCTAGCTTACAGAACTTTTTCTGTAAGTGCGGATTTGCATAAGTTGGGTTTGCATAACCCGGGGGGCGTCTGTAGTGCTTCAGGAGCCCACCCAGGCCCTGAAGCTCTAGCTGAGATCCACATCCATTCAGTGGGAAGGTGGGGATTTAGCTCATTCCCATTAAAACCAATATACTTAAATAGAGGTATCATGGTCTAGACAGGAATGAATAGGTTTGGGAGGCAGGAGCTTCTGAGTTTCTAATCGTGGCTTTGCCACTGACTCACTGCTTGACCTATGCAAAGTCATTGTGCCTCCATGTTCTCATCTGCACCATAGCATCTGCTCACCAACCTTTCAGTAATGTTGTGATGATTAGTTATTATCTACAGAGCCCTTTGAACATGTGGGGCCTGAGTAGTTTCTCTTTTCCACCAGTTGAATGTTGATGTAACGCAACTGATTTCCTTGGAGAAGAGAATGAGGCCTGCTGAGTGCTATATAAGATAGTGGTTCTCAAAGCCGGTCCACCACTTGTGCAGGGAAAGCCCCTGGTGGGCCGGGCCGGTTTGTTTACCAGCCGATCACGGCTCCCAGTGGCCGCGGTTCGCCGCTCCAGGCCAATGGGGGCTGCGGGAAGCGGCAGACAGCACATCCCTCGGCCCACGCCACTTCCCGCAGCCCCCATTGGCCTGGAGCGGTGAACCGCAGCCACTGGGAGCTGTGATCGGCTGAATTTGCGGACGCAGTAGGTAAACAAACCAGCCCGGCCCGCCAGGGGCTTTCCCTGAACAAGCGGCGGACCGGCTTTGAGAACCACTGATATAAGAGCATTGAGATTCCTCTTGTGATCATTTATAGAGAATAGCCACAATAATTTTAGGATCAAAATACATTATTCAAGGGATGTTGGCATTGAAGTTTTTTAGGTTATTAGATAAGATCTGTCTAGGGATGTCCAATTGTCCCTCTGAGTAAGCTACATTTTCAGCTGATAGTTAAGGGTTGTTGCCTAACATTTGGCCTTTTGAAGCATTTTCTTTAAACGTTTTAAATTCCATGCATCATTTACATTTTTCCCATGGTAAAAAAAGAAAAGAATTGATATTTTTTGTCCTTTCATGGACACTTTGTTCAAAAGAGAAGCAGCACAGCCCGGGTCGCAATTAAGTTACAGGATTCTCAGGGGGAGAGAGACCAGATGGCTCAGGTAAATGGATATGATTTTGCAAGGTGAGCTAATTATCTCATTGTACAGCCCCAACCCTTAACCAGACTTTCACAGGAGGACAATGATAACTGTTCTCCCCTTCACTTCTTTTTCCCAGGGCGAGCTAACTATCAGAGCCACTGTGAGGAGAGGGAAAGAGAAGGCCACCTTCTTGGGTAGGAGGAGCCCAGTTCAATAACTGCCCAGCAGATTTGCCAGGAGGCAGTAGAGGGGCATAGCTGTAGACACAGATCAGTGGCCCAAGGCATGTAGATGGAAAGCCCTGATGGCCAAGGATAAAGAGAGACTATCCTGTGAAAGACCAGATGAAGGTATTCCAGATTCTGCTCCTGTGAAGTGCAACCTTTGTCATTTGGGAGAGATAGCTAGGGCTCAAGTCTTAAACTTTACAGATCAGTGACAGTGTAGTGTAACAGGCCCAAGCAGTGCTGAAAACTAGAAGACTGACCTGAATCACCGACAGTAGCCTACCAGTGGTTTAGGTACACTACATAGGAGTGTGGTCTCTAGTGTTACCCATTTACAGTAGAGATGGGGGAGAGGGGAGGGGAGAGAAGGAAATTTTGTGAATATTCATGCACATTTTTAAATACATTCACCTTATTCATTATTTGGACTTTGGATCAATTTGGTAAGGACCAAAAGTTGCTACTGACAGAGATTATGAAATGTAGGGCCGGAAGGGACCTCCAGAGGTCCCCTAGTCCAGCCTCTTGTGATGTAGCGGGACCAAGTAATCCTAGATCATCCCTGACAGGTGTTTGTCCAGCCTGTTCTTAAAAACCTCCAATGATGGGGATTCTACAACCTCCCTTGGAAGACTGTTGCAGAGTTTAACTACCCTTATAGTTGGAAAGTTTTTTTCAAATATTTAACCTAAATTTCCCTTGCTGCAGATTGAGCCCATTACTTCTTGTCCTATCTTCAATGGACATGGAGAACAATTGATTGGTGTCCTCTTTACAACAGGATTTAACATATGTGAAGATTTCTCAAGTCCCCGCCCAGTCTTCTTTTCTCAAGACTAAACATGCCCAGCATTTTTAATCTTTCCTCATAAGTCAGGTTTTCCAAACCGTTTATCATTTTTGTTTCTCTCCTCTGGACTTTCTCCAATTCACCCACATCTTTCCTAACATATGGAACCCAGAACTGGACACAGGACTCCAGCTGAGGTTTCACCAATAATGGACAGGGTGGGACAATTACATGTCATTTTATGTACGATACTCCTGTTAATACACTACAGAATATTAGCCTTTTTTGCAGCTGCATCACATTGTTGACTCATATTTAATTTGCGATCTATTGTAACTCCCAAATCCTTTTTAGAAGTACTACTGACTAGCCAGTTATTCCCCATTTTTAATATGTGCATAATATTTGTCCTTTCTAGGTGTAGAACTTTGAACTTGTCTTTATCAAATTTCATCGTGTTGATTTCAGACGAATTTTCCGATTTGTCGGGGTCATTTTGAAATCTAATCCTGTCCTCCAAATTGCTTACAACCCCTCCAAGACTGGTTTCATCCACAAATGTTATAAGCAAACTCTCTGCTCCAGTATCCAAAATATTAATGAAAATGTTGAATATTACTGGACTCAGGACTGACCCCTGCTGGACCCCACTAGGTGCTTGGTGGCTTTATGTGAAATGAGTTGTTCTCAGTCTAGCTCCCTATAGGGCAGGTTTCTATGTCCATATCATCATCAGCAATCATGTAATCCCCACCCTAGGTGACTGTTTCAACAGAGAAGCCAATGAAAGAATGGACATAGAGACTAAAGTACTTATTCTTATAGGACATGATCCAACTCCCATTGAAATCAATGGGGATCTTTCCATATACTTTATGAGCTTTGTATCAGGCCATTGCTGCTAAAGGAAGTCTGTCCAGAACGGTGTTAAAGTACGTGGTTGGGACCTTTCTACTCCTGCTGGCAGTCGACCTTTCTGTGGATAAGCGGAGGCATTTAGCCTCCTAGTGCTATCATGCTGGCACATAATACCAGCACTACTTTACTTTTTATTTAAAGCCTCTCTGCAGGAAGTGTAAACACAGTAACAGCAGAGAGACAACTTCCAAGTGATGTTCATAGAAAATCCCCATGAGATTTTAACGCCAGGGAAGTTGAACATTGACACTCTCCATTTGCTATGTATAATAGGATTAAGAAGCTGATGTGATATAAAATAAAGTACTTTATGTGATCATTTTGTACAGTCTAAGACCAACTTTCATTATTTTTTCTTGTTAATGTAGTATAATCACACAGAGAGAGGTTAATGTGCGTTTTTTGCAAAATAGCTTTAAAAAGAGCTTGTATACATTTCAAAGTGAGACAGAAATGAATGCATTAAAACTATTTTCCTTTTATTTTAAAAAGAGCTGTAGTGAAGGATGTAATGTATTACCCTGTAACTTTACAAGCTGTTTCCAGAACACCACCTACACTCGATGTATTATTAACTTCCTTAATAGGGTGGGTGCCGTGCAGAGAGCTACTGAATGTTATTGATGTTTTCAATTTTAAGGCTCGCTAGTCCAACTGACAGAAATATTTGCTTCTTATTTTGATATCAGTTAATTTTGTATACTTCTGACTGTCAATACACATCATCACAAGAGTCTTCCGCTATAAAAACACTCAGAAAAATACTTATACATCAGTGTGAAACCTACAGATAATACATTTGTATTATGGAAAAAACTGTTATTTCTCGTGTGGTTTGTATGAGGGGATGAAGTTACCATTCTTGATTCCAAACTAAGGAAATAACTAAGGAGAGTAGATTCCAGACACAGCAGAGGTAGACTTGTTCTCCAGGTCCCATGAGACTATAAAAGAGACCTAGGTGTTGCCTTTTGAACCCTTTGGCCTATCAGGAATCTGTGTACCTGAACTTTTCAACAAATGCCACTCTTTAAAGTCAACAGGAGATGTTCCTTTTCTGACTTTGAGCACTGATCTTCTGTAATGGTATTTCCTGTTAGTAACTGCATTGTACTCAATGGAAAGTGTCTTTCTTTGTCCACTGCACCCTGTCTTCTCTTTTGGAGGTGACCTGATATTCAGCTCATTCATTACTGCCTTGATTGGCCCAGCCTTCTCAGAGATAGAAGTTCAAGAGCTATGTCCAGTATTTTTTATGCCTCACAGAAATACAGTTGCTTCAGCTCTTTCCACTTTGCTTCATCCAAAAGTCTGATGATATTCTCATCCAAAGTCTGGGACATCTCAAAATTCCATGGAAACATGGATGCCACAGTGTGATCAATCCTTTCCTTTGCATTAGGGGAACACCAAGAAGACTTCTCTGAAGCAGACCACTTGCCTAGCAACTCTGGTTGCCTTAAACATATTCAACCACTGCTCTGGTTCCTACTCTGCAAATGAAGTTTTTCAAAGTCTTTGTCCTGATAGTGAAAATGCTCCGTAGGAAACAGCCTATCCTTCTATGAACTTGAACTCCATTTGAGAGCTATGTTCCACTGGAACCATGAAACTGTTGACCAGTAGCAGGAGGCTTGTGAGAGTGGGAGACAGAGCTTTCATTGGAGCTGAACTTAAACTTCTGCAGGAGATCAGAATTACCACAGACCTCACCACATTCAGAAGTAAATGCAAAAGCCATTTCTTTGACTTAGCTTCTCCTTAGTAACCCTTCTCATAGTCTACTCACATATGAGGAGATCGGGAGATGAAAGAATTAGTGTGGGGGTGAAACCTCGGCCTTTCAAGCTACTCCAACATGGACAGAAGGGAGGGACAGTGTTTGCAGCTTTGCTTTATTAATATGGTAGGTAACTCAGCTACTGGTGTACAAGTAGATTAGATAGATAAACCAAGTACCTTAAGTGCAATCTCTCTATTGCAGTCTACCTGCAACATACTAGACAGTGATGGCATCCTCTTGAGGTGCTAAGAGAGTCCAGGCACAGAATGAGGGATCTGGTAGCCCACAGTTGTAATGAAAAATAAAGAAACATGATAGAGGTGTTCCATACTCATCACACAGTATATTTCAAATGAATCACAAAGTGCTAGATTCACAAAGGGGACTTAGGCACTGCAACAATCAGCATTGTAGCCAGTGGCAGAGCCAGATTTTGGAGCCTAGGGGATGTGATGGGTCTGGAGAGTGAGCCTGCCCTGCACTCACCTAGCAGAGACAGCTCCTCTCCTGCGGGGCTGGGCGTGGCTTCTCACTTTGGTCATTGTGACCTGGCACATGGGGTCACAGCACCACTCAGGTTTGGCCCTACTGCCCCTGCATCATGACGGAGGGGCAGCCAGGCCAAATCTAAGTGAATGGCATTGTAATGTGGCTCATAGAACCACAGGGCATGTCACAACGCCTGGAGTGCAGAGCCAGGCCAAGCCCCATGGGACAGAAGCTGCCACTGCTGGGTGAGAACAAGGCAGGCTCACTCTCCAGCCCCTTGCAAAAAGGTGCACATGTACACCTAAAGGCTGCCAGATGGGTGGTCATACCCCTGACCCATTAGCTCCGCCACTGGTTGCAGCACCTAATTTTTAGATGCCCTTCTGCCTAATGGAATTCACAGCCCCAAGTGGGGCACCCAAGTTCTCTATACAATGCACGAGGAGAGTTAGGTACCTACAAAGAGATTCACAAACCCCAGGACACTGAACGGGGAGCTCCCTAAGCTAGCCAGTAGCAAATGCGGAGAGAGAGGCATGAATTAGGCCTTGCTCCTCAAAAGGAGATAGGGCCAGTTGTAAGTGCCTATCTCCACTCAGTATTCTTGGCTGTATACCTCATGTGGTGTTAGGTATTTAAGGCAGGTTAATAGTTTCTCATGAAAAACTGAGGAGGAGGTGGTAGTAGTAGTGTAGGTTAAGTGCCAAGCTGCTGTGCAGTGTCACGACAGAGGCAGCTGAGCACACACCCAGCTATCTAAACTTTGTCACCTTGAGCAGTGGACACTTAACAATCTACAGGGTTAGGTGGCAGCTGGGTAGCAGTTTTATGAATGCAAGTGATGCCTAAATGTTGGACTTAGGTGCCTAAAGTGGCAGTTAAGTGCCTATGTCCCCCTTGTGAATATACCTCAAAGTTTCCAGGAGTATATTCTTAGCAAAATGCTTAACCTAGTTTGTTGTTGTTTGTGTTGGTTTTTACTTCTTTGTTTTTTAAACAAAAAACATGTTCCAAGCCATTAGCTCTGTATTTGACAGTGGTGCGACCGCTGCTGGAATACTGTGTCCAGTTCTGGTGTCCACAATTCAAGAAGATAAATTGAATTGATAAATTGTTGATAAATTGAAGAGGCTTCATAGAACGATTAAAGGATTAGAAAACATGTCTTATAGTGACAGACTCAAGAAATTCCATCTATTTAGCTTAACAAAGAGAAGGTTAAGGGGTGACTTGATTATAGTTGGAACCCTTTGTTTTCAGCTTCTATTTTATTTATCTTTTCCAGGAATTTATCAGTGTTTATTATCACCACAACAAAAATAGATGAAAATCAGTGCAAAAAACTATTAATATTTTTCTGGATAAATATTAGGGTTTATTTTGGTGGAGGGAAAGACGGGGGGGGGGGGAGTATTCAGTAGATTAATGCTTTGAATTCCATTCATCAATGTGGTTTGCTGAAGAACTAAAACAGAACTCAAAACACGCCACCTCTGAGTTTAAGAAAACAATACATCTCTAATCCTCAAATAAAACTTTTTCATTTGAATAAACAATTTACTGTTGTAAACTTAGAACTACTAGTCTATAAATATTTACATTTAATAATTGGGCCACACCATTTGCAGCACATACACTCAACTTCATCCTTTTCTCCTGTTTTTGGTTTTTAAAAACTTTTGAATACTTCCTTGTGTTCTGAAATGTATTCCGATACAGACTTTCATACTCTTCCCATTTTAGTGTGTCAAGTCTTTAAACCATTATCTGCTAATAGCTTGAAACATGTACATGGTGAGCATGAGATTCATCAGTACGTTCAGATGCGCACAAACTTCAGAACTTGTGTGCGTGTTTGTTTGTTTATTGTGTGTATCTTCTAGATCAGTGGTTCTTAACCTGGGATGCACGCACCCCCTGGGGGTGTGAGATGCCCTTTCTGGGGGTGTGAGACATGCCAGATTTTTTTAGAAGGTAAATCATCGAAAACACAAATTAAGCACAGGCAGGTAAGTACAACTACTTTGTTTCATCAAACCTATGTATTTATTAACATTTTTTAACGATCACCGTAATATACAAACAAAAAATATATCTAGGTTTAAAGAACTTAACTACTTCAATGATTTTTTATAAGGGGTGCGAGAACATATTTTGAGAACCAAAGGAGTGCAGGCTGCAGTAAAGGTTAAGAACCACTGTTCTAGACTATTACATAGCTTTACTTCAACAGACAGCTTTGTATATACACACAGACTAATGTATTATCGTAAGACATATATCTCATGCAATGTATTGTATTTTCCCTAATAAAATAAGATATTTTTATATATTTGAATGATACAAAAGAAGGGTGAACATCAGAAAAAAAACCTGAATAATACTTTTTGTAAAACCTGGAAATCTTTCAGTAAAAATCAGTTTAAACTGAAAATGAAGGGGCTTAATTACAGTTTATAAGTATCTAAATGGGGAACAAATATTTAATAGTGGGCTCTTCAGTGTAGCAGAGAAAGCTGTAACACAATCCAATGGTGGGAAGCTAGACAAATTCAGACTGGAAATAAGGTGTACATTTTTAACAGTGAGAATAAATATCCATTGGAACAACTTTCCAAGGGCCGCGGTAGATTGCCTGTCACTGGCAATTTTTAAATAAAAATTGCATGTTTTCTAAAAGATTTGCTCTAGGAATTATTTTGGGGATGTTCTATGCCCTGTGCTATACAGGAGGTCAGACTAGATCATTACAATGGTCCCTTCTGGCCTTGGAATCTGTGAATCTATGAACTAGCGATTGCGAACCTGATCTCTCTCCTTTTGACTTTAATGGTATTGGATCAAGCCTTGAAACAGATTCCGGAAGCCCTCTTCCCATCACTTCCACAGCTGAATGAGATGGCCACAGCTGCAGACTGGCACAAATTACAATGTATTGCCTATTACTAGGAGGACCCCCTAGTCAAAAGAGAAAAAAATAAAAATTGAAAATTGAGGGAGATCAGCAGTATAAACATTAGTTTGACAAATCTAGAGTTACCGCCATCTCCGGAAAATCCTAGCAGGTCAGCTCAGCCTTTCATCCGCCCAAGATAGATAATTGAATACCATTGTAGTTAACTGTGTGGGGGCCATTTGGATGAGCCTGTAACAACTGAGTCTCCCTATGCTTTATATAGGTGGCAAAGATCCCAAGATATTTTCTGTAATAAGGTTTGTCCTGATGCTGTGATGTCCTGTATCCTCTTACAGGCACACTTGCAATGGCTAGAGACATTCCAGATACACTGTCAGTGCCAAATCCTGAGCATAAAGTGGTTTGACTTTGTGCAAAATGTCATTAACTCGCAGAGATCTGGCCTTCCTTCAATCGCTCATTATATTCCTAAGTGGTGTTGCATGCTTTTCGGCCATGTCACCAGAATGAAAAAAAAAAACAAAAAAACCCAGCACACCATGCTCTCAACCTCTCCATCAGCAGACAAATGGGTGCGTGGCCTGACTAACTGGCACTGCCCACAGGGCTGCCTGAGATTCATGGATCTGCAGGATTGAGCCAGATCTGGGAACTTCACTACATGATGCCTAGCACGACATCATCAACTGGCTGGCACAGCAGTCCTCAGTAGACTGTGTGTTTTTGATTGATTGATTCTGATGTCAGACAAAATTTCCCCCTCACCACGCTGATGCATGATGTAATGTATTCATTTTTTCTGCTCTCCACCCAGGTGTGGCTACTTTTCAGGGATATATTATAGAACTGTGGATGTAACGTGGCGGTGACATCAGCATGATACATTTCAGAGCATTGTGACAAACTGCATTCATTGTGCACCTTTGACCACCTCATCTGCACACAGCTCATTAATCCATCTCAAGCTTCTGTCATTCCAAACTCCTCAACACCTTCAAAAAAATATCCTTCTTTCCCTCACATACCTTCTCACTCTAGCCATTTGGGTACTGGACCTTGTTCAGATCAATATTACTACCTTTTTAAATTAAATGTTTGTTTTAATGGTGGAGAAAATGTTTTAATTTTTAGTCTCCTGTCATTCAAAAATAGATGAACTTGTTTTACTCAAAACTATCCCTAAAAGATTCGGTCCAGAGACCTTCAGGCTGAAAGTGAAAGTTTCATAGCATTATAAGTGACCAAAGCTAGGAAGTTATAAAGAAATGCTTAGGCAGCATTAGCTACAATGGTTGAGTGCTTCAGCTCTAATAAGTAAGATGGTGCAAGACGGTAACGTTCAGCTTCTGGAGTGAATTTTCCCAGAGTCTGGGAATTTTTAGATCCTGTTGCTGAGTGATGACATGCAAAGGGAAGATGTTTATAAATCAGTCCATAAGTTCCAAAGGGCCTGATTGGTCCATAACTAAAAAGAGCTAGAACTAGAAATATTCATGGAGGAAAGTGCCATCAGTGGCTATTAGCTGGGATGGGCAGGGATGGTGTCCCTAGCCTCTGTTTTCCAGAGGCTGGGAGTGGGCAACAGGGGATGGATTACTTGATGATTACCTGTTCTGTTAATTCCCTCTAGGTCACCTGGCATTAGTCACTGTCAGAAGACAGGTGGACCATTGGTCTGACCTAGTATGACTGCTCTTATGTTATGTTCTTAAGACCTGAGCTCCCACAACCTTCACTGAAATCAGTGCTCAGAGATCTTTGAAAACTCAGGCCATTAATGGACATGAGCATTTGACAACTTAGAGTAAGCTAGTTCTGTATTGCATATATGGTTGGAGGAAAAGCCTGAGAGGAAAAACTGTTTGACTATGATAAATAAAACCTGAAATTAAATTTCAACTCTGAAATTTGGAAATGAACTTGATTTTGCAATTGCCCACAAATTAGTCTCTGTTAGGGGCTCTGAGGTTTGGAATTTCTCCCACCATGGTCTGAAAATAAGCCCGAACCACTGACCTTCAGCACAGGCTGTCAATCTCTCCTGTTTTCATGGGTTTTTGGGAGGGCAGCGAGTGTTCTGGCTCATTGCAAGGGTGATATGTTCTCCTCTAGTTGATGGCTAATCTAACCAGCATGAGGGGAGCTGCAACACCTGATTTATGTCCATCTTGTTCTAAGAACTCCATTTTGAATTTACAGCATTGATATATGTATTACCTTTTTATGGTATGTCTAAATAAATGATAGCTGGATAGTGACTTGGACTATGTGCCCACACAAGGGACTAAGAATGAGTATCCCCTATGCAAAGCTCTCTGGATCTAGGGTCTGGGCATGCAGGAATAGGCAGATCTACTCCTGCACTTACCCCTTCTGTGGAGCAGATGGGCAGGCACAGACAGGGACTATGGAAATCTTGGCCAGAGTAACTGAGCCAGCACATGGGGTGCTGTAATTTGTTGCATCTATAGGTCAGCCCTAAATAACTGTCCCCAGGAGCAAGAAGAGAATAGGGGAGGAATTCTGAGTCACAAGGCTCCTGCTGGGATGGTGCAGCTCACACACTGCCCATTGCCAAGGGCAATGCTTACAGGCACAATCTAGCCCTAAGGAAGTAAACTAAAGACCTTTGATACAAGGTTATACCTCTTACAGATGGAGTCCACAGACAGAGGAACATTTCCAAAAAGCATATAGAGTTTTGTGGGATCCAGTGCATTTTAAAGAAAAGATGTATATGTTGGAGTCAACAGGCCAAATTCTACCCTCAGTGATATATCACACACACACATAATTCTCATCAGAGTCATTAGGGGCTATGCATACATCTGAGAGACAAAGTGGGTCAGGTAATATCTTTTATTGGACCAACTTCTGTTGGTGAGAGAGACAAGCCTTTGAGCCACACAGAGCTCTTCTTCGGGTCTGCCTACTACATTGTACCTATAATGAGAGCAGAATCTGGACCAATATCAAGTGAGAGTGGGGCAGTGTAGGAAGAGGCTGGCATTAATTTGATTAATCTTGTTATTCCTAGTAGCCCACCAAAAAGGCCTTTGGAATGCCCAGATAAGGCACGGGTGTGCATGAGTTACTGCAGGGATAATACTAGTCAACAAAGAACAGATTCCATTTCAGAAAGTTTGATTGAATGAAAACAATAAACTAGAGTGTACAGAATGTATATAAGATGCTGGTAATTTAGCACAGCTGCATACTTCGCTCTGCAAAGAGTCTACATGGCTTCCCATGCGTGGCTGAGCCTCCTCCGCTACCTTTTGATTGGCTTGGTTTTGTTTTCTAATGCAGGCAGACTCTCTGCTTCTGTGATTTCGCAGTTGTGTGGAATCAGAATTAAATACTGACTTGTGATTGATTAAAAGCAAATATATACTGCCTGTGGAGGTGGCATTTTGTTTAATCCTGAAGCTTGCTCCAAGAAGACCTACATCTCAGGGAACACAGAACTGGTAAACTCCACATATTTTGAAAGTAGGTAATTTTGTCTGCTTTCATCGGGATTTAAACCCATGGCCTGCCGAACAAAAAGACCCAAAGCATCCAGCAGCTTCATTACTACATTATTACAAACGGTTTAGCTGCTTTGCCATTGCTGCTGTTGTTCAATTAAAGTCAGCTGACTCTGTGCCTAACATGTCATTATTCTGATGCTTCTCCATCTCTTCTCTCTCAGTTAATCCAAACTGCTGAAATGGTAAAGACATTGCACTGCAGGCACTACTTATCTCTGCGGGTTTTTTCCCCCCTCAGGACCATCAGCTTAATGTTATTTATTTATTTATATATTAATAAAATTGACTTTTAAAGAAATTGCAGGACTCCTGCATTACCAGATAATTGTATCTTTCTCAAATTAATAACCAACTCCAGAGAGTACAATTATAAATGAGAAGTATGGTTGAAGAAAAATGCCTGAATTGTATAGTTTTTCATTAAATAACTGAAAAGCAATAGGCAACCCAATTATTAAAAAACAGCTGGAGTCCTGCTTGGACTTGCATTTCTCTAGGAAGTATTGTCTCTGCTATGAAATGCTGAGATGTTTGAGGCCATTATTCTCAGTTTCCTTCCCTTCTTTTTTTTGTTACTTAACACTATAGGTATACATTGTATTATCAATGTTAGTGTTAAGTTTAATTCAGATATAATTTTTAGAGGTGGGATGGATAATGGTGGGAAGTTTAAGTAGCTTGTCGATTGCTTACCTGCTCATTGTGTGTGTATATACACAAGCCAGAATGGCTTTATGACTAGGAGCTGGACAAATGCCATTCAACCCCTCCCCCCCCAAAAAACACTCAATACTCACAGATGATTAAATTCTCTCCCGTGTAGCAGGCCAGCTCCAGGTGTCTGCACCATTAAATCCTTCTTAAGTCATATTTTTGAAGCATCCCCCAGCAATTCACCCCACCACACCATGCATTAAGCATCCAAATGTTTGGTGTTGGCCCTGTACAGAAACACAAACCTTCATCACAATTAGACTTGATTATTGGAATTCCCATATAGCAGAATAACCAGGAGTGTTATTTTCACTGCCTGGAATGCAGCAGCACATTTGTTTACTGGTTTGACCTCATATTATCATATTATGGCAGTCCTGTATTTTATTTAGGCATTATCTCCCTATAAATTGGTGAATTGATTTAAAGTTATTTTTTAAAGAGGATAAAACATCTTGGCTTGTTTGACCTAGTAAAAAGAAGGCTCAGAGGGGATAAGATTGCTCCTCAGGGGGGTAAACACCAGGGAGGTGAAAGAACTATAAAAGTTAAAAGACAGTGTTGGTACAAGAACAAATGGGTATAAACTGGTCATGGATATATTTAGTGTGAAAATTAGAAGATTTCTAACCATCAAAGGAGTAAAGCTCTTGAACAGCCTCCCAATAGGAATACTGGTGGCAAAGAGCCTGATTAGTTTTAAGATACAGCCCACTAAATTTATGAGGTGGACTGTATGATGAAGTTGCCTGTAGTTGTGGTGGTGGGCGTGGGCATGGGCTAGGCTTAGGGGCCTAGGGAGTCCTTTCCAGTCCTGTTTCTAAATCTCAGGCTTCAGGACTTTCGCTGGTTGCCTATAGAGATCAGGAAGGAATTCTCTTCCCTCACACCACCCCAGGGTATTCTGGACTATTTCTGTTTTTTTCTCCTTCTTCTGTAGCATCAGAGATGGCTATGGCTGGAGATGGAACATCAGATGGAGGTACCGGTGCTGTGAGGCAGTTCAGAAAATTCTCTCTCTCAGATATTTCGCTGGTGGGTCTTGGTCACATGCACAAGGACATATTGATCACCATTTTTAGGCATAGGGAGGAATTCCTCTTAGGTCAGATTGGCAGGGACCTGGGATTTTATTGCCTTCCTCTGCAGCATGAGATGTGGGTTGCTTGCTAGGACCACCTGGGTATATCTCACCAAATCAATTCCCTGTCATTGCGGGGGCCTCGAGTATTGGTGAACCTCAGTCCTTCCTATTCTCTTGCTGGTGGCCGTGCTGACAATTTTTCCTAAAATACTTAATTAACTTTAGGAAAAACAAATAAATATGCACATATACATGTCCAAATCATTGTAATTTATTTAAGTAGGGTTTTTCAGACTCAGTAATAAAAATAATGTACAATGGTCTCTATACTTTACTGGACCTAAACAGAATAGAAACAGAAATTGGGTGCTTTGCATGTTCTTGTCTTTTTGTTGGTCTTTCTTTTGCTTTTTTGGTTGCTTTAAAAAAAATAACTTGCTAGATAATAAGTCTGCTGCTGTGAAGAGAGATATTTGTATGTTTGTTAATATCACTTTTCACAGCAAACTTATCAGCCCCAGCAAGCTTTGGGACAAATTAAGTCCTGGATGGGGAGGTGGGCAGGGAGGCCGCGGGGCCCAGGGATGATGGCGTGGGTGGTTAGCAGGCTCTTGTTCCAGGCTCTTGTGTGGATGGAGCCTGAAGCGCCATGGCCGAAGCCTGCCCCCTGCCCCCCCCGGGGAATTCACCAGGTGCATGCCCCTCCAGCATTTGTGTCTCTGGAGCCGGGCGGGGCCCAAACCCCACTGGTGGTCCTGGAAGAGGGGCCCCTGCTGCTCCCCCACCCCATTACAGCCCAGGAAGCTGTGGCCGCAAGAAAAGCCCCTGGTGACCGGTTGCGACCAGGGTGGCTGCATTTGAGAAATGCTGGTTTATACTGTAAACTATTGGACTGTAATACTTTAGTTTCATCCGGGTTATTGGGCTCCATAGAGGAGTAACTGGATGGTATTCAGTGGCATGTGATGTGCAGGAGCTCAGACTAGGTGATCTGGTGGTCCTTTCTGGCCCTAAGCTCTATGACTGTGTTGAGATTTAAAACTCTTAACGGTGAAGGTCTTGGTGGCATCAGAGACCTCCTTCTTGAGCCTCTTCCCGGTGAACAATTGCACTCTGACACCGCATATCTTTCAGGGGTTTTCTTAGGTTCACAGTCAATTGCTCTTTTATTGCAATGATGATAAACCATGAAACTTATTTCCCTATTGACAAGTATTTCAGCCCCTCCTCCCCTACATTTAGGGAAGTGGGATTTTGCCCACTAAATTGTTCCTTGAATGTCCACTGTTGAGCCCATACATTAATTACTCTTTTTGTGTGTCATACACCTTCTCAAGGTCCTGATTCAAAACGCATAGAACTCAGTGGAAAGATTCTCATTGACTTCAATGGGCTTTTGATCAAATCTTAATTTTTCAAGGATAGCTTTAGAACATTTTGTTTTAGTTTTAATTATAATATAACATTTCAGTGCACACTATTGTATTTTATTTTTTGTTATATTGCACATCAAGCAGTGGGAGGGTGCTTTAAAAATAAAACAATCACTAATTATTCTTATTTAATACCATAATAGACACATTTTTAATGAAAAGTAAAGCAATCTAGGAAACTACTGCAGACTTTATTACTGTGTGAACAATGGTCCTGACCCTGAAATGAAATGGGATTTTTGCCTGAAAAAGAGCACACAATAACAACAAGTTTTTACACAACACTTTTAATCTGTAGAGCTCAAAGTGCTTTGCAAAGGAGGTCAGTATCGTTATCCCCATTTTACAAATGGGGAAAGTGACTTGTCCAAGATCAGCCAGCAGGCCAGAGCCAGGAATTGAAGTCAGATCTCCTGCATCCTGTCCAGAGCTCTATCCACTAAGCCACACTGCTTATGGTTTAGAAATATTCCTTTGGTTTTGTTTATCTGCTCTCTGAAAAATATGCAGAATGAAATAGGTGCAAACCTCAATGCACCACACTGTGAGAACTGAAAGTACTTACAGCCAGGACCACATTCTGCATGGTTTCTTCGGGACTTACTCCTCAGGCAAAATTCCATGTCCCCCATCGTGAGTAAGGAATGTTGGATTCGGCTGGTTGATCTTACATTTTGGTCTGATCCAAAGCCTACTGAAGTCATTGCATGGCTTTCCAGTGAGCTCAGGAGTTTTAGGATCAGTCCCTTGACACTTGCTGCACATAGCTACAATTTATAAAACAAGTTTCCCACTTAGCCCCAAGTTTATTGCACCAAAACACCACCTAGACAAATGCACACCTTTCTGACATAAACTACCTCGCCCTAGTCTTTCTGGCCTGATGAAACAGCAAGTCCACAGCTGGTAGCCAACAGAGAAGGAGTAATTTCTTCCACTATGCCGACCTCTTATGCATTTTGTTTCCACAAAGTAGCACGTGGAGCAATCAAACTTAGCTACTGTAAAATGAAGGTTCCCTCACAAGTACTTTAAAGAGATGTTTTATTTAATGGAGCCTAACGGAAACAGAAATTGGCCCAGCACATTAAAAAAAATGATTTTATTCAAATTCCATGTCTAGAGTTTTCTATATTACTTCATATACCCCCATCCAAAATGTAATTCTTATTGGATAGGAACCATCAGATTTATAGTTCTGTCACACACTCAATTACTATGTTAGTTTGATTTGGATGACGATTTGTGCATACTTCAACAACTTCCTTGTGGTAAGTGTTGGTGTTGTCACAGTAACTCAAACATCCATCCGGTATTGAAGCAGCACAAAGCAGCTCCTTAGTAAGATGCTTAATCTTTATTAAATATAAGGAAGACAGTAAGAAGAGTGAATGCGATCAGCATAGCAGGGTAGCCAGCTATGAATTTCTTTCTATCAGCTCCCAGATAAGCTCAGTCTCCAACAAGACAGACTTTATTTAGCATGCAGGGGGAAAGCAGATAAACAAGTTTACCCATTCAGTGACTCCAGGCACTTTGCGCCAATATTTTGGCCTATGTACATATATAAGGGGACTGTTGGCCACATACTAAAACTCAGTGGGGGTGTTTTGGTTGGCTAGCTCCCAGTACGAAAAGAAAGGGGAAAGGTCGATGGGAAATCAGGACCCTGAGACTGACAGTCCCCAGGAACAATGGGGAGAGACCAATGCTCCATGTCAGCCTGATTGACAGGGCGGACAGGCTAATCAGGGTATCACCAGGCCTGGGGAGAGGGGGTGGGGACTCCATGTGAGCTGGAATTGCCTGGGTCAGACAGAGGGGGCCCAGCTAAGGCGAAAGCAGGGGCCCGAGCAGAGCTGTGCCAGATCTAGAGGGGCCAGAAAAGCAGCCCAGGAAGCAGGTCAGTGCTGGGAGCAGAGTCACAGAAGCAGCCCACAGAGCAGACCTGTGGTGGGAGCAGAGCTGCAGCAACCAGAGCCAGAGGGGCCAGAGACGCAGCCCAAGGAGCTGGAGGCAGAGCAGCAGCCATGCTGAGGCAGAGAGCTGGAGCTGGAGCAGAGGCAGAGTGGAGCTGGGGCTGGAGCAGTCCAGAACTGGGTGCAGTGAACAGCTGGGGTGTCTCCTTTCTGAACATACTCATCCCCTCCCAGTTCCTAGTGCTGTCCAGACTGTGCAGGCACCATCCCCACAGAGTTACTGAGCATTCTGCAGCCCAGGGATAAGATATAAGAAAGCTCAGAAGAACTTTCCCTGTAATGGCTGCTTCAGGCAGAGCTGGGCACTGAACCTGACAGCAGGGAGCCTGTCTCTCCTTTGCTCTCAAAGCCCCCAACCCCCTGCTGGCACCCAGGCAGAGGAGGGAGGAGGAAGTCATCTGAGTTGAATGCAGAGAGAATAGGGTGACCAGATAGCAAGTGTGAAAAATCGGGATGGGGGTGGGGGGTAATAGGAGCCCCTATAAAAAAGAAGCCCCAAATATCAGGACTGTCCCTATAAAATCGGGACATCTGGTCACCCTAAGAGAACAAAAGCTGGACCATGGGAGGGAAAGTAGTAGTTTAGGACAAAGAGACTGGTAAGTTGGACTGAGAGAGAGGAGAAATTGTTATTGGGAGTTGGAGGTTGGAGACTGGGACTGGGAATCAGGGAGGGAAATTGGGGAATGTGAAGTGGAGCCAGTTGGCTGGGGGTACTCTGAGATCGGACAAGGATCTAGGATAGGATGGGAGGAGACACAGGTCTGACAAGGAGCTGGGGTTCAGGGAACTGGAACTAGCTGGGCAAAGAGGCTGGGACAAGGAGCCAGGGAGGGGAGACAGATATTGGATGATGAGCCCAGGGGGAGACTGGGATTGGGAGCTAGTAGGAGGGGGTGGGAGAGAGACGGATTGGATGAGGAAGTAGGTAACTAGGACTGACTGGGGCAGGAGGCTGAGGACTGAGACTGGATAGACAAGAAGAATGGGACTAGGGAAAGGAGCCAGGGTAGGGAAGATACAAGATTGGGGGAGGGACAGGTAGTTGGAGGAGACAAGCTTGAGTAAGCAGGCAGAAGAGTCTGTGCCCACTAGAGAATGGCACTTCAGTTTCCTGAGTCTCACCATTCCTCTGCTGTCAGCAAACATCTGTGAACCCCCCTAGCAAAGTGCACGTCCCATCACCGTATAGTGAGGTGACAATCCACAGGGAGGTTGACAACCTATTATTGCTATCAGTTTCTCTGTTAGCTCAAGTGGCAGAAGTACGAGCAGTGGTCCAAAAAAGTTCCAGTCCTGTTGATGACCCATGTGGGTGTCAGTAAGCATTCAAACGATAGGAAATGCCAGAATTAAGTTAGTCCGTGCAACCTTAATTCCCCTCCCCTGGTGCATATGTGTTATGATACATGATTCATCACATGACCCTGACACTAAGGCCAGAGATGCAGCATAACTTCCATATCAAGTGTCCCCTCGCTGAGACTAAGAACATCTGCTGTATGTTATCCTAAAGTAGCAGAGCTTCTGCAATGTCTATTTATCTATCTAAGGTACTTATATGCCCCATATCACCATTGTCCCCAAGCACCTCACAAAATTTAATGTATTTATCCTCACAACACCCTTGAAAGGTAGGGAAGTGCTTCACTTTACAGATGGGGAACTGAGAGACAAAGAGACTAAGGGCCAGATTTTTTAAAGGTATTTAGGCACCTAATGATGCAGATAGGTGCCTAGTGGGATTTTTAAAAGCACCTAATCAGGTTAGGTACCCAGCTCCCATTGAAATATATGGAAGTTAGACACCTAATTGGTTTAGGGGCTTTTGAAAATCCTCGTGGCACCTATCTGCATCTTTAGGTGCCTAAATACCTTTAAAAAAATCTGGCCCTATGTGACTTGGGAAGGAGCAGGGAATTGAACCCATTTCTCAGGCTGTCACCCTAGCCCCTGGACCTCCTTCCTCTGTTCATCCTGTACTTCTTCATAGACAGCAGAAAGTGAAAGTGCTGAGGAGATATTGTACAACATCCTCCCTTGTTTGATTTTCCCTTGAGTTCTCTGTGGTGAAACTTTGGCCTACAGTAGCATTCAAAGAGCCCAAGAGGTGAGAACCAAAGAGGTCAGCTGCTTTGATCCAGACATTAAATGAAACAAATGCCTCTGTTTATCAGTACAAAAGGAGAGGAATCTGCTCCCAACAGCAATACCATACTTGATTAAAGAGTAGCACAAAATAAAATGCTCAAAAGTGAGACACATCTCCAGCTTCACTTTGGTGAATAAAAATGAAACAAAGATCCAAGGAAGAAGACAGCTTTCTCAGAAGGTGAATTAGGTATGTAAATGATCATGCTTAATGTCGGTTTACATGTTTTATATTCTGTAGGAAGTGTTTATGTAAAAGACTCCTTGTAGCAAGGTCAAAGACTCACCAGCACGGTGCCTCCTGCTGGTCATCTTGGGAATTAGCTCTCCAGCATACAGAGCGCCCTCTGCTAGTCAGTCTCTCGCCTGCTGCCGGCCCCCATGTCCCTGCCCTTTACCTCAGGGTTCTGCTCCCAGCAGTCCGCACACTCTGGGTCTCCCTTCCTAGGGGAACCCCCAACCCTCTAAACCCACCTTGCCTCAGTGGCTACTGCCAGTCATCATCTAGCCCCCTCTCACTGGGGCAGACTGCAATATGTAATGGCTGCTTATCACTGGCAAGGGGATAGGACCAGCTGCCTCTGCCTATCCCCAGGCTACACCTCTGTAGTCACAGTTCCTGCTTTGGCCTTTAGCAAGGCCCACAATCTGGGGATTTGCCAGGCTGGAGCTCCCCAGCTCCTCTTGCCTTTCCCCAGCACTGCTCTACTTCAGGTACCCTTCTCTCCCAGGCAGCCAGGTCCTCCTCTCTCCAAAGCTAGAGAAAGACTGGCTGAGTGCCTGGCTCGCAGCCCTTTTATAGGGCCAGCTGTGTCCCTGATTGAGCTGGCCACAGCTGTGTCTGCTTCCCCAATCAGCCTAGCTTGGCTGCTTTTCACCCCTGCCTATCGGAGTGGGGCAGCCGCCCCACTAAACTCCTCTAAAAATAGTTATCAAATACTGCATTTCTTGTTCCACTCATCATTCTTGTCAACTGCAATAATGCAACAAGCCATGGCAATAAATGACCCCATTAACTGTGCCAGCAGGGACATGTGCTCTTTTCTCTGGATTAAGGCTTCTTTTAAGGAGATGCTCTCTTTTTTGTTAATTAAATGTTTACAGCCGCTTAAAAACGTAAAGTCAGTGACAGATGACACTGATGCAGGATAAACTAGTCTTTAGCTCCACATTTCAGATTGTCGACACAGAAAAAACATTGGAAAATGGCTTCAAAACAAACTGATAAATAGAGGTCTGTTAGGACTCACATCCCCCCCCCCATATAATCATGGATTATATGATTATTAAAGACCTGTGCTTTAGATCAAGAGTCTCTTCAATAAAGGTTAGATAGTGTGAGAAGTGGCATGAAGATGCACCATCCCAGGAAAAGCACCTGCACCTCAGGCAAACCGAACTTCTCCTAGGGCTGTTCAGTGCCCATGGGAGTATTGCACTTGGCTCCATCCATTAGCATAGCACAGATTGTTCCCCCTTGGTGCACCATGACCTATCCCCATTTCAAATGATTTGCTCCAAGGGGAGAGCAGGGAACGAGAAATCTCTGTGCTTTCCAGAACAAGTGGACTGCTATGGAGGAAGACCTAATGCCCGTCAACACAGGAGGAATTGATGGCTTCTTGCATGCTCCTTCTGTCCAGTTATGCAAGGGCAACCTCAATCATTCCTCATAAGGCTGGTGTTTGATGGGATTCTTCTTGTCTTCATTTTGATTTTTTGCTCTTTTAAGGATTGCTTTCCATTTAATTTTTAACAGGACTCATGGGGGTCTGCGGACCACAGACTGAAAACCACTGGACTAGAGCAAAGAAGAGGTGCTCCTTTTTTACTGAACACTGTATGCATTGAAATACATTTTGTAAAATTCATAAGTCACAAACCAAATGGCTAGCATCATTTTTAATTAAGACCTTCTGTTTTACTTAATTATCCCTTTTGACATAGATCTCCTCTCCTTTAGCCGCAGCAATGCACCACTCTTCACAAAATCGCAAGCCGGAGTCTTGGCACAAATATGCAGTTGTAGACAAGAGTATGTGTCAGTATCTTTTTAATTTGGACCAGCCCTGAGCCCTGACAAGAACGCTTTTCAAAGCTGGACTGTGCACATACAATCTACACACACTTATTTTGTGTGACTATGACAAGGGAAGATTAATTTAATGTATGATCTCAGCCTACAGTATTACAATTTTTTTCTAGCAGTGATGTTAAGCAAGAGCTGATTAAATTGGCACAGAAAGGAAAAAAAAGAGAAAATACCTCCCAAATTCCTTAATTCCACTAGTTTAGCTACTCCTGACTCCAGAAGCTACTCCTACCTTCTCCCTGTGAGACTCAAAGGCCAAGTAACTACACTACCCATTACCATAGGCAGCGAGTTATATGGGCCCGTGGTGCCCGTGCTCCACCAATATTTAGGAACGTGGGCCAGGCTCCACCAATGTTTGGGCTTACCGTACTTTGGGGGGCCCCACACTTCAGGGGGACGCAGGGTCCAGGGCAGCCTGGGGGGTTAGCAGGGGGCCTGGCGCCAGCAGCAGCGAGCGACTCAGACCCAGCCCGCTCTGCTCCACCCTGCCCCACCCCTGGCGTCACTCAGGGGAGGGGACGGAAGCCGGAAAGGGGTGGGGGTGGGGGCTTGGGGAAAAGAGTGGAATGGGATGGGCAGGCTGGGGCCGGGTCACTTGCTGCTGCCAGCGCCAGGTCCCCCGTTACCCCCCCAGGCTTCCCTGGACCCTGCATCCCCCTGAAGCGCGGGGCCCAAGGTGGTTGCCCCAGTCCATCCTATGGACAGGACGGTTCTGCTTGGACCTGTTCTGGGCACCACCAAAAATTATACAAACCTGGCACCCTTGCCCATTACCTCCCTTTGTTATAGTTACACTCACCCACTCTACAAACAGAAAAAAATACCACATAATGTTGATGTCACAGCAATAAAAACAGATAACAAGAAAAACAGGGTGAATACAGTTTATGAACAGACCATAGGGTTAAACATGTCTACATGAAAGCACTGAATAATTTTAAATGTGCTCATTCATTTTAATCAAAGTGTATTCACAAACAATTTGAAAAGTAAAAGAGCAAAATTTGTTTAATAAATAGTTCACCCAACTCTGTTTCTACTCTATTTTTGCCATAACATTTAATTTCACAAAGACACACTTGATTCTACAACATTATATTTAAAGGTACTCGTTCCAGGGAAATAGATATAGCTTTAGCAGACTTGTCTAAAAAAAAAAAAAAAAAACATAAAGACCTCTTTTATATAATTTTTCTATGGACATTTTCTACATAGGATTCTGTCATTTTGAGAGATGAGGAGAAAATTGATCCAATATTACTTGTTCTAATTTTGGCACATGCTAAATTATAGTTAATAATCTGAGGCAATATCAGTCAATGTTAAGATGGGCATTTGATCATTTATTTTTCCTGTTCAGAAGTCTGCAGATACACTGGAATGACAGCCCTGAGCATTACTTCAGATCTAATCAGAATCAAAAGTTTTGCATAGCCACTGCAAGCAAGAATAGAATGCAAAGCATTGTGGGTAATAATGGCACTAATTACTGGTTAGAAAATAAAGTTAATTTTAACAAACCCAAAATATTCCAGTTTTGGTGGTGCTGCATGGGTCTTCAACAAACTATAGCCATCCAGGGTTGTTGTGACAAACTCCCCTCGCGCCCCCCCCCCCCAACATTTTGGTTTAATTTAACTTATGATTTTTAGATCTAGGTCTAGATCCAGAGGTGCTGGAACAATTTGTATGGGGGGTGGGGAGTGTGCTGAGAGCCATTGACCCAAACTGTAAACCCTGTAAATGATGGAAACCACTTCAAACCAGGGGGTGCGGCAGCACCCTAGCACCCCCAGTTCCAGCACCTATGCCTAGATTTAATCTGGATCTTTAAAGTAAACTTTATTGAATGCCTGACATTTTTGACATTAAGCTATTGACCTCAGGGGAGACATTTAATCTTGCATTTCAGAACCTAGTCACGTTATGCTTTGCTTTAATTAAACACAGCGCAGGCCTGATTCTCCATTCACTGAAGTCAAGGGAGTAACAGGTATAAATGAGAGGAGAATCAGGCCAGGTATTTTGTGATTAAAATCACATATTGGTATGGTACTAAATTGTTGCATATTGAGCCATTATCCTTACCATTTTCACATCTTGTATTTTCCCTATTTTGTGAAGGACCCCAACACACTGTTCTGTCCGGCCATGCCACTGTCTCCATGCCAGTCCTACAGACCAGAGACCTCTTCAATTTGTATAGCATATATAGGTCAATATTCACAGCATCAAAGGTCCCAAGACAATACATGATAAGCTACAGGATAATTTAAGAAAACAGCATATAGATGTTCCACTTAAAAATTACTTCAAATAATCTTGCATTCTAATAGCCAGATGTTTTTTTCAAATGTTTTTATTAATCACAGAATTAAATTTGTCCCTATTTTCAACACTTCTAATAATCTTGGGAAAGTACTCCAACACAATGCTGTCAAACTAGTGAAAGAACATGGAACACTGGGAGAAAAGGGGAAAGAAATAACCCTACTGATACTGCATGCTACTTAGGGAAAATGTGCTGACATCATGACAATGTTGAGAGAATTATACATGTTTTCTTCCATAAAAACCTGGTCACCCTTTGCCAGGGTCTCTGCTCCATCTTGAGTACTAACGTGTTGCTGCTTCTGGCATTTTCACTGATTTACATTAAACACCAGAGTTCCCATTTTACCTCCCTCCTACACAGGACTTGTGATTTCACACCCAAACACTTTGTTTCAGTTGTTTTTGCACCTTATAATGCACTTTCAAGCCCTAATTCAGGAAAGCACATGCTTGAGCTTATCCTTATCCAGGAAAGCACAGAGGCAGGTGCTTAGCTTTAAGCACCTCCGTAAGGTCTTGATCCTGAACAAGTGAAGACCATGAGAGTTTTGCCACTGACTTCAAATGCCCAAAGTACTTTCCTGGATTAGGGTATGAATGAGGACTTTTTCATCACAATACAATAGAGATTCAGTTGCATATTTCTCTGGTATCATATTTTGTATCTTAATATCCTTTTGCCTCGTACTTTTCAGTCTGCCTCTGTTTCTTTTTGTTCTATTTGCACAGGCTTTTCCTTTGATTTTCTTTTTTCTGACTCTTGCATTCCCTCAGCCTCCATCCCACTGTATCTCTCTCCCTTCATCTCTCCAGATCAGGTAACTAGGATCTTTATCCTCAGTCTTTGTTTTAACAGCCCTGGTGGAATTATTCACATTGTGCAAAGTTAAGTACTGTGATAAGCTAATAAGAATTTATATAGCTCTTCCTACCGTCTCTGTACTTCACTGCTGATGAATAAATTGCTTCTGAAACCCTTGAAATGCCACCGTGTTTGCTAATGGCCACCTCCATTTTATTTTGAATATGATTTGGACTGGAGGCATTGGCAAGCTACAGTTTGAGGAGAAGATTTCCTAGATAATTCAGATTCCCCCATATTGCCTTTTAATATTGCTACTTCTGCCATTTTAGGAAGTAATCTAATTCACTTGATGGACTTTAAATTTTCTGAGGGGATAAACATTCTTGTTAGGTTCCTATCAATGAATTAGTTGGTAACTGTTGGCCCTGGAGTTTTAGGGAATTCCTGATAATAAAAATTCCCTAACTTAGAACATCTATGCCACAAACTCTACCCAGAGCCCAGTAGGATTCGTGTCAACCTATTTCAGTCCCAAACCCCAGTTATCTCAAAGTATCAGCTGTTTTAGCATAACAGTTTGCAAGGAAAAGTCTGATGAGTTACAAAATCTATCAGGACCCTGTTCTGTAGTCCTTGAAAACTTTAGACTTCTAACTAGTGCAAAACTCCCATTAGGCTGTAAATATGAGGGCAAGAGTCGTCATAAGAAACACCTTTGAAAAAGGAAACAACAAAAGAATTTTCAGGTGTTTATAAAAAAAAAAAAAAAACAGAGGGAAGGGATGGGCTGAGATGGATTTCAAGAAAAGTGAGTTCCACTTCTTTGAGATTGCCAGCACAGAGGCATAATGTCCTTTTGACCCAAGAGGTTATGATGGGATCCCTGAAAATAGATAATGTCAGAGCAAATATGCATAAGTAGAGCTGATCAAAACTGTTTTATCCTCTCCCCCCTTTTTTTGAAAAAGAAATAAAGAAAGTCCTATGTTGCACTTCAGCAGCTAAGCCTCACGGACAACAGCAGTGCATCATGGAAGGCGTATTATAGCCAGAAACCAGACCCCCAAAAGTAAGAGCGGTGGCATGAGTGACCAGGAATTATAACTCTCATGAAACATTGTGGTGGTCAGGCAGACACAAAGATTAACATCAACCCAACCCAAAAATAAACATTTGGCTCACAATGAAACATTTTGATTCAGGAATGTCTAAATGCTTTGTTTCAATCCAAAATGTCAACATGAATCATCTCACTATTTTTAATGGAATATTTTTGGAATTTTTCATTACTCAAAGTTTCAGTATTTCACATTTTTATCCCAATTTGAGATGAAAACAAACATCAAAATAACAAATTTCTGATAGAAGGGAAATTCTGCTTTCTAGTCAGCTCTGCTAATATGTTCTATCACAGAAATTGGAGCAAATAACTACAGTAGAGTTGGGAACGGAGGTTGTCCATAACTCTGAAATGTTCATAACTCTGAAGAAAACGCAGCTCTGGCTCCAGCAGTTCACACTCCGGGCCAGGGTCTAGAGGCAGCTTGGCAGCTTTCTTGCAGGCAGCTTCTTTCCCTGTCCCGGGCAACCTTGTGCCCCCCTCCTGGCCAGAGTGGGGGGCTGGAGGTGGGAGGTGGGGTTAAAAACAGCCATCCCCTTCCCGGCTGGGGGTGTTTGAAAACAGCATACATGGCTTACAGGAAAGAAGCACAGACCCCAGTGCAGCTCCTGCTCCTTCTGCCTTGGGCTGACAGTGGGGGCTCACAGCTTTGCCTACGAATCTCAGCGTCTTCACTTCCTAGCTGTAAGTGGGTGCCCCACGCATGGGGGTAGGGGTGGGGACAGGCAGCCCAGAGGTGCCTACCTTTAAGATGCAATATAGGCACAGTACATTATTTGCTTTTTTTTTTTCCCTCCGATGCTGCCTGATTGGTTACTTCCGATTTCACATGGTATCTGGTTGACCGATCAGTCCATAACTCTGGTGGTCATATCTTTGAGATTCTACTGTAATAGGTGCCCATGTTCCACTCTCGAGAAAAGAAAAACTGTTTCTTACTGTCTAAAAATGTTGTTCAATCTTCCTATGAATAGGTCTAACAATGGATTTTGGGAGACAGTTCCATAGTCTGACAAAACATAGAATCATAGAAATGTAGGGCTGGAAGGAACCTTAAGAGATCATCAAATCCAGCCCCCTGCTTTGAGGCAGGACTAACTAAAAATATTCCATCCCTAACTGGTGTTTGTCTAACCCATTCTTAAAAACAGGAGATTCTACAATCTCCCTTGGAAGTCTAGTCCAGAACTTAACTACCATTATGGATATAAAGTTTTTCCTAATGTCTAACCTAAATCTCCCTTGCTGCAGATTAAGCCCATATATTCAGTGGACACAGAGAACAATTGATCACCATCTTCTTTGTAATTGCCCTTAACATATTTGAAGACTTATCAGGTTCCCCCTCAGCCTTCTTTTTTCAAGACTAAACATGCCCAGTTTTTTTAACCTTTCCTCATAGGTCAGGTTTTTTAAGCTTTTTATCATCTTCATTGTTCTCCTTTGGACTCTCTACAATACATCCACATCTTTCCTAAACTCTGGTATCCAGGATTTGACATGGTACTCCAGCTGAAGCCTTATCAGTACTGAGTAGAACAGATCAATTAGCTCCCATGTCTTACACACGACACTCCTGTCAATACATCCCAGAATGATATTAGCCTTTTTTGCAACTGCATTACATTGTTGATTTATATTCATTCTGTGATCCACTATAACGCCCAGATCCTTTTCAGCAGTATTACCACCTAACCAGTAATTCCCCATTTTATAACTGTGCATTTAATTTCTCCATCCTAAGTGTGGTACTTTGCACTTATCATTATTGAATTTTATTCTTGTTGGTTTCAGACCAATTCTCCAATATGTCAAGGTTGTTTTGACCTCTAATCCTATCCTACAAAGTGCTTGCAACATAATAGAGTTATTCCTAATATCCAGCCTAAAGTTTCCTTTGTAGTTAAACTCGGTTTTCCAATCTCTCCATCCTGAAGTTTCATTTGGATTGGACTGTGGGGGAAAGACTTCTTGGTTCAGACTCTCCATATATTGAAATCCCTCACTCAATACCTCTACCATAGACTTCAAGGAGTTGATGTAAGGCCTTTTATTCAACTCAGTTTATTTTTAACCAACTTGGTTCTCCCTTTGCCACCAGCTCTACCCTTCTGGATTTTGTTTGTTTAATGATTTTATTGTCATTCTTTTGTCAGAGCAGTTGATTCTTTTGTGGGCCATTTGACCTATTTATATTTTAATCTTGGTTCAACGTAATGTTTAAACATGATGTTAATAGATGGAATAAACATAGCAAAGTTAAAGTGATTGATTTAGCTTTGCATAGCACTTAGATACACGGGAATGAGTTCAAATATAAACAATTAAATACAATAACAATTCATTATTAATTGATTATGTTTGCTAATCCCAGCCTCATAGAAGCTTTAAAGAGCATTTTTCTCCCAACCTGTTTGACTATTGGTGGGAAGCTGAAAAGGAACGCATTTGTAATGAAACACTACCCATTGTAACAATGGCTTCATCCAAACATCATGAACAATGTCCTCCATGTTGCCTGCTCAACTCTGGGAATAAGGGTTGAGATTTTCACAGTTAACTAGGGGATTTAGTGACAAATTGCCCTTATGGACCAACCAACATTTTTAGTTGCTGGAGCAGCGAAAGAACAAATGTAGTCCAGAGCCATGCACAGTTCCAGTGTGTTATTTTCTCAGTGACAGACATTTGCATTTTCTTTTTAAGGAAAGAGATTTAGGATCGAGGATCCTCACTCTCAGCAGATCATGCCAATTTAAAAGTAAAGGTATGTCTACCCTTCTGCAGGGACCATGGATAGACAGACACAAGCTAGCTCAGCTCAAGCTAACTCACCAAAACCAGCAAGACAGACAGGAGGCAGCACAGTGGTGGCTTGGGCTAGCTGCCCACATACATATCTAGGGGATTCAGGTGGGATTGTACTCAGGTGGCTAGCCTGAGCGTATAGGGTTTGCTCCTATTTTTAGTGTGCTAGCTTGAGCAGAGATAGCAAGTGTCTTTCTACCCATGCTAGGAAGTATTCTCCCAGCTGCACTGTCGACATACCTTAAGTCAAATTTGGTGTCCAGACTGTTTATTGGCATACCTTTAAGGCATGTGATGTTTTTTGAGAAGGGAAAATTTAGCACATAGGGCCAGATTCACCCCTGGTGATGTTCAACCGACTTCACTGGAGTTACACCAGGAATTAATTTAGCCCATTATTTATATTTCTCACAAGTCAATGCGCAGTGCACACTCAAGCTTTCTGCCAGCAGAATTTACTGAGCAGTGTAGCTAGAGTGATTATTTGTGTGTAAGTATTCTACGTCCCCACTGTCTACGGATCGCCAGATTTGCCCTGGAATCTTATTTAACCTCACATTATACCCAGGTAAGGAGCCATTTTGATTCCATTTCTAGTGCCATTTTATTCATCTGCTTTTTTGTGAATTAGTGGTTACTTTCCTCTCTATATCCAACAGTCATTTCATTTGTCCATTGCATGACTATACAGAGACTAATTTTCAAATCTGATTTAAAACAATGACTAGTGGTCAAACATATGGAGCTGTTCCTCTCTGTACTGGTTCAATCGCTTCTAATTTTTTCAAATCATTTCATTTCCTTCTTACTGCCTTGTGCTGAATAGCAATCTTTCTATTGGTTGTACCCTCAGATTAATGCCTAACATGAAAAGTAGTTTGAATGGAAAGTCTTCCAATGTATCCAGTTCTTCAGAGCAACACTCACATTTGTCATTTACTGTTCCAATCTGTTAATTAATTGTTCTATGGGTCAGCTCTCAAGAACTTACATTTGTCTGTCCAAAACATACGCAAATTCCCAGATTCACTGTCCATTTTGGTGCTATTTCCTCTTCCTACGGTGATCTTTGTATCAAGTTTTCCAGTACTGTGACATATCTGGTCCACAGCAAATGCCTTCTTACAGACCTGCCAAGTCTCTAGTGTCTTGTACATCTGCTGTTATTATACAAAGGCTCCCACTCACAGGCAAACACAAGCTCTTCAATCCATGGAAATATAATTCTAGATTTTATTTCAATAAAATTAGGGCTGTCAAGCAATTAAAAAAATTAATTGTGATTAATCGCACTGTTAAACAATAATAGAATACCATTTATTTAAGTATTTTTGGATGTTTTCTACATTTTAAAATATATTGATTTCAATTACATCACAGAGCACAAAGTGTACAGTGCTCACTTTATATTTATTTTTATTACAAATATTTCCACTGTAAAAAACAAAAGAAATAGTTTTTTTTCAATTCACCCCATACAAGTACTGTAGTGCAATCTCTTTGTCATGAAAATTGAACTTACAAATGTAGAATTATGTATTAAAAAATAACTGCATTAAAAAATAAAACAATGTAAAACTTTAGAGCCTACAAGTTCACTCAGTCCTACTTCTTGTTCAGCCAACCACTCAAACAAACAAGTTTGTTTACATATGCAGGAGATAACGCTGCCCGCTTCTTGTTTACAATGTCACATGAAAGTGAGAACAGACGTTCGCATGGCACTTTTGTAGCCAGTGTCACAAGATATTTATGTGCCAGATATGCTAAAGATTCATATGTCCCTTCATCTTCAACCACCATTCCAGACCACAGGCGGCCATGCTGATGACGAGTTCTGCTCGATAACAATCCAAAGCAGAGCGGACCAACGCATGTTCAGTTTCATCATCTGAGTCAGATGCCACCAGCAGAAGGTTGATTTTCTTTTTTTGGTGGTTCTGCTTCTGTAGTTTCTGCATCAGAGTGTTGCTCTTTTAAGACTTCTGAAAGCATGCTCCACACCCCATCCCTCTCAGATTTTGGAAGGCACTTCAGATTCTTAAACCTTGGGTTGAGTGCTGTAGCTATCTTTAGAAACCTCACATTGGTACCTTCTTTGCGTTTTGTCAAATCTGCAGTGAAAGTGTTCTTAAAATGAACAACATGTGCTGGGTCATCCTCCGAGACAGCTATAATATGAAATATGTGGCTTAATGCAGGTAAAACAGAGTAGGAGACATACTATTCTCCCCCAAGGAGTACAGTCATAATTTAAGTAACACATTATTTTTTTAACAAGCGTCATCAGCATGGAAGCATGTTCTCTGGAATGGTGGCCAAAGCATGAAGGGGCATACGAATGTTTAGCATATCTCACATATAAATACCTTGCAATGCTGTCCACAAAAGTGCCATGTGAACGCCGGTTCTCACTTTTGGGTGACATAGTAAATAAGAAGCCGGCAGCATTATCTCCCGTAAATGTAAACAAACTTGTTTGTCTTAGCGATTGGCTGAATAAGAAATAGAACTGAGTAGACTTATAGGCTCTAAAGGTTTACATTGTTTTGTTTTTGAGTGCAGTTAAGTAACAAAAAAAATCTACATTTGTAAGTTGCATTTTCACGATAAAGAGATTACGTTATGGTACTTGTATGAGGTGAATTGAAAAATACAATTTCTTTTGTGTATCATTTTTACAGTGCAAATATTTGTAATTAAAATAATAATATAAAGTGAGCACTGTACACTTTGTATTCTGTGTTGTAATTCAATATATTTGAAAATGTAGAAAAATATCCACACGTATTTAATAAATTTTAATTGGTATTCTGTTGTTTAACAGTGCAATTAAAATTGCGATTAATTTTTTGAGTTAATTGCGTGAGTCAACTGAGATTAAACAACAGCCCTAAATAAAATCAAAGTAATTGACCCCTCAATACCTCATCCCCCACATGAATGGGTGGCAAATAGTATAATACAGTGTTCACAGCCATTTGTTTTCATTCTGAGTAGCTGTTGGGCTTAATCCATTTTGTTTGCATGGCTATTTGGGGAATGATGTCTCTTCATAGGAATCTCATCATTAACATATTGATAAGTGTATATGTGCATGAACAAGACTATATTTTCTGTTCATTATTCTCTATTCATTATTTGCTATTCTCCTGTTTAAACAGTTCAGCAATCCATTCAGAAACAGAAACAATACCTTGTGACTTAAGTGACCAGTCAGACTCACAAATAATAAGTAATGAATAGCGAACAGTCAAAGTAAACAGTTTGTGAACAAACTATCAGCTAAAATTTGTTTGCATAAACTGTTAGTCAAACAATTACAAATGACAAACACATTGATAAAAATCAAAATTGGTATGTGGTTAAATCATGGAAAGTACTAAATTCATCAAATAAATTATTCACAACGAATAATTCAGCCATTAAATTCATTGTTGACAAACGCAAGGTAATGCACATTGGAATAATTTGAACTACTCATACACATTGTTGAGTTCTAAATTAACTGTAACCACCAAGGAAAAAAACTGAACATGATTGTGGATAACTCAATGAAACTGCTGCTCAATGCACTGCAGCGGTCAAAAAACTAATCTTAGGTTGCATACAGACTGTGTGGAAAAATAATGCCGAAAACATCATAGAGTGGTCATATAAATTGCTGGTATGAAGTCACCTGGAATGTTGGGTTCAGTTCTGGTCAACCTATCTCAGAAAAGATATAACAGAAGGGTATAGTGGACAGGTTGGTGACAAAAAAAAAATGTATTGGAGGCACAGAAGCCCAGATCCGCAAAGGAATTTAGTATCCTAATTCATACTGAAGTCAAGAGCGTTTGATGACTAAATACTTTGGAGGATCTGGGCCAGAGAGACTTCCAGATGAGGAGAGATTGAAAAGTTTGGAACGGTGCCATTTAGAGAAGAGATGAATAAGAGAAGACATACTAGACATGATATATGAAATGTAAACCAGGTTCCCTATTTACTCTCTTTCCATAATTCAAGAATGAGAGGACATTCAATAAAACGGAAACATTTAAAATTTATAAGATGTGTGAGAAAATATTTCCTTTGATAACCAGCCTCTAGAACTCACTGCCACAAGATAGCACTGTGAGTAAGAGCTTAGTAGAATTTTTTAATTTTTA